>NW_019211456.1:48852573-48903262 GCF_002443255.2 Varroa destructor
ATATATAAATATGACGAAATATTTTCTTTTTCATAGTATGATAGAGTAGCCCAGCACAGCACACCAAGATCAAGTATTTTTCTTTTCTTTTAAAGAGAAAAACTAGAAAAATGATATATTCGCCCCGGGGAAAGTAGTGGAACAAAGGATTTATTATCAATACCATGAGCTTCCTTTTTCTATACGCTTTTATAAAGTAGTTTGCTAGGTGTTTGAAATTAGGCGCTTCGTTTATGCGATAATCTTTTTTGGTATCAGGAAGCGACAGAAACGAGATCAATATTCTGCATTTATCTCCTGATCAGAAACTATTCATGAGGATGATTTCATTAAATGATGATACAAAGATAAGCTTCCTAACTTGATGAATGTCAACGTTATCCGATTTCCCAATAGAATATACGTATTAATTTTATTTCGACAAATCTCAAAACCAATAACAAGATCTGCCTTTGCTCAAGTAGGAAACATCTTATTCAGATATATAAGCTCCTTATTGGTAAAATATCAGGTAAAAAAGCTTAGCACGTGCGATCTCTTTGGCGAACCAGTGTGGCCAGCAGTATTACGTTGGCGGCAGTAGAGCATCAATATTATGTGATTAGTTGGTGGCTTCAAATCATACAATTTAAATGGTACCGAAGAAAGGTTTTTTCTACGACAGGTACTTTGTTTAACGTCACTTAATAACATGAAATGTGCATTAGATAAGTTGTCTTCTGCCACGTTTCAACTGTATTTAAAACGATGTCCTGAAGAATTAAAGCGTGATATTCTCAGAGCTACTAGGCACGCAATACTAGCATGATTTTGTATTTTAGCCACTGAAGTATGATTTTCTTATAAATCCGCTTTGGAATCATTCTACTGTTGTTATGCGCTATGACTGACTCTAAAGCGATGGATCCTATAACGCATAATTCCTGACTTCAAATCCACCCTCTATTTTTTTGAGTAAATCTATAGCAACTCCTTCACCTTTTGAAAAGTTTGCAGGTGATTATAAATAACCAGAGTAATTGATCACGTAGGCGCATGTTATCGCAATAAACATGTCCTTTAGTGATCTAAAAATCAGCAAAATAATCTTTAATCACATCAAAAACTGGTAAGGAGTAATTACCAGAAAGCCGAATGACGTTTATGTAATTTTGAAATATCTAACAGTAGGCTTTATATATTTGTACATAAGGAATTGGAGACTGTATCTGCCGTATGGACCCATTTAGCCCTATAATTTAAAATTAAATGTACGCTGTGTATTTGTGATTACTGAACTCACAACGACTTCTGAGATAACGAAATGTTCGACTATAGAATAATATAACAATAATGAACTTCTAACTACATCTAACGTATAGTTGACTTCATTTGCACGGCCACTATTAATAGACAAATAAGTATCCTGACTCAGGCCCCATGAAGTGTTAGAATCAATAAATTAGTCCTTTTGCAGTACACGTTAGAGCCTTTTGCGCGGATGTCGATTACATCAATAGCTTTCCGTACAGTAGAAGAAAATAGCACATAAAGGTATGCACGCTGTGAGCATACATGACGGGCGACATGTGTCAAAACCTTATCTCTAGTGGTAATTGATATACATCTATTAATATTATGCACTTACACTATACAACCAGTGTGGACAAAGGAAGTCTATTTGTCACTGATAATATTCTTGAAAAGACTATTTGCTTGAGAATGTCTTTTGACTGGCTGACCAGTGTTGGTTAAAAAAATTACGGAACAAACACCCTTCACGTTCTACACCTAATTTCTTTTATTTGCGCCGTTAGCTGTGCATAAGCAGCTGGCTGCGATGCCACAAAAGTACACCATCACACGTAATAGGTTATTGTGAAACGAAGATGAGTGGAGCCAAGCGACTGTGTTATTTAGACCAAATAAGCGTTTCAAATCCGATACTTTAGCTGTTAGCCATTACTTCAGATTACTATTTGAATCCTAACACGAGGCAAAGGTGTTTACTTCCGGGTTTAAACCTAGACCACCAAGTGTCCCTACGTTTAGTAGCCAAATAAATTACTACTGCGCTATCACATAGATGCTGGGCGAACCCAATTGACCCCGTAGTCGTACTGGCCCGACTCGTCTGTCGTTTTCCCCATTAACTAGATGCCTGCTAGCGACCTGTGAATAAGCACTGCCAGCGGTCTAAGTAATCAAAACGTAAGCAGCGCTGTCACAAGCTGACGTCTGATAAGTGAATGAACTAATGAAATAGACTAAACTTGCTTTCGAGTTATTAACCGAAATGCCTAGCTTATACATAAGGTAAATGACTTAAGCTACGGCATGAGCTGGCGGTATTTGATGGGGTAACAGATTAAAGTTAGTTGCTTCGTAGTACTGCTCTATAAACCGCCCGCCAGATTGGCGGGAGCTACCCGGAGTACTGTGCCCCTCACCAGACTATTGCACGGAACTCGAAAAGCAAGACACACCCGAGGGAGAAACTCTACCGGGTGATCAGTAGTAGTGAAAACATCTGATTGTCGTAGACTCTCTCTGTGAGTGCGCCACTCCACGAGACCTTTCACGGACTCAGTGTATTTGCTCCACCGAATAAATCCTAATGTGTGTGCTTGTGTGAAAGAATGTTTCGCTCTTAATGTAATCTATTCAGTATCGAATCCTCTTAACAAGTAAAATTTATTGAAGACTAGATTGTTTTCCAAATATCTGTTTGGGTCAGTAAAGAAGTCACTAACTCCTCCTTACTGTTGAACAAAAAATCTCAGTGCGAGTGAAGTTCTGAGTCCGTGAGTAGGTCTAACCTGAGGTGAAGACCAAATCGTAAGTTGACTGAGACAAAGTTCAAGGTTGTGCTTTAAACTTGGACACATTGTATTTGTTGGGCTAGTCACATATCTTACCTGCTAATTTCTCTGTTTATCTATTGTTGTCCTGCGCAGTATGAGCGCTATAGTATAAATAAAGAACATTCTATCAGCAGACAAATCGTGGCGAACCGCAGACGAAAACTGGTTCCTACATTCTACTTTCTGTTAATGTCAATAGATGATCAGATTCTTTGTAGGCATCTGTGATATAACGGAATTGCTCGAAATAGATCAGTTCGCGATAAGGCGGCCGTACGCAGTGAATGTTTGAGTGTGGTCCAAGTTCATAACTGCTTCTCTTTCATCGGATTCTCGTTTGGTTGTTGCAACAATGTTTCATTCTAGAATTCACTCAGTGGAGTTCTAAAGTGAGTTGGTAGCAGAACGAGGTTTAAGAGTAACCTCAAGTGCACCGACCATCTATTTAGAAACGCAGAGATGAGTAACGACTATGTCATCGTGGATTCGGGGGCGAACCTGGCCAACAAAAAATTTCAACGAGACCTTGACCAGGTGTTAGATCGCGCATTAAATGCGGGTGTTAAGAAACTCGTCGTTCTGAGTAGCTCCGAGAAATCGGCCCGCGAAGCCCTGCGCCTTACCAGGTACGTGTCTATCGAATTGTTACGCTACATTGCATAAGACCTTAATATAGTCCTTTTTTTCTTCTAGTCCACATGAGACTATGATATATTTTCTTGTTTCACATACCGTTAAAATTCTAACGTAGCGATAGGAAGCAGTTTTTTCCTTTCTTTTTTTTTACATTTTTGAACACCAGCCTAACCGAACACTTTAACCCTTTCACTAAACGGGCACTCAGCTTGAGCACCGATTGAGTCTCGATATGATTATGAGATAACGTATTTTACAGAGTAAAAATATGATATACTACAACAACATATTTTTAGTCCTCAACGTAAATCGATATTAATTCTTATCGTTTAAATTTGCACCGCAAAGGTTAAGTTTTATACGCGAATTCACGTTTCTAAGCGGCCTGTGCTGCAAACATCTTTACGCAAAGCTTTTTCGTCAGAACATATGGTGGGTTAGAGTCATCTACAGTCATTTAACATGGTCCTAGCCAGGGAGTTGTTTGGTGGTATTCCGACTGCAGAGCTGAATCATAAATTTGGTCTCTTGTTTACTGTTGAAGTTCTACGTTGAGTTCGACTCAAAAGTCAAGACGTATATTTGGTTGTTGTCACGGTTTTGATTACTGCTGAATCGCTAAGACCGCTATTATACTACCTTTATTATCAGAGTAATAGTATTCCGCTGATAGGCACTCGTTGCCGTTGCTGGTGAAATCTATTTTATGTCCAAGACATGTAACTTTATATCACCAAATATTTCGGGCTTCCCCTGAATGCATAACACTTCCTTTGATAAATAAAGTTAAACAGTTAACACATATTCTCAATAATAATAATAACACAATTATTTCATGTTTATACTGTTTATTTGGACATCGCGGTATTCAACTGCGCGGCTTTTTACCAGAGTCTTTAGCCGCTGAGGTCGATTGAATATGCGTTTTTAATTTTTAAGTAAAATAGAATTTCTTTCAACTTTAAAAAAAAAAAAAAATATATATATATATATATATATATATTTTTTTTTTTTTTTTCACGGTGTTGTCACGGTGTTGTTTAACAAATGAAGTTAACAACCCAGCAAGCATTTTTCCTATGACCCCGATGGCGGTCGCTCGATTTAGTCTCATCAGTTTCAAATACGATTTCCCCTGTCCGTGTCAACAGACAACGTGTATTGCTACTCGAAGGGATACGGCCGAGTACAGATAACAACAAATCCATATTATAAAACATCTCCAAAAAGCTGAATTGTTAATTACAAGTTGTGTTTAGCGGTCTTTCCCCTACGGTGCTTTTATGCCGTATGCGCGCGTATGCGTATGCATGCAATTAGTAAGAGTATGTGGTTTTGTAACCCGTTTTCTCGTCTCAAGAAATTTGGGTACCCACCTTTTCAAATAGGTTGATTGCCTGTGAACGTAGTCGATACTTTGACAGTTATCGTGGCGCGAACAACGCCAGCCGCGACGTAGCCACCAGCTGATTACGTGGATATAGTGATACTGTCACGCTGGCAATGGCAATGACAGTGGAAGGAACTACGACTGACTGATCAGCGCACCAAGTCCAAATAACTGGACTTTAAAAAAGTGCTGCCGTTCCACCAATGACTGAATGACAAGGTTTCACGACGAAGCGCGCCAGCAAAAGAAGGACGGCTGTAACGGTGTCATTGACGTGTGGCTGCTGTTACCTCTGGTACCGTTATCACTGACACAGTGACGCCGTCACATTGACACGCAAAGTGAAGCGACTACGACGTGCACTCCGGTGGTCATTCGACATATTATAGTACGTTATAAAGCATAAAGCTGGATTCAATGTCGTGTTTGTTGTTCCCGTTGGCGGCCTTGCAACCGCACAATTGCGGTTCGATGCGGCATCAGAACAAATATCTCAACCAACAAGAGGTAGCTAATAATTGTCGTAGCAGTAACCACACTGGTGACCATGATAACAGAAAATATCGGCACAACGCCCATAGCAAAAGGTTACATTCAAATCCGGGCGAATTTAAAGACAATATAAACAGAGCAGGTATGTGAAAAGCTGAATTTGATTGTAACAAATGACTGACAGACAGATAGATAGATAGAAAAAAGGTATGGAGAGAGAAAGGCGCTACGGGTAATATGGGCGGACGAACGTTACAGAGATGATTCTGAGAGCGGTCGGGGCAGATGTTTTAGCTCTGGTTACGGGGACTGTCGCTACGGCCAGAATCTGTGATGTCATTTGGTGGGCAGTAACAGGCCTCTCGCTATTATGGTGACGATTATCACTGTCGCTGCTTGTATTGGCTTTATCATAGCAAAAGTAGTAGCGAAATGAGTAGCGCCAGTGATTGGTAATCAGACGCACAGCATTAACATTCACGTGTTATCTATTACGAACTTTTCTAGGTTAAGGGTTACCCTTCTCGTAGATATGCTCGCTAAATATGTCAACCATGATACGCAAAACCGTAACCCCCATTCACGTCCCTTTTCATATATATATATATATATATATATATATATACGCGTTGATTCAATAGAAGGGGTTCGTGAATAGCTGTGTATAGAACAGACGACGCATGTGCTGTCATGGACAAGGAATCAGCTCATCAGTTTTCATCCGTAATGTAGTGCTCGTGTGTTCTAACATCATTATTTTATTGACGTTGAATGACTTTAGTACACAATTTAATAAATTTGTTGGGAATTGTCACTCGTGTTTACTACGATGGCTTTCAGTCAAATGGTTATAAATTTACCGATATATGAGTATTCAACCTTATTTGTTTAAGCATTGTCTGCCATCGGCACTTATAAATTTTTCAATACAGTCATCGCAAATGGGACGAATTCTACTAACATGCACGATATTAAATCGCTCTGACTAGCATATAGGAATGTGACCATACATAGAAGACGATAATACGTCTTGATGTATCCACTAAGATAGAGCTTATGAAGAAGCCAAATATTTGCAGGTATCATTATAGAAAATTATTGAAGATTGCGTAATGAATTTATATTTAATGCCTACTTTATCATTAAAGTGCTATATGTTTACCTGTTAAAGAGATATTTACAACGACATGGACGCAAAAAATCACATATCCAGTACGAATAATGTAATTTACACAGAAGCGAACCTCATATCAACGGGCTCGAAATCAAAATGTCACGTAATAAGGACAAACCAGCTTTGCTTGCTTTTAAGAGCTCTGGAGAACTGCTACGTGTAAAATCTATTTAGACAATGTAATGCCAGCAATGATAGCCCGCAGGTTATCGGTTCGCCGGAATCATATTTGGCTAAATTCTCGTGATGACCATTATTGCACAATCTGCTAATAAAATAAAACTAAAATTGAGAATTTCAAGCAGGACAAGCATTTAATAAGTGAAGACACATGGGCCTGGTAGCGCTGTACATATTTGGTAATATGATACAGATAAACTTTTAATCACATTAATAAACAATTAAAAATTTAACAAAAGTTAGGGAAACTAAACCTTCTTCGGGTGTTTTCATTCAATACCTTCCATAGCCAATTCAGATCACGATTCTAGCAATTTTTTGACAGATAACCTTGTTGTACAATGCTCTGATACTACGCACAGTATGTGTAAACAGTCTTAACAGTAGTGTAAAAAATAAAATAAGTATAAGAAAAATATCTCTTGTGATAATGAATGATCAGTGGGCTCTCTGCAAATTAGCGCGTTAAATAGCTAAGCAATAGCCGCTTGTCAGTCAAATGATTCTTCGTGCCGCGTACCCTTAAGGTTAAATGCCACAACATAATTTCTATTTCTCACGCCTCATATGACGTGTCGTATACATGTGCGATTACGAGTCATTGACGAATGAAGAAAATGAAGATCGTTCCCAGAATCGATACCATGAGATATAACACCAGTGCGCGCGTTAGCATGCAATAGCGTATAGGCATTAGTATTTTTACACCTTAACGGATCAGTATCGCTGGTTTATGGTACCGTTATTTCATAGACACTTATTCGTCGGGCATATATAATTAATAAATTCAGTCTGAATCCATATTCTTTCGATGACAATTGCGCTCCAGATACAAGTCCTTTAACGAGAGTAGAACACTACGCGCATGTCATTATTAGTGTCTATAGTATTATACATACAACATCGATATATTACATTGTGCTTATTTTAGTGTCACCAACGACTTTGATATAGGCAATACCCTAACAAATGTAATAATATCTTTGATGTCTAATACGCTTCTTACATGGTTTTGTCTAGCTAGTATAAATTCTATTGTTTGAATGCGTATTATGAACGTTTTTGGAGAAGACGGCACATTTTTGTAATAATGTTACAAGGTATGTCGGTTTTTACTCTATTAAAAAAAAAAAAAAGTAGAAAGTTTCATAATTTACCCACTTAAGTTCGATTTTTGTATGAGCGGAAGAAGTGTGCAGCAAAATATTTACTTGCCAAGATATGATAAATATATGTATGTATATTTTTGAGTTTGGGTACAGTGTTACAAAATTGTGCCAAGGAACGGATATAAGTTTTTAAAGATCGTCATTGACGCGTTCCGCGTGAATCAGGTATGTACGTATATATATATGTGTGTATTATGGTTTTCATACCTTCCATGTAGGGCCTTTTATTAAATTGGGTTAGGAACAACAGTGTTACTGCAACGAAAGGAGTGACATCCTCATGTTCTTTATTTTTATATGTCATGTAATTCTTATTTATAATACAAATAAAATACATAACGTAATTGCGAAAAATTTATAATACGTAATATCCTTACACGGTTTGCGATATTTTTGCTATCGTATGGGATGACTTCTAAGCATGGAGTGAAGTATTGTTGTAATACTGAACCTATATTGCGGGCGAGCCACATCTAAAACCACTACTAAGATAGGTATGAAGTTTTAAAACGGGTTCTTATACTCTGGTAATAATAAAGCGTCATATTAGGTTCATTGCAGTGTTCCTGGCAAACTTGTCCTCTACGTTTAGTTTTCTTCAACACAATGAATAAAACTAAATAGTCTTTCCGATTTGTGCGGATAAACGTTTACAATAGAAAGCCTGTTCGGCTCGATGTCATCTAATCCGACAACTCAGCTTTGGCCCATTGCATCCTAGAGTGTGAAAGATGAAGATTCGGTCTTTATCTTACATCCATACAACGACGGTCTGGGCTAGTATGCGTTCCTTTTTCGCTTCATAATAAGTGTTAACCAGTAGCAGCGTGCCAAAAAGCATATACATTTACACATACAAATTGGCCTACGCTATTGAAAAAAATTTAATTTCTCTATTTTACGTTATAAATTGACCTTATCTGCAGATGTATTTTTGCGATAGCACTAAAAAAACTTTTCTATGCCATTTTGCTTTGCACTACAGACAAAGATTTCTTTCATTATCGAATTACTTGTATGATATAATATATTAGCAAGACATAGCTTAGCAACTCAACGTGTCGTCTGAGGAAAACAGTGGTTCTACAAGTAAAGCTTTATTCGTCAATCCGCACATCTCCATAAAGAATCATTTTGAATGTTAATTTTTCTATAAACAGTGTACACACTTTACAAATATATGTATACAAACCTCATACATCAACTACTTTAGGTTTCCATGCGCGCAATATATCTCAGAAGCAGGCACATTAGCGTATTTTCAAGTGCTGCATTGTTCGCGCTCAAAGCGTTTGAAATTCGCAACAGATTCAACTCCGAAGGTTATTATCGTGGGCCTATCCACATATATGTTTTAGTATACTTGTCTATGAAAGCCGTACTCGGACAGCGATGCACCGACAATAAACCTTGGACCACGCAGAACCGGTGGTCTAGTGCTCCTTGATATTATCGGATCAGTTCAAGTTACTTAGTTGCTGGCTCAATCAGACATCCGTTGATGTCTGAGCAAGGCATTCGCGATCTTTTCTTTTGAACAAAACTGCAGTAAATAGTGACACAATATGGTGAACCTTACAAGAATTCAATGCTAAGCAACCCAATTCAGTCGATACCGCTGAAGCAAACAAACCAAACAAACAGGAAAGGATTAGCTTGCTGCCATGGGTCGTTCTTAGTCAGAAGACCCGCAGTAACGACTCCATTCTTTGTCGTCTTCGCTTTAGTCAACCGGTTTGTATATCTGTTTTTATCTTACCTAGAGAACAGAACAGCGACTGCAAACGCCAAAAGTCAACAGTAGTTGCCCAACCTCGCGTATTCCTCATCTCGCGCCTCCAGTCGAGTTGTTCACAGCCCGTAAAGTAAACGTGCACAAAGAAGAGAATCTATAAAAGAGTACTAAATAAAGAAACTTTCGGAAAAGATAGAGAGCGCCACGGAATGAAAACGTTGATGCGAACGGGGATTTAGAGTTTGTTTATTCTTGTCTTTATCATCGGATATTTATTTGTTGTTCCTGTTACTTCCTCATGCTCGTGCCTTAACTCCAATGAATTCAAGAACTCGCTGTTTACCGACTGCTAAAAATCTGATACACAAGTAGAAACAGGCTCTTCATAATCTCTACCACGTCAGCAGTGTACGTGCCTTTATATATATAGATGTATGTACGTAGGTGCTTAGAATATGTGCATAGACATAAACGACCGAAGCGATGCTTTCGTCTTGTTTCTGGCCAAACGGCAGTCTAGAACAGGCTTGCCTGTATCTCTGTGTATATTGGCTAGAAGAAACGCTATTCTCCTTACTGAATCAATATTTCATTATATACCGAATCTAGAGTCTAGAGACAAACAATTGAAAAGGTCACGCTTTATTGGCCTCTATCATCGTTGAAAAAGTGCAATTGTCAAGCATAGCATAATAGCTGGGCAGCGGTCTTATGCACAACACCATGGAAGCTTAATGTAACGGAATAAAGTTGACGATATCCTATTGTCTGACTAGATCAGTAAATACGGATAACGACACTTGCGCAATCTGCGTTGGTTTTACAGTGAAAAAGCGCGAGCGTGCCTTATAATATATATGAACATAGATCTCATACTTATTATAAAGTCGACATCACATTGAATACTAAAGGATTAGCGATACCTCTCTTTTACTGCGGGAAGTGATGTGAGCGAGTCTGAGGGTTGTCAGTTAGGAAAATGCAGTTGAGACTCGTACAGGAGCAATTTTCAGCTCCTGTGTTACATTTTTTAACTATGCAAGTTATAGTTGGAAGCAGCGGCTTTTTTATTCATGATTGAGCTAAATATCGGCTATAGCCTCAAAATACCTGGAAAAATATTCAAAATATTACAAACAAACAAACAAAGTATTCTTAGCAAATAGTTATAATTGAACCTAAACATAGGTCTGCAAACAACATGAGTCATGCTGTAGATAAAGCAAATTACTGGGTATCTGTCTGGATGTCGTTGGCATTCCCAGGTGTAAGATTGCGCAGTGACCATGCTAGTTGTGCAGTGAAAGCTGGAGTTACGCTCTAATTTAAGTGGTTATATGGGTTTCCCGATGCCCACGTTGCAATATGAACTACAAATTAAGAAACGCGTGCGCCTTGTGACCACCCTATTTTGAAGTACGTATATCATATTGCATGATCGTAGTTACGACGCGGGTTGTGTTTTTCCTCGTCGACAAGTTTCCTCGACTTTTTTTCAGTTGCTTCCTCTGACATTTCGAAGCTTCTTGCTATATAAATATCTAATGAACGAAAAGGAAGGCAAACATTATGCAGATGAAGCAGTGAAGTCTTTGATGGTTACGACACATTGACAACTTCGTGACAATCCATCGTATAGCAAACAAGCGTATTTAAACAAGAGTTTTTTTTTTCTCTTTCCCGATCAAACTCCAACACAGTAACAGGCAAAATGGGCTCAAAAACAGCTCCTACCTGCGTATCGCCTTTCACTATGCGGAGCATTAATAGATAACACAGGCCACTGTGCGCTTGTCGTGGTAATAAGTTGCTTCAGCGAGTTTCCCTGTTGCTATTTGAGAATACCCAAACACATTTTCATAAAGGACCGCTTTCCAGTTATCCTATGCATAGAACATTAACCTTTAATCATAATTAAACAAGCCTAAGGAATTTTTAATACTCTCTATAATAATGTAATGATGAGAATGAAAAAAAGTTAGTAACTAATTTTGGGTAAATTATTTGCTTTATTGTTTGCATATACCAACGGAGTAATACGACTCGCGTCAGTATGTTTAGCACGGGCTTTTGTTAAATCTCACATAAAAGATAATCTTTACAGAAAAACACCTCGACTTCCTTGTAAAGTGCGGTTTGTATTTGTCAGGCGCAAGTTTCGTCTACAAGTCAAACTAAGTCAACAACCGCAGGTGCGGTTTGTTAACTCTGTACTGCGCGCAGTCATGCTAACTCTCAAATCCTGCCTCTGCGTTAATGGAAAACCTCTTTGTGTGCCTAAGAATTCCCATTGCAGTCTACGTTGTGTACTGACTATTTACTCGGTGACAGTCAGCTGATTGGCCAGCAGACAGTATCTCTAATTACGCTTTGCCTTCAACGATTTATGCACTTGTCGCTAACAGATCTCACGCATGTCCTATGATCCATAATGAACGCATGTAGACTGACAGAATCGTTCATGTGTATCTCTCAAAGAAAAAGGTAGTATATTTGTTGCTTGTTATTATAAAACTAGGGCTGCAATTGTTTCTTTAGCTAATAGCGAAGGAAATTTCAGTGGTCACTAAGGGAAGATCAAGCTTGAATCCATAAGCTAAACCTCAATGAAGATGCACTACAATAGGAGTAAAGCTGCCTAGTTAGCATTGAACTGAGTAATTGAAATTCGGTTTGGGTTAGTGTGACAATGACAAAAAAATCACCTGCTAAGCAGGAACGTTTCGGCGAAGAAACATTTCGCTAAGAAATCGAGAGAAAACATGTTCGTATCTACCAAATGTCACATTCCGATATACCCGTCTTGTGTGGGACATGCGTGCGTAATATGCCATATTAGAAGACCTATTCTAATATCCGAGAAATTGGGTACTGAATCCAATGACTACGAAATAAAGTGAGGTGTTCAAAGAACTGGCCGTTATAGACGGGCCAGACAGTACGCTACAAATGAGAAAAGCACACAATCAATAATCGAAACGCGCTGGTGGCAACTCAAGCACCAAGTGAAATTTATCGAAAAATTGGTGTGTTGTTAACGCGATATTTTCTTCTAATTATCACAACAGCCGTAGTATAACAACAATAAGATCTGGTATCATCTCCTGTGCTACTAATTTCAAACGAGTCGGTCAAACCAATAGAAGAAAGTATCTTGCTGAGGAATGTGAATATGTTAAGGTGACAGGGTGTATTTGAATGAGATCTGAGCTTTGTTTGTTTTTAAAGTCGTGTGCCCGTCATGCGATGCATTCTGCTGTCTTTGGATGAACAGACGCAGACACGCATGAGATTGATCGAAATAAGCTGCAATTATGCGATGCGGCAAACGTCTCTACTGAAAAAAAGGACGCTTTGTTGAGCCATACTTTTTCCTGTCTTATTTCACATGTCAGTAAAATGTTCCGTTATTTCTATTCGTATGATTTATGAATATGTACGGTTCTATACCCATCTAGCTACTAGGATCAAAAGACAGTATGTTTATAGCCTTCTCGAACAAGATACGTTATTCATGTTATACTGCGTGAAGACATTCGTGCATGTTTCGACGTACAGCTGTTGGAATAAAGATATGTAAAAGAATTTTTAATTTACTTGCAGCATTCGGGCTTTAGACTCCTTTTGATTCCTAGCGGAAAATTCGTCAACTCAGTGTTTGAAGTAACAGGTTTAGAATGTTTGAAGGTTTAGATAAAGACGTATCCAAGTTAGCAAAATACGTCTCATGGGTAAACTTATACACCTTAAGAGACAGTGCATTCATTGCGTGCCACTTGTCAGTTAATTGGCAAAACAGTTTAATTATTAAAAAACATGATATAGGATTCTGTGTATATAGGATAACTTAATAAGGCATCTTCCGTTTTCGATACCAAGGTAAGGCTACTCGAAGGAAACTACCAAAGCTTTGTATATAGTAATGATGTTTTGCTTTGTTTCATACAGATTGTACCCGGGAACGCTGTTCTGTGCCGCAGGTCTGCACCCATTGGAAACCCAGCTCTGGGCTGACGATATAAAGGTTGCCTTCAACGAAATTCTGCCTAAGCCAGAGTGCATTGGAATCGGTACGTGAGAAATATATATGCGCAATTTAAATATAATGATGATACGCTGAATAGCTGAAGGTTGGCTTCTTTTAGATCTAGCTAAGGCCAAGAGACTCATAAAGTTTTTCGTTACCATAAACTTCAACAGCTAGCCAGTAGGCAAGGTTACCCTGGGCAAAAAGACGTGAAATGTAGCCTATGATCATGTTGAATAGGCAGTCGTACAAGATCTAGAAGTTATTGCGATTATTAGGAGCATAAGTAAAGCTAAAATATCATGTCATATTTATTAGTTGTAAACATATCTATGGATTAATATAAATTGTTCACATAGTCTATGCCGAACACTGCGTCCGAACTTTATGTTCCCTAAACTAAATGTCGACAGATGTCTAGACGAAGGAAACGAACTGCGAGAGCGCTTGTTTCTAATATTGTACACTAGAACGATTATTAAATGCGAAACAAAGTATTAGGCTTCGTGTTGTTACATCTGTCGCCGAACAGTATTTCCTCCTGATTCGACTGTTTTGCCGGATGTTGTACGATAACAAAACAGCGTAACCAACATTTCCGACGCATGCAGATATCCATAAAACTGGGATCGTGCGAAATACATATTCGTAGAATACTTCCGAACCCGTTTGTTGGGATCCACTGGATGCTAAAAAGTTGTATTTTTTATCAGTAGCCAGATTGTTGTGCATATGCTTTTCAACTATCGCCATTGTTCCGGTTTCGAGTGGTTGTTGGAAAGAGGTTTTGAGCATGACTTAAATTTGGAAAGGAGCAATTTATATATTAGAATGTAAACCGAATTGTAGCCCATTGGCTAATCCCAATTGGACAGATGCATGAAAACCGAATGGAAACATTCCTTTTCTTATTTGAAATAGAAGTCTAGAATGGCGCAGATCTATAAAATCAATACAAATCTTCTAGACAGTTTTTTAGAATCTCCGTCTATTGTAAACACCTTTTATCGTTTTCTGTTAAAAACGGGTTGACGATATGAAGATGTGTCCAAGGAGAGCTCTATTTATGACTGCAAACGTCTTTTCTTTGCAATATTTGAACAAAAAACATTGAGACGTTTGAGAGGATTTCCGTGACATCGAACGTCGTCTTTAACGTCCGTTGCCTGACGGGCAATAGTTTGTTACAGTTGGGCTTTTCGTGACTAGAACACAAGAAATGCTACAGATTGGACCAAGAAATTCTAAACGATAAGGGTATGAAAAAATATGGAGCTTAGATTAGTTTCATGGCTCAGTCGATTTATTATAATAGTTTAGCACATTAACGATAAGATATACTTCTAGTGTATTTTTTTTTGCTTTATCTAATAACTCTCCTCTGGCAGTACAAAAAAAACAGGACTAGCCAAAACGAATATCCATTCAGTATTTGGATTAGAGCGTAAACACAGTTACCTTAACAAATCTTAATCTTATAGCCGATATCCTTAATCCATACAGAAAGCATAACAGGTTGCTTTTTTTTTTATAGATTGGATTATAGCTTTAATTAAGCGTAATGCAAAATCTCATTTAAAGTCTAACTCATTTGCGTAATGGTTGTGTGATTGTAGTGTGCTAGCGTTAATAATTTATTGAGTTTGAGGATCCTAGGAGATTCTACACTCGCTAAATGTTTTCAAGTTGTTAAACGAACGGGTTATTTTTCTAATACGTGGTCTTTCATTCCGCGCGCAGAATCAAGATTGCCACCCTTTGCCATAAGCTGTCAATATTGACACGCATCTCGCCTTTTTCTTGTCGCTCAATCAAATGCTTTTCTGCAATTCTTTCTCTAAACTGTCGCTGAAATAGACCTCTTCAATATTCCTATTCAACGTATGTACAAGTTTCAGAGCGTCAGCTACAAGGTATATGGCTCAAGCCATTATATTTCTTTGCTGTTTTGCCGTCGTCACTGAACGAACAGGCAATCTCGGCCTACTTTCTTGAAAAGGATTTAACAGTGTTTGTCTTGTACACGATACGTTAATCGTAGAAGCAATATACGTGAGTTGAAACTGAACACTTATGTGCGCCGTTATACAAATACCATTGGTCATTACTTATTCAGCCATCCATTCACTTATGCGATCTACGTGCATATTTGTTTAGGGTTCTTCACTTTTGTTTGTTTTGGCTTGTTGAGAATGACGCTCACGTGCCGTATGCACCCCTTCGTCAAGGTACAAGTACTGCCAATGCGCGATGTTCAAGGTGTAGCACCTTCAATCGATCTTCGAGGTGAACAGATGCAGGTGCCATGCATGCAGGCCAATAGAGCCCTGTTCTGTAACGTTGTAACCTGCTGTTTGTAGCGCTGTAACGTTCTAATAGAAAAGAGGATAACCTTGTTGCCATTCGGTCACTGAAGTTAAAAAAAAAAAAAGATAAATAAATAAATAAACTGGACTACAGAAATAGATACAAAGCCCCGCGTTTTACTGTAGACCTGCACTCGGTTTTAGGTGTTTTGTAAACTGGTGAAATCGTACTGTCGCGCAGAGACGACGTTTCTGCGTTGATCATTCAGTTTGCGTGCGTCGCTTGATATATATACGTATATACATCAAGCGACGCATATATATGATATTATTTTCTTCCATGTATACATGTTTCTATGCGTATTTGATTGCGACACGTCTGCTGCCGACAATTGGTAGCGACAAAAAGCGTACACGGCGATCGTTCAGTGTCAAAAAATGCAAAAAATCCGCATACTTGCCGAAGTACATGCGAACACCACTATGGCAAATGTGCTGATGCTAATGAACTAGACGTTCATAGCCGCTTCCCATGCGGATGTTTTGGCGTACGAGCGGATTGTCGTCAGCGAGAGGTAGATTGATCAGTGCTGGAAGCGTGAGACCGCCGAACTACGTGGCTCGATGGGCATCGGTCACCTCGCTGGTATGATCCAAATTGAGAATATGGAACGAGAAATATTAAACATCTTCTGAGTTATAAATTGAACGCATCGATGGCGAAGTTACGTAGTGCGAAAAGCAGGTCGTTGATTTAACCGTTCAAATTACGTACTATTTGCATGCGGCATTTAATATAACGAGTGCGTTGAACGGACTGATAGATATTTTGCATACGCTTTATTATAGATAAAGGACGTAGTTTTCTTACGTGTAAGTGCGGCATTCTTTATCGTAGTTTCTGGGTAATAATTTTCGAGCGGATGATCTAGGCAAGAAAAGTTCCTTATAAAAGTAATTTCTCTTATATATATATATGTATGGGATTTTTAATTACTTATAATGTTTTATTCATTGTTGCAGGTGTTTGTGGTCTGGACCTTACCAAATTAGAAGTAGCGTCATTGAAGCAACAGCTGTCAGTCCTCGAGGCCCAGTTACAAATGGCACGCGACCTGTCAAAGCCAGTGGTTTTATTTGAGAAGTCAGGCTCAACCGAGTTACTTCATTTGCTTAGAACCTACCCTGGTCTTTCGTCCGTTGTTATACATGGATTCGCCGGCTCCGCCCAACAAGCGAAGGAATACCTGCACAAAGGGTACGTTAGAATTTTTTTGAAAATTCCCTAAGACGCCTGCCCTATTTGCTTTTTGCAAGTGCAAAACACATCAAAGGCATAAATATTTATATCAGCACTCCCAGTAGTTGCGTAACATTCTAGGCTACCGTCGTAGAGCTTACATGTCTACATGAATTAGCTTTTCTATGGAAATTTTCGCTAAACTAGTATAAGTCCGTTGGCTTTTATAGCTTGCTTGGATACGCTGGTATTAAGAATTAGACTGTTGCTCCTTAATTATGATTTTACTGACTAGATAATAAACTGCGTGGCTGCCGACAATGTGTTTAAATTTTTATTTGTCCCACCGACCCACTACACCGAAAACCTTTAGTATTTTTTATGATGCACGAAAAGTACTCATGATATCCAGAAAAAGTGAGTGATTACAACCCTTTAACCACCCTCCCCCCATACAAGTGAGTGGTATGGTAAAGCTGTCACTTGTACTATTGTTTATTTCTTCGTGTTTCCTTGTCGCTCTCTATCGCTGTCATAGCCGCCCATGTCATGCTGTTTTTGTCTGTTGTCACGCTTGCGTGGCTCACTTGTTTCTCAACTGCGAACACTGTTATGTGTACATACTCACACTTATTACAATGAACGTAAATAAGAACATAAATAGACATCGATGATACCCGCGCCCTGCTTGACGCCGGCGATGGCAATTGTTTTGTTACTACAACTGTCACGACAGTTCCTACAGGTGCCCGGTTTCGTGCTTACGTTCTTCTCTCAGCTATTGCTATTTTGCCGCTGAAGCCATCGTCATTCATTCATTCTATTCTAATCAATTCCAAAGTCGCGACGAAGAGTGTACGGCGTCTAACGGTAAAACAGCGTAATAATGATCGGCCACGACATATCATCAGCCGAAGGCTGAATGACACACGAAGCTACTTAGGACTGTTTCTGCATGAAAACGACATTGGCGTCGATCAAGCCACTGTTAAGATGCTACTGTGGGATCTGGCAGGTTAATCTGACTTATCCTAACACTTTCGTCAGTATCTTGTCCAGCGTTCCTTCTCGACAGGAAGCAACAGGTGGTACAGCGTAGGCTGACGCCGTTCAAGTTGACAAGCCTCTAGACACACACAAGCAGTTGCCTCTGAGGGTACCTTTATCGCTCGCTGATTATATCGGTAAAGTTGGATGGCTGCCATGAAAGCTCCGCCTGCGCCTTCATCATGATACCGCTCCGCCGCGCCATGTAACAGTTGTCACCAACTGCTGAGGCTAAGGGGCCAACCGCTAACGGTAATAATGGCCCTTTGTGCCATTGAACACGTGCGTTTTCGTCGTGTGAAAGTGCTGGTGTTAATAGTGTAACGTCATGCGCTAATATTTACTAACCATCACCGGTAGGAAAACTGTTCGTTTGATATTTTGGGTGTTCGTTTGAGTGGTAAGATGTTTGACTCTTCATCGGTTCTGACAGGTGCTTTTATGTTTGAGGGAGATGAGGCAGATTCACAGCGAGCGATACACGGCTAGATATTAGTTATGATTTTGCTTTTGCCGGCAACTGCTATCGTTGGGTAACTTTGAGATATTGGTTATCTGATTGTCTGTGTGACAGCTGCATTTTTTTCCTATTATTTGGCATTAGACAAGGACTCTGGCTAAACAAACAAATCCGAAAAGCAAGCTGGTCTCACCGGAGTGTTGGGGCCGGTATGTTGCTCATAATATGTATGTGTGGTTGCGATCAATAAACAAAAAAAAAGAGATAGAAGCAGAGAAGAAAATTGCATTACGAGGACAAATTGTAAGAAATTAGTTTTGTTGTCGGCGTGCGTCTGGCGACGCGGAACTTTTGGCGGTCGTACATTTTGTTTTGCAGGCATAGTTCGTAGCCCTAGCAACTAGATGAACGTTTGCACGATAAAATTGTCGAAAAGTCGGGGCTTTGCTTCTGTGGGGAAGTGAATGTTGGGCAAAGGCCGCGCGTCATCGCAATTGCCATGACAGAAAAAGGCAAAGTCAGAGCACCACGGAAAACAGTGTATACATTTATGTGCATTGCGTTCAATCATTTTAACTCTTTGTGAGGAGAGAATGTGAACACCAAGACGTATAAGATTCGGTTTTGAGAAGAACATACAGAGCAAATCTTGATTTCCTATGGTAACTGGAGGTAGTTTAATATAATTAAATAGCTTGCCTTGAAATGCAAGTTATTTAGCTATATTAAATTGAGGCATTAAAATGAGGTGAAGCTAGTATAGACCGACCGGATGAAACTATCAAGGTGTTTATGGTACAGCATACAGAATACAGTCACGAATTTTAAAGTTACGCGTTGACCCTATTAATTAATAGCCCCTATTGATTCCTAGCGTATAGAAATTTCTCACACCTTCTAAGTGAAATACTAACATGTTCACAATGCTGCGAAGTATCGACGAATGTACCAAAAACTCGTACATATTAGACTTAAGATGTTCTTCTACACACGACGGACGTCGTGACGTGAAAAAAATATGCCAGTTGACGCCACTCTGATGATTCTCATTTTAACAAGGGTAGTAGCATCAATAATAATGATAATAATAAAAAGTAAATTAATTAAGAGCATGTAATTGCGACGAATACTAATGATTTATAGGAAAGCCTAGTGTTTCACTGGACGTGAAATCGATCGTTATTGTTGCAATTATTTTTATGATTATATTTATTTATTTTTGGCTTACGCGTGCCCTTTCATTTTTTGCAGGTACTTCCTATCGATGACGGGAGCGTTGTGGAAGGCTAAGGAGGAGATGCAGCAATTGCTCCGCGATCCTGCTGTCCAAGAGCAACTTTTGCTAGCCTCGGACGCGCCTTTCCTCTTTCCTAACGCCAAAAGCAAACTTAGGAAGAGTCAGGAGGAGGACAAGGAATCAATTTTCTCAGAGCTTTCAGAGTCACTTGTTAGGCGGTATTGCAGCTTTCAGCGTAACGAGCCATGCAGTCTTGCTTTGACTTGTGAACTCCTCGCAGGCATTTTGGATCTGAAACCCAACGATGTGGCTCTTAAAACTACTTATAATGCCCTCAAAGCGTTCAAGCTTCAGTTTTAAATGGCTTTAACTGTTTGATCGTTACTCATTTAGATTGTGGTAGTTGGCGATCATCAGGTCGCTAGAAATTTTCCGCTAGCGAAATTGGTGCGTACACGAAGACAAATTCGTCACCGGAACCTGAAGAACAAATCATGTGCAATTTGAAGCGATGCTTCCGCTTCTGAGCAGAGCGACATTACTAACCAGATAATATAACGAGGCGTTGCGTATAAAGGCTCTCGTCTAACATGCTCAAAAGATAGCACGTAAAAATGGGTTGAAGCACTTTAAAACACAATATATAATCATCGTTGTTATCACGTTGCCGACGGTTGTCGAGTTGTCATGCCTAGCTCACAAAGGTAAAAAAAGTTGTCTTCGTGAGTTTCTGTAGTTGATTTATCTTCCACTCAGCGTATGTGCAAGCAAGGCAGAAGTAAAGGGATAGCGTTAATTTACAATTCTTCGATTGTAATTATTTGATCGATAACCAACTTCTGCCAACAAGCGTTTCTGCTATAACTTGTGCCCTCTCAACGCACACAGGTGCTTTAATCTTAAACCAATGACAACAATGTTAAGCATATGCTCAATGAAAAATCAGCTGATAATACTGACCTACCTTGGTTCCATTCTTCACGAACTCAGTGAAACGCTACTCGCATGGAGCATGAACGCTATACCGAAATGCTGCCAGTGAAAAATGAAAGTTACTATCATATTCACAGCATTCAATATAACACGAGACCGAAGAAGATGGCGGGCACCGGATGAATTCTACAAAGCAGCCATGTGCGCATAAAAACTAGACAAACATACTTCTTTTTGTGGACGTGTGGCTTATTTTAATCATAATGGCGATGATCATGACCCCGCATTCGAATCATATCAAGAGGCGGCGGGTGCACTGATCTTCATAAATATAGTCCGTGGAAATGCTTCCGCGAACCTTGTTTGGCGACAGGACGCAAAGGGACGCAAACGTTTGCTATATAGTGTCGGAGCTTTATCTCTCTATATATTATATTCATATGTTGCCAAACCAATATTAATACTAAAAATGATAAAGTGGAAGACCAACTGTTCAGCAGTCAAAGGAATCAGCGACATGATTTCGTATCCAGTTTTAGACGTACGGTTTAATCAAGCACACAATACATAACGGTGCAATTCAACGACGTGTAGTCAAACTACGTATTCAAATCGGTAAACAATACCGGGCAATAATGAAAGCGAAGAGAAGCACACCCTGAGATGATTGTGACGCGTAAACTACTTATACATGCGTATGTTAGGAGCACCCTATCAAACACACAATAACAATCGTAGTAATAACACAAGGTAATTTTCAGTACAGTGCAGTAAAACAGAAGAAAAAAAGGGAGAGGTGCACAACTAAGATGACAATATTGGCACCACTAAACGCGCTGAAGAAAGATGAAGAACGAAAAACGCGTTGATAAAGATTCTCAGGGGACAACTCTTGCGGATTGGTGTTGTTTTTGTTGTTAAAATAGTTACAGCTTATCGTGTTTTCGTAGCTATTTAGTGATAATGTTTATTATTTAAAAAGTGTAGTTGCGCGGCAATATACAACTGACATAAAGAAAGGGATCAACCAGTTAACACTGATCCAAGAAGAAGAATACGAGCAGTCTCCAAAAAAAATAGGTTGAGACTAACATTGCACCAAGAGCAAAGCTAAAACTTTTCTACGCAACTGAGAAGTCTTACGTAATATAGTATGAGTTGCCAAACCTTCCCTTTTACTATTATTATTATTATGGTTATGGATATAATAAGGTGGTCACTTTGACCCAATTTGTAAAGTTGTGTAGTATCATCGATGTGCTTATACAATACAAAAATCTATAAATAATATAAGAACCATTATACGAATATAAAAAAATAAATATTTAGAAAATATTTTTGACGATGACTAAGCGAGTTTTTAATAACAACAACAAAAACAACTGAATGAATATAAGGATCTGATCCTTTCCACGGTACGGTAAAATGAAGCACATATAAACACGTTACAAAAAGCTATCTTTGATATACCATAAATGCGTATAAAAAAAAACGACGGCATTCTGTTTTTCACTCGGTAAACGCAATGTGCGACTCAAATCGAGCTCAAGCCAATTATTTGTTACGTTAATAACTATTGAAATAGTAGCATTACACAGTTAATAAATGAAGACGCCGGGCGGATCCATGGGAAATAACTTTTATTGAATAGTTTAACTATCTGTTTTTTTTTAAGTTTGTATCACATCTACATTTTTATTCAGGTTGTAACCTCGCCTAAACATTTCATTTTCGTCACCACTGTTGCCGAAAACTAATAGTAAGAAAAATAATGATATAATAATATTCTCGTCAGACAGTATTGCGTCCTTTCTTGCATGACTCTTTAAGATTTTATGTACGCAAGAACACGTGCAGGGAAGCTGATTTCAGTACACTATTTGACTGTTCCCGATGACCATGTGAATTTCATAAAGCATATGTGAAACATGTTGCTGACACACATGACTACCTTGCTTACATCTATATAGAACTAGTTACAGTAAAATTTGCAATATGACAAACCTTTAGAGATACCTAAGATTATTTTCAAGAACATTTAAGAAACTTATTAAAATGAAGTTGAGATTTTTAGAATCTCTATACCTATAAGTTCACACATAAATCTACGCTTTCCTTCCTTCTATTTTCCCATAGAAACCGCAACCTAAAATTTTATTTCTTAGTTAATTAAAAGGCAAACTTAATAATACAAATTATATTCCATTAGAGATTTTTACTTAATTGACTATGCTTCTTAAAAGCTTTCAAGTAGGTCATTGCTTGTCACGTGAATGTGTACGCGGTATAATATCGAAATAGGAAATGATAAAGTTGTGCAGTGGAAATCAGGCTCGTGATATTGGCAAGATACAAGACACACTCGTGTTATGTTCACCCATTGATATCAAGTTAATAAAAATAAGTTGATTATGCACATCTTCACTGTCCGCAAACATACAGCCAGGTTATAACCCTCTTAACAAACGATAAATATAATCTCTCATGCTTACCCACAGAGTACCTGTTTTTTTTTGCGTGTCAGTAATATCTTTACAAATTCTGGGTTATTATTTACGCACAGCGTGTATTACGTATAATATACCACACTTTCATATGCATTGTAGCATCAGAAATGCAAGAACTAGGTCGAAAAAACAGAAATCAATAAGAACTAACGGCTGAAACGGAAGCGCAGATCGTCCCTGAATTACTTCCAGTTTAAGATAATGACATTGTTTACATTTCATAAACTGAAATAAATATTAGACGTTTTAGCAAGACACAAAGAATATTACATATCGACTGGAGCATATATATGTCTATATATGTATATACATTTCACGCATACGGGACAACGGTCGCTAACCCCAACCTGTTTTCCCTGATTGAGATCTGGGCTACGTATTAAATCAAAAGGTTATAGTGCAACTTTTAGTATTTATTTTCTCTGGTCGCTTAGTTGATGTGGAGATGTTCCGAGAATTTAAACTCAGGTTTCACAGAAAATTGCGAGTTCATGTGCTGAAGTACAACTTCATATGCTTGTGTTTGAAATTTTTATCTTATCGAGAGTCGAGCAAAGAGGACGCAGCTTGATCGACGTTCCACTGGTGCGTCCGTAAAGCCGCCTCGCAAGCAGGGCGTGATGCAATACCTAACCTGACCAGATGGTCAAGTTTAACTTGTCGCAATGCGCCCTCGATATTTCCAGGATTAGCCAGTATTGCGGCCAAACACTCCTCTCTTGTTGAACCAGGAAGAAGCGCCTGCATGGCAAGAACCTCAGTGTTACTTGGTTGTCGGGTCGGCGAAGTTGTCACCTTCAAATTTTCTAGTTCCGGCTGTCGAGGAGGCGGCGGAGGAGGCCGAACCATGAATGGCTTCACCTCTGCCATGGGGTTGCCCAATCCAACTGTACCCATGACGCTACTGCTGCCTATAGCTCCAATACCGCCCGCGTGGCCGTGGGAGGGACCTAATGTAGCAATGCTCATCTCATTGAACCCGCGATTAGTATTTCGAGATTGGATCGATTGTAGTGAGGAAGCTGCGAGAAGAGTAGCCTGTAAAGGCATTAAGGGTTGTTGCGCCACATATGGTGGTGCTCCTAGAATCGTCCCTAAAGACGAGGATATGTTAACGTTCTGTTCGGTGCCTGGGGCTGGTCCATTGGACGGAAATTTTGCTTGGCAACTTCCACTGGCTGATTTCAGAGGTAACACAAACGCAGTTTGTTGAGGCATGGTTTTGTTGAGTGTCTCTTGAGATCGACTCAAGTTATTGCCAAAACTGAGAGCAGAGTTGTGTTGAGCCGACAAAGGTTTTGATCCTTTCGCCAAATCTTCCAGCGTTAGAGCTGGCCTTGATGAACCCAGTAGGTTGCTTAGACTCCCTGAGAATGACTGTGAAGCTTGTTGCGGTAAAGTCGTTGGTGTAACTTTAGCATTAGCAGGAGAAGCTGGTGTTGTTAATAGGAGGGTTGACGATGGCTTTAACTGAGGTGAAGCCCTAACCGTAGCAGCAGTTGTTACCGGGGTAGGGACAAGGGGTACTGTAGACATTATTGGGGGACGCGTTGGGATAACGGTACCTTGCAGAGTTTGACATTCTAGTGAAGAAATAGATTTAATCTGACTTCTTCCATCTGTTGCGTACACGGTTGAGGGAACGTTTTGGGTAGTGGATTGGCAATCCTTATTACTTTGCTGTTGATTGATGACCGCTTGGATTGTGGACGTCATGGCAGAGGTAGAATGCTGTAAAAATATCGGCTGTGCCTTTACTGATAAATTAAGTTCCGTAGCGAGAGCTCGCATCCGAGAGGCTGCGTCTAGAGAATGAGTTTCTCCGGTATTTCGAATAGATGAACTTGTTGGGGAAATTGCTAACGAACTGAATGAGTCTTCAAAACCACTCGTCGTCAACGTCCCGCCGCCTCGGTGCACCGCCTGCTGTGTCTTTACAGCTTCGACAACTCGTTGTACTTCGGTTGCTTTTTCAACCATCCGTTGGATTTCCGCACCTTGCGCTATTTGAGCTGCTGGTTTTTCTGCCTCAAAGGCTTTTATGGTTTTTTTTTGCTCTTGAGCCGGGACCAGGGCAAGCGCTGCTTTGCACTCTTTGACGGCGGTGGCTTTAAAGGCCTCCGCTGTATCCTGCTCTCGTTTCATCTTATCGGCAATCATTTTTGCCCTTTGTTGTGCCTGTTTTGTGGCCAAATAATTTTCTAACCTACTCTCAATATCTTGCGATTCTTCATCTGGCGTATCCGGGGCAGGAATTAACGGTTTGCTCGAAGGAGCCAGACATATGTTCGTGAATGCAGCAAAGCATGATACGGGCCCAGAAAGTGAGAGAGGTGTAGAAGAATAATTAAACTGAGGAGAAAAAAGTGTCCCAGTGGGAGCGTTAGTTGATATTGGCGGCGCCAGACCCGTTGTGCTCGAGGATGTAGAACCACTAGTAGGTATCGGAGAAGTGGAAGTAACCACTGGAATAGGAACCAGGGGGGCTGAAAAATCTACTCCTGGCAGGCTTGATACTGAAGAGGTTGAAAATGTTGTGCAATTACTACGAGGTATCTCTTTCTTTTTTTCTGGTGGTGGCAATTTGGGGATAACAGCCGAATTAACACTTGTCTTAAATGGATCTACGTTATTAGCGGAAGAATCCTTTATATTGAAGTTGAGTTTCTTTTCTTTTTCCGGCGATTCAGGACTCTCATCGAATGCTCTCCATTCAGATTCACTCGGTCGCGCTCTGCCCTGTGGTTTAACATCACCAATAGGTTTGGCAGTACCCTGCACTAATGAAGGGGACAATACCTTCTGTACATTTTGCGGTGGTTTGGGCAAGACGGCAGGAATAGGTGTGATCATTTTGTCAATGCCTGTGCTTTTTGGCACTATTTGGCTAGGTTTGAGATACGGAAGATTAAAAAGTGAAGCAGGAGCCTTTTGTTGAGGAACAGAGTCTATTGCCGCAGACCCTGAACTAGAATTTTGAAGTGGAAAAATTTCTGGCTTAGCTCTGACTACTATGGGTGGTGCCTCTTCAGAGACCTGCGATAGGTCGACATCTGGAGGAAATTCTCTTCGTACTGTGTCTCTTTTTTCCTCTAATATCTCCTGTGTATTTAGGTAGACAGCGGGATCATCTCCTAGAGCCGATTCAATATTTCGATATCCTTCGTCGTCCGTGAGCGGAGGATCATACTCTGTTCCCCAGTAGTTGGTGCCCACACTGTAGGCCGTGTAAACTGATGTCTCAGTGGGTGATTTACACTGCTCGAAACATTCATTCTGCCTCTGAACGAATTCAGCCAGTGAACTAGGCTGAGCACTGGACCCCGGGCCATTTGGTAGATTATGAATGGATGGCTTGATAGCTGGCGGTGCAGGCGCTTTATGAACTTTTGAGGGTTCGTGTATGTTTTTTTTCAAGCCTGGAAGAGGCACAGCGCACACATTCATGTATGTGTGATCGTTGTCGTTGTTATCGTCGTGATCCTGCTTACCGACTTCGGCCGCCACGGTAGATTTGGGTTGTTTCCGTGATGCGTCCTCGGTTACTTCACTATAGTACCTGAAACGTGGCGTATAAAAACAAAGTAGTCAATGAAGAGACAAAAATTGACGGAGTCACTGTGGGACCTCGAACAAACCTACTACTAATAGTAATAGTCAAGGAGTTTTTTATTTTATATTTAACTAAAGTACGAGACATAAGGAAAATGTCATGACTACGATGCACTAACCTATTTTCAGCATCATAGCTATCCTGCCTCTCCGATCCAGGAATGTTCTGATACGACTGCTGTTGAATTTTAGTATCTTCGTTATGCTTATCAAGCCGTTGACTTTGTCGTTCTTGTGACGGAGGTTCGTAAGTAGTACTATCGAAGCTTGAATCACATCCATAATAACTCTCGCTGTCACAGTCTATGAGATCGGCTATTGGTGCATTAAAATTCTCATTTGTAGAACCCGGTACAAAGGAGTTTTCGGTAGAAATAGTACTACTGACGTCTGCAGAGGTGCGGTTTTCAAGATTCCGTGACGATGAGTTCAATTCTTGATTCGGATTTCGGAAAGTGCTTTCTGACGCACACTCAATCTCTCCAGGAGACGATGGATCATTTTTTAAATGCTTATAGCTGTACTGTTTGGCTTGTCTTACGGTCTTTGATCTATTCGGTAGATCCTTCAACCTAACAAAAATGGAAGCCAAGAAAATTAGACTTTCACTCAGACCATTCGCGTTCCGTTTTAAAGATTGTTTACCTATGTGTCGACAACGAAATAGTTTTTCATTTTTATTACTTCCAACACTAAACATATAAAATTATCTACCATGAGGCAGGCTCCTTTGGCAATGGGGGTAAGCCAAGCACGTCTTCGGGCTGAGCAGGATTTGCCAGATACATGGGGTCGATATGGCCTGGACTACCCCACTGTTGCCCGGACGCATCACAGTGACCCGTATGAATGAAAGAGTGACGTAACGGCGCTGAAATGTCCTTAGGAAGGGTTTTCCCACTACCGTAGCCCACGTTGGCGGTATGCTCACAGTGAATACGAGGGAAGAGACCCACTTCAAAGGTTCGAAGGTTCTGACCTGTGGAATATCCGCAGATAGGATGACATTATGGGTAAAATATAAACGAATAAAGTACATATTAACATGTAAAGAGCAGCTCTTTTGTTCAATAAAATAGAGAAATACGTTTTCCTTTAAACTCGGTTTTATACGAAACTGTATATTTGACATAGATTCCTGTCGTAAATAATTTTTACCCTTCCACCAGTAGTAGTCGTTTCTTCCCTCGATGACGGCGATTAAATCTCCCTCTTGGACATTTTTCATGCGCAATTCGTTGTCTTGCAAAGCTGTAGACGCCCCCGGAGGTTGAGGAAGTTTGACTAGCCTAAGCACTTGTGGCGTGTTAGTCAATATAAAATCCTTGAGTGCGACAAAGGTCGGCCGCAGTTCAGGCGTCTCATGCCAGCACTGGAGCATTAACTGATATAAATCGTTCGAACAACCACTGGGATGTTCAAGCCGTTCACCTGCTCGATTTACAGTGCAAAAGTCATATTATACTTTGTAAGCTTTATCAAGTACGGGGTGGCGAGTAATAAAAACGTGTGTGCTTAAGGACGGATACAGTTTTTATGTTATATAGTGTACTAGACGTAGGACTGTTAAATACAATTCTGTGCATTCAATCCAGGCGGCCTACACTTAGTAGTTTTTTTTTTATTTCAGTGATAACTAAATGCACTTAACTGACGAGTTATAACTTATAGTAATCGGTTCCAGATATATCCTCTATTCTCTAAGTAGAGTAAACCTTCACTGTCGATTTTTTTCAGAATTTCTGCTCCACTAAGGCCACTCCATGGTTCCTGTCCAAAAGAGAACATCTCCCAAAGAGTAACTCCATACATCCACGTGTCCGAGGCATGGGAGAAAATCTACAATAGACAAGGTTCTCAGTTACCATATCGAAAAAAAAAGATACAATTCGTACAAATCTTTTCGATGGCCGGCCGTCGGGCGCCTAAAGTATCTCACAATTTCCGACTCTCGAGTCTTTTTGGGTGTTGCTCCGGAAGTTGTGAGGTACGCGCACTCGGCTTCAAAATTACATAATTTCACAAAGAGTGTCATGTGCAAAAAATGCTCTAGTAGTTCTATGCAAAGCATGTACGTTTCAGTTACTCACTCGAGACGTAAGGCTCTCAGGCGCGCACCACGGCATAGGGACTTTCTGATGCTCCGTCATCACATAGCAATCCTGGTCACTTTTAAGGTTTCGCATTAATCCGAAGTCTCCAATCTTTATCTTATCAATCGAAGGGAGTAGAATATTTCTACAAAAGTGCAAGGTATTATTGTCTATACCCATTCAGGGGTGTTAGCAAATCAAAGTAAAACTTCCCACAAGTTAAACTATTTAAAAAATGCAGCCTCATGTAAAGATTTTCTTGAATAGCTAAAGATCATATTTATCGTTATACATACCTACAGGCAAGATCTCGGTGGACAAATCGGTTCTGCTCAAGGTAAGCCATCCCATCGGCAATCTGAACTGCGTACTCAAACAGTCGAGTCACCGCTACCTTACTTAGCGCTGCTGGAAATGCGGAGTCACCAACACCGTTGCCTACCGCTGAACCGTTAATAGAGTTTTGCGATTGAACCGTGATCCGGTTTTTTTTTAGATGATCTCGAAGTGAACCGAATGCAGCCAGTTCTGTGATCATCATAAGCGGAGATGCGAGCACCACCCCAAACAGTTTGATGAGGTGAGGATGATTCAAAGTGTGCATTGAGCCGACCTAAAAAGAAAGGATACGCGTCAAGTCTTACGGTTATTAGCTTTTCTTTCCTTACCTTAAATATAACCGCACCAAGCTACCATACCTCTTTAATAAAGTCATCGAATGTTCCGGTTTGTTTGGGGTCTTCTTTGAGTATTTTGCAGGCGACGTCGACAACTCTTCCTGTGCATGTTGTCCATTCTCCACGCATGACCACTCCAAACGAGCCATCTCCCAGCTTCGTCTTGAGAGAAATCTCTTTTTCAGATATTAAACACGTTAAGCCAGAATGTTGTTCTGATGGCGACGAGCCCAGCACGCTGCTAACAGGACTTGGCTGGTTTGCTCCAGCCTAAAACGTACATATGAAAATGAAGTGTTTTTTTCCTTTATTAACACAAACCGCGTAGAAAGTAAACAAAAAACGACACACATTGAAAGAATGACGATATTTTTTAGTAGCGCTCGAGTTTTGAAACTAAAGATTGTGAGTCCAACATCGTTTACCGACATAAACATTGTTTATCAACGAAACCCGTTCTATTGATCTATGTCCTATCACAAAACACAATCCGATTTTAATATCCAGTTCTGTAAATAGGATACTTTTCTGTGGTTCGCCTGAAATTTCCTAAGCGCGGAATTTCAACGGATGTTGAATTCGCAGTCAACGTTGCATATTGGATCACTCGAATATTTTTTACACTTCCGAATACAACACAATACCCTTGATGATGACAGTAAAAGCGGACTGCGTATATGTTGAAGCATATCATCTGCTCCTGGAGTACTTTTATGCAATAATTTGATAAGCCTAAAGTTATTTTTTCCATATAAACGTATCGACCGATCCGACATTGTTGCAGCACGTGGCACCAAAGACCTGCTCCTATATATAGTGCTTTTATATTACGAAAGCAGATCGAAGGTCAAGGGTGATCGATAACAGTCACGTAAAGTATACTTGCCCACATTAGTTGCCTTTGGGATTTGAACAGTTCTATAGAAAGAAGGTTATTTAGCACTCATCCTAAAACGGTCCTGTCGCACTATTTTCTCGTTTATTCTTACAAGCCAGTTTAGCATAAGGCAATAGTCTAACCGCATTGGTAATTGAGATGTTACTAGACTAAAAGACACCTATCCGCTCCCATTATAAACGGAGATTTGTTTAGCGACAACTCTGCATTGTGCTGTTCCAGGCGAACATAGCCAACTTAATATTCCTACAGGACAATTCTAATCATGCTAATCCTGAGAGAACTTGCGCCTGCTTTATGAGCATATTCAAGCCGGGGCTCACCGTACAGATGTTATAATAAATAGCTGTTGGCAAAATACACCGCACTTGAATGGCTAAACTCCAAATTTGTGCACGTATAAATATATTATTTATTCAGCCTTACAAGGCTTTACAACATAACAGGCATACGTGCAGCAAACGACTTCATAACTTTTACGCTTTTATCGGGCTCTATATATTAGCAATCCAATTTAGAATTAATAAAATTGATTATTGGCTGAAATATACAATCATGCAGGGTCTAGTAGGATAAACGTATGCTTTATGCGAACGTAACATTTTCGAAATGACTCGCAAGACGCACGCCGAATTGTTGAGGGTGTAGAAAATCGAAAGCCCAACTACTTTGTTATGACACGTTATCAAACAACAGTAAATCAGAAGTATATAATCGATCAGTGACACTATATGGGCATACCCCTTAACTGACATGACCAGCATTCAATCTTAGAACCCACTTTTACTGGTCGTCGTGATATAAAAACGCATTGTTTACGTATACTACACGTACAGTAAAGGCTAGCACAACAATATTTAGTCTAACATCGTAGAATTCCGAATATGAACAGTTAGGAACGTCGTCAGTTCGAAAAACGGAGGCCTTCTATATGTACGTGTATAGAATACTGCACAGCTGAAATCGTTTTGCTTGTGATAGCTGTTGTGGTGTGGGTTGGACGTTCGGTGTTGTTGTGCGCACGCGTAAATGGGGCGGGCGAAGGCAAACCGTAATGCGAGCGTGCCACTGGCATTAATATATAGAATTTGATTTGATTGATCGTAGAATTTTCGTGGCGTTTTCAACTAAACGTTATCGCCATCGTGCACTCGTTTGCGTATTGTTGGTATAGATGGTTCTGTATTCGATTTGTCCTTAGACGCCGCGCCACGACGCGTCAGTGTTAACAAATGACAACGAAGCAACAACGTTTTATGCCAGCAGTAACTGCCGAAACCATGCAACTAATACTACTACGAAATTTGCTTTCCATATAATGAACGATGCTGTAAACAACTACAACTAGCACTACCCCTTCTTTTCCCTTCCTCGATTATGAACGACCCCATCAAGTATGCCCAAAAGAGAACCGATGGCCCAATCCATTTACTGTTTACGAACGAGAAGCTCGCTATGAACGAAACTGAATTAAACAATCACCCTGTTATCTTCTCTTTTTGTGGCGTTTCTCTCTTTCTCTGTCTCTCTTCTGCTCAAAATTATTATTCCCTTGTAGTGATGTAACATTATGCGCACACGACGAGCCGAATTGATATCCTTCGTCAAATAATGCAAGCAACGATAGCAGACTAGAATTCAATAGCGGTTACACTATTTGTTATAGAAGCAAGTTGGTTAGCCAGTGCTAACTCACCTTCGCTTCTTCGAAAGCCAACAATAGATGCTGTGAAAAACAAGTGGCTCGCCCTTAATCCAAAGGTTTCGATTCCAAAACTGCCTGTCTACCGCATACGACGAAAAAACTAAAAAGAAGTCTTACGTCTATGAAAGTTTGGCTGGAAGAAACGAGCGCTTAATAGTGACTCGTTATGCGTTCGCGACAAGGTGTATACAAAAAAATTACATCCAGTGTTGCATAGCTAGAGGCAGGCATGTTTTTATTCATATATTCAAACCATAATAATTGATCTATCACAACTCGGCAGTGCTCATTTAATGGCATGTCCTTATCCCGCGGCCGACTGTCTTTTGCGTTGGGCCCAGCGCCACGCTGTACTGCTCAGACCTTATGATGTTCTCATGGGCGTGTTAGATAGGATTGCATTGTTGGCAAAATCATCTAATGGGTTATACAGTTTCCAGCTTTAGGCACGGTCAAGGACGTTTTACGCGAGCCTATAGCAACAGGTCCACACATCGAAGTTTCCCGTCGTCCTGACGTACATCCATTTATCGCAGTAGTGCTTATCGCGAGTAAGGCTGCGCCTTCTACCTCATACGATCCATGTTCAGTGTTTTAGGATTCACAAATGTGTTGTCAGTGGAGTAGACCAGACCGTACATCCGCGGCCTTGCCCCGCAGCCTAACATATATCGCAAAAATGCAAATTTCTCTGTTAGGAAAATACTCTACCATCAGTTCGACGATCAATTTTGCCTGATAGGTACGAAATACTCATGTCTTGTCTGAACAAAAAGCAGTTAACTTTTAGTACAGTATCGTTGTGTCATGTTCAGTGTGATCGCGCTGGTGCGCTGGCCAGTAATCCGAGGCACACTCCCATCGTAAGGACGAGTGATGCTCACCTAACGCGGAGCTAGCGCAATTCGTTGAAGCCACTTCTATCAGCGAATACTGAACTTCTCCGGTATATCGTCCCAAATCACACGAATTAACGCAGTATAGAAAGTCATTCTCGTCGCGATGTGTAACTTAGCGAAAAAATGCTAATCTCGCCGTTCTTCGAATGCGACCGAAGAAAACTCTAACTTAAACTTCATACCCAGTTCGGCAGGGACCCCTTTGCATTCACGAACTCACTGAACCTCTAGCCAGCCTCCCTGCAGCATCAGAAGAATTTACTGCTTCACCTTAAAGCTTTCCCATCTCTTCTCTGCACAGATCCTGAAAGCTTGGGCTGCATTTCATAAATGTATACGCGCCCGTTTCACAACTCGGCCCGGTGGATATTTCCATACCTTCGCGAGTCGGTAGTACTCGTTAGCCCATCGCTCAGACCTCCTTGTTCAGTATTACTGACGCGAGTTTTAATCAGCCAACCATTCGAGCAACCCTTTCTCCCATATTGCGAGTCATCCCACTGTTGCCACCAAAATAAAGCGTGGTGATTTAGCTTTGTAGTATGTATATATACATAAGTTAAAGTCACTCTGAGTGGAAAATAACTCTATCTGCAGCAGTATTCGTATGAACATCGTCTATTATGGTGATAAGCATGCATTTGTGCGTCGTTTATCTTCTTCTTTTCACTATCCTCTACAATTTGATGACATTTCATCAGCCTTTGGGTGTTAACCCACTACACATTACACGAATCAATCACAGCCCTACCCTGCTAACAATCCGATTATTGTATACATGTATATCCTTTTTTATGACGAATATTTTGTAGTTTGTTTATCACCTTCGTTTACAAAAAGAACTAGTCTTTACGCGCACGTGAATTCGTTTCATATGCTGAACTTGTCACTATATTATTGATATGCGGACAGAAAGTCAAGCTGCCATTGATATACGAAATTATTTAGTCATTATAAACAGTGCAGAGCTTTACGATTGATGGAATCACTCCGTAACAGGAAGTTGTCGTTGACCCCGTCAGCACCACGGCATCTACAGAAGGTAAGTATTGTGTCATGCTGTGCTATTATCTATTCTTTTTGTGTGGCTACTTAAATTAACAGATTCATGCATACACGAAAACGCTTTTCTGCTCAGGTATAACATGAATAGTACGAAATGTCATAGTAATAAAAGTATACAGACGAATACGGCTCATTCATGGTAACAGTCAATGACACCATAAGCAGCAACTGTCGTTACCCAGAAGATCTGTCAACTATTCGCGTAAAGGTAGCTACGTCTGTCATTGTTCAGTTTCTACTAAAGCACCCCGCTTACAATTCTAATAGGTGAATCGTTTCGTCCTATTAGTGCCAGTACCTGTCGCTCTAGTCCTACATAAACGAGCTGTCGCATGCATGCCGGTAAACATATAAGTAGCGCACCAGAAATTACATGCCGCCCGCAAAACAACTCTGCGAAGGGTTAGCGTCAGCATGTTAAGCATTGATGAATGAAATGTAAACGGTGCACCGAGCCGGTTCCACGCACCAAAACTATTTGCCAGTAGTCAGTTTTATGATGGGCTCAATGGAGATGTGTTGAAATGATTTCATCCCTCGTTTGATGATCTTCATGAGCTACGCGCATTATATTCGATACTGTTGCGACATTTACTTAAACAGCAGTTTTTGCTAAGCAGGAATCTGCATCTGTTACATACATATCGTCAAATGCGCGTTGATTTTGAGCATATATATTCTTTTGTTTTTTTTTTATAATGGCACGTATCTTAGTATTAGCGAGAAACATTTGCAGGAACAGATTCCCTAAAAAATACGATTATAAGTACGGCGTGCTTATGTGCTTGTACATAACAAGCTACGTAAATACAAGAGAACTATAGTCGCAGATTAACTTTTATTTTAAAATCATGGTTGACGGCATGTTCTTCTAATACTTCTCATTGACTGACTAAGAGCTACCTCTGGTGGAATCAGATCACTGTCGTATGATAATTCTCAGTCATTGCTTAGATAAGCAGTACAGAATCACTTTTAGTTCCCTACTTCAATATGATCTATTACCTTAGGTGGTATCTTTCCTCTACAAGTAACTCCACTTAGTAAATTTCCACTGCGGAACTAAATATAATAATGATGAAATCTGTGCTGGCGGTACGTACTTTTATATATTGAGACGACTATTTTCGCACGTCTATAGAAACCTATAGGAACGTATTTACGTCTATTAGTACAAAAGTGCATTAATCAGTATGTTCCGTTTGATGCTATATCTTCGTTTATCTACTACTTCCTTTTCTGATGAATATAAATGTGATTGGTTCAGATAATGTAAAAGTCGTCATAATTTTTTGCTAAAACTATACTAGTGGCTACAGTCGACGTTCACGTAGCAACAAAGATGTAACATTTACTAACTTAAGTAAATAGTAAAAAAAAAGCACTGACAGCAGCAGCAAGTATAGGTGATAGTAAAGCGCATCTGTTACACATGTCATAAGTTACAAATGTTGTGCTCAGTCTTAACTAAGAACCACAGTAATAACAAGACCAAGTCACAACAGCTTATACAACACGAATAACAGATTTGCGATAGTTAGCCATTCATTTAAAGTCTTTGTCATTCGTTCTTGTTGGGTTGCTTTTAAGTTATCTACGATCAGCAGATAAACCAATAACGGCTAAAAGAAATGACAATAAGGACAAGGTTTAGCAAACGTGATTTCGTAGTGGTAGATCATTTGCAAACCATGATAAACACGTTGATCAGGTATATAAAAGGAGCCAAACCAGTTCCTATTACTCGACACCCTAACACAGCCATCTTATGAAGCTTTAAAGGTCCCGTATCATGTACACTAAATCTTTAGTAGAGAAAAAAGCTGTTCTACGTTTATGCAATGGGGAATTTAACTGGCCCACACCCTATGCAGACACTATTTGACCCTTAACCCTGTGGCGATCATCAACACTGTTGTCAAATTAGCACAATGAAGCCCTCCGTCTATCCTTTGTCTACGCCCGCAAATGTTACAAATGGCTGACCATTGCCAACTTCAGCAGTCGAAACTTGCTGTGGCGGCTATGGTGGCGCTATGTTGTATCAACAATAACTCGGAAATCTCAGTACAGCGGCGACGGTAGTAGCAGCAGCAGCAGCAGCATCACCACAGCTACCAGTGAAGGGACACCGTAGTAGCACCGTAAAAATACTACACTGATACCGATTGAAAGATGGTTCATTTAGTCACCTAACCGCATATTAGCTAGCTAATAAACTACCCTCGTTTTCTCGTTCATCCGACACTGACAACTGACGTTCGTAGTAAAACTGCAACCAAAAGTATCGCACCGATATAGACCAGCAAGTACAACTCGGCGGACCCCACAATACTTCGGACATCAGTAGTAGTTTTATTATTACCTAATACCCCATTATTTTTATTTAACAAGACCAGCTACAAGAAACGATCAGTCGATGAAGTAGAACAGAACGACTTAATATTATTACGGACATATTTCTAGCTGCAAAATAATACATCTATTAATAAAATTACATAATCCGTTACAGCAGTCGCTATAAGGAAAGGAGCTTCGCGCAACTCATGAGCACTGTTCTGTTATAACTGTTTACGTTTACGTTACATATCTGGCAAAGAGCAGCAGAACATCATTATTAGAAAAACTAACCCTAAGATGTCAAGTCAGTTTTTGTGTGGTTTTCGATAATGTTAGTGTAAAGGTTAATTTAAGTTTGTTGAACACTTCATTGCTACTTCATGTTAATCCGCAGACTTAGCTTCTAAAAAAGGCAAAGGTTCGCTTTGTGGAACGCTCTACTCTAATCATTATCATATTAGTGCCCTATGCTAGTTCTACTGTTTCTACTGTTCTTACATTGAATTTCATAGCTATAAACGGACAGCAAATTTGCTCACTCATAGTATTTTACATAGAATCATATAACCGAATATCAATTTTGTACCATCTGTACGTTATAACAACGTTGCACGCGGAATATTGCTATTTATGGCTAAATTTATAATATATATATATATATATATATATATATATAAAAACACGAGAGATGAGGGCTGACAGAAGAACCCGACTGATTTTTCCTGTCAGACCAACATTCACTGTCATTTGAAGATAAGTTATTTACCGATTGATCCAAGTGAATGCAACTATTCACAAATCGATAAATGTATTATATGAACACTCTGAAAGAGAGAGATATTATATTCTCAGCTTCGGGCTCGAATGAGTTAAGCAAATTTCTATTTGATCGGAATACATCGGCAAATTAAAAAAGATAGGGTAAACATTTCATTCAGACTCGAACAGCACACGATCAGGTACGAGGAGGCGCTTTTAGTACACCTTTAAGCTACAACTTCATATCCGCGTGATAGGGCAAGACACTATATGGATGTCCCAAAGAAAGTTTCTCTCTTTGTGTCAAATCTCAGTTGTTAAAATATTTTGCAGTAGGCCTTACCAGTTTTTATCGTTACAGCCCGTAAATAAATACAATCGGCCTCTGTAAAGGAAAACTTCTGTATATCACTGGAATGAGTAGTGAAAAGTTAAAATATTCTGAGATCTCGAATAATAAATTATGTTATTTGAAGTTCACCAATATTATTTGAACAGCACTGTCCAATATTTTATGCGATTGAGGCTTATAAAAAAGTTTCCGCAATGGCACTCTAAAAGCATAAGTACACGATTTTGGGCGGGGCTTATAAAACCCAATATCCGAGCTGATAATCTGTATTATCACCCTAAGCCTCTGATAATTCTCAAAAGTAGGTGCTCTATGAACGAACGCTAAAGCATTTTCTAGATACTTTTAGAATAACGATGCGTCCAACTTAAGCATGACGGCGAATGATCGAATTAATATGATAACGCAGTTGATGTGTAATCACTCGAAAACTGTCTAATTAAAGCTCTAAAACCGTTCGGTACATGTTCATTCGTATGCTCCACCGGCGCAACCATGGGAGATTAAGCAAAACCTCGATGAAGACCGCGGTTTTGAACTGACACAAGCATGATGGTGGCTATGGAAAGAAAACTGGTGACCACAAAAAATCATGCCATTTCCATACGAGCTCTAGCAGGGAAAGAATACAATCTAATAAGAAATCGTCTTTAATGTTTACCGGCACAACTTTCGGTGGGCATTTTAATGTGTATCCAAATGCGAATACCTTGCTATCAGCAGAGATCTACGAGCTATAGCTACAGCCCGATTCACGGAATTGATAAACGCAAATATTCGTTCTGAGCTGTGTTTCCGCTTTGCTCTGAACGCGAAGACAGAATGATCATTTTTATGCGCAATATAAGATATGTACGATTTTAATCAATGATCACAAGTCTCCAAAATCGTTTGGCTGTTTTATTATATCAGGATGGAAATCATTATGCATAGTTTAAAGGCAAACAGATAAAAATTTAAGTTACCAAAAATACCACTCATATATATAACAATGAGTTCCGTGTTGCGTTTATAAAATCTATTTATTTTAGTCATCAAGTATAAGTGCGGTAAACCAATTAAGCGTTTGTTGATAATGGAGCTTTGAAATTGAATTTGTTGTTGTATCTATCAATCATTGTTGGCTCCGCAATTTTTCTTCATCGATCTGATTTGACGTGCAAAAGTTTACTATAACAATGTTAGCTATTTTAGAAAAGATTTATTATGTGCTTTTAAAGTTGCTTTAGAAATAGTTACAATTTTTCTAGTATCAAAAATCAACAAGAAAAATAGGTCTTAGTCAACATAAGTCGACATAAAAGCATATATACGATCATCCATTTTCGTGCACAATTTCAGAACAGTCGAAAACATATTCAATGAATTAAACCTACACATTTAAGTAGTTGAGCATCACTGTCATATAAAAATATTCTACAATATACAATGTAAAATGAATGATAAAACTCACGGCTGTGTTGACCGGACTGCTCTTGCCGCTTTTTCCCGTCCTTTCTGCACTTTTCTCCGGACGAATCTTGGTAAATATGTTCTTTCTCCAGCCGCCCTTGCATTTCTTAACGGCATCGAGAAGTCTCTTTGCAGCCGGTCGTGCAATGCTGATTTTCTCAAGATCTTCCGCCGTAACATAGTCAAAGTGCTGAATCCTTGTGATCTGAAGCTCTTCCCGGATGCGCGAGGCAAACTGCTCCAGCTGGACATCGCGACACAGCTCGACGAGCCAGTCCGTTGATTCCATTGTGACTGCTCTTACTGACGCTCGAAAGGGTTGCCCCCGCGAGGGCTTCCCGGCCAGTTGGCCACCTATAAGACATCGATGCGATTTCAATTTCACGAAGAGAATGGCGGTAATAGCAATAATAATGGTAATCTTGATTAGCGTCAAGCCTTCATACATCTATCCTTTTCCAGTATGAAGATGGTGGGCTGTAATTAAGAATGCCTATGGCACAGATCTCTTTAACGCCGTTATTACTAGTAGAGGTATGAAATCTAATAAGGTCACACCGAACTTTTCCAATCGGAAGTATTGAACTACTCAGAGTTCAAAGACTGGTCGCGTTCAGTTGCTATTTGTCCCCACCGAAATTGAAGCGTATAAGGGTAAACCCACACGAACACAAAGAAATTCCAATCTAGAGAAGAGTCATCAATACAATTTTTCTAAAACAGTCATCGATTATATGCATATCACTCGTTTTAACGCCCAAAAGTTAGGCGTAATATAATACGTGGCTCCTATATTTAATAATGATGGCTACGGAGGTCTAGATAAAGTTCAGTTTCATTTGCACCAACAAACATTTTCACGTACGAATGTCATAAAAAATTATAGGAAGTACACAACTACGACTCTCGATTACGTTGAAACGCGGCGGTGCTTTAGTGTATTTAAAAAGAGATCATCTTCCGAAAGCTCTAATTGTGCATTTTTTGGGACTAGTGCATGTATTTCGGATACTAGGGTCACTTGGAGTTTCCAAGACCTCAGTGCATTGTAATCAAATATAGATGTCTCCAACATATAAACCCGTCAAGCCAATTAATGCTTTAAATTTGACAAATGTACATGCACTAAGCTATGGATTTGGCTGTACGTTTCGAAAACGACGCCGGCTGTTGTGCCTGGATTACTTATACCAGTACTATACGTGACTATGACGTCACTATTCGTCACGAGAAAAGAGTAAAGTGCAACAACTGTTACCACAAAGGGCATCGTCCATTGTCAGTTAAATTTTACAAATCCTTGATGACTCCGCTCCAGCGACGTCGCAGTTCGTCACATACGCGCATTTCTCCGTAAGAATGCATGTACTCGAAACTCGCCAGAGCACGTAACCAAACACGTTTGTAAGCAAGGCATAATCGATATATTATAATTACCGAACAAAAATGAATAATTATTTTCAATATAATTCAAATGAGTGACATAATTGATAATAAGGATATACGATGCGAGAGAGAGAGAGGAAAATTTTAAAAGAAAACAAGCGCTTCAGTGTTCTAACAGTTCTAACATTACAGGGGAAAAGTACATGTAAGGGACCGACAAATCGAAATAATGAGAAAAATCATAATTGTAGGTGCCCCAGTCCTAGTAAACACGTCCGAGAGTTAGGAACAAAATACTGTTGAAAATTCAGACTCAGTGAAGGTAAAGCTTTGTTAAACGTTTTTCCACTTCTCCAACATACAGTTGACGAGATCCGCAAAATAAATCCGAGTTGACGTTCATCGCATTTGGCTTTGCCTACCTACGTTTTTCCCCTAGCTTGAACACATGACGTTTGCATGTAAACTCCGTGCACACACTCAGCACCAAAATAGAGCACGTAGTATTAACCACACGATGATAATTTGTTCTAGTAGCACCAAAATGTACGCGCTGCTCCAGTCTCGGAGAAAATTCCGCGGTCCGCTCGTTGGATAGCAGCAGCACAGGGTCATCCACATACAGAGGGTTCTGCTTTCATCAGAATTTTTCCTACCCGACCAACTGCTGCTGGTTGATTAACTGCTCTGTCTATCCGCCGTTGTTGCTGATCGAATGATCCTGCTCACAGCCCACAGAGGCACCCCCCTCACTCAAGTCTCAAAGCCCACGAGCAAGAAGAGATGAATGTTGGTTTACAAGTAATAATTACGAAGCCGCTCCGCTGGGAAGCCTTTTGGCGCGTAGCAACTTTTACTAGGCTGATCGGAGAGAAGGAAGAGGCGCTGAGCGCGCGGGAAATTTAAAATCGTTTAACCCAGTTAAATTTGCAGTCCCAACCATAAATATTGGGTAGCTGGGAACTACTGAGGAAGAATGTTAATAAAAAAAATAATATTACAGTTATTCAGTTCCTTAGAAATTTAAAAATATAATGAGGTGTGTTGAACACAGGTTTTACCATATCTTACAGACTACTTACGTTAACATTTTGGGAGCCTAAAACAGCGCATCGGAGATATCAATCTAAATATAGGTCTACTGATCTTTATAAATGACAACGGTAACGATTTTCTGATCGAAATGAATCGCTTTGTGGCTCCCGATAGTAACTTAGAGGAAAACATAATCTACTTATGTTTTGATTATATTAAACAACAGCGTTACCCAAAACGGTTCGAAATAAGCTTGGTGATAATTAGGGTGTTCACCTGAATAAATTGAAACAAATTACTTTTACAAAGTCCGCTTAAGTTACGGGCTTTCAGAATTTTTAAACACAGGGCAACAATTTTCGTATTTATTGTATTACAATAGAGAGTGAACGAGATGACCCTGATGCTTTTACCCAGATCCAGCATAACTAATTAAGCAATAGGTTGATTAGCGCGGAAAGAGGATTGCGTTGAAGATGGCGCTACGTTCATTTATATAAAGAGAAATAACGTTTACCCTAACGTCAGCAGGATGTACGCTGAAGAACATATTTTTTACACACAATTGTGTCTACCGTGAAACTCAAAACATTGACCATGTGGTCCTTAACCATGAACCTTAATTAATATATAAAATTAAAATAAAAAATAGACATGTATTCATGTTTGCTAAAAGGTTACAATAAATGACAATCATTAACTTTAGGTCTTCAAAACAAGTCCCTTCTCAGCCTTAATCGGATTCTATAATTTTAGATAAGACTACACACAATGTTTTGCGTCGAACAGAAGACGACATCGATCTAGGTTGAGTAAACTGGCCTTTATTCACAGCTCAGAATCATGTGACCTTTTTTAATGCTCAATCTTTGTTGTGTATACAGCCTGTGTCAGAATGTGAAAAAAAGAGCAACTATAGTTATTGTCATTATATATACTCGTTGTCATTTTGTGCAAAGTCGAACTTTTAATGTACAGTACGTTCTAACTTCCAAGAAATGCTATTAGCAGTCTGAACGAATAGCTGTGATGACGAGGGATAATTCAGTGAAATTCAAAGATATACATCACACAGCCAGCTTTAATCAACAAAAGGTGTATTAGTATACGTGCTATGCACTAAGACATTCATTCCGGTAATCTCTGACCAAAAGGTACATGGTAGAGTTAAGGTATACAATGACAGTATTATATTGTGAATCGTCCATTTTAGTCGTTACCGTTAGGAAATTGAATTCTGACTCAATAAGGACATGTGTGCTGTTAAATAGACCCTTATCAGACAAGTGTAGAAAACTTTCGCTTCACTAAAGAATCATTTTCAAATACTGTGTTAATTCGCACCGGGTTCATGTAATGGACATTTCTAAATAAAGTACATGTAGAATAAAGTACATTTCGAGCGTACTCAAAGAGAAACACGACAAGCAAGATAGCTTCCATTTTTTCAAGCGGATTTGGGTGGTCGAAGATTAAGGAGGAGATTTTATTCTCGAACTCCTCCGTAACGGCCTGTGTACCTCATGGGAATTTTTTAATGACTGCTTTTTTGGGATTGACGCTTCTCGAGCCTCTTCCAAGCATACTTTTTTGCTGTGATCCGCTTTCTCTGGGATACAACTATTATCGTCGTGCTGAGCTGTAGCGGCTGGCTGGCGACTATCACGTTTGTTTAGTGTCATCCAGTTCTGTTGTTTTTGCTCAAACAGATGATTTCGTATATTAGTTCGAGGCGGTGCTCCAAGCGGCGTAGTTTCGCGAAATCTCATAGGCGATGTGCGAAAGCCATCTATATTGTCATAAGTTTTATATACTCGAGCAGCTGCTGACGTGAGTGCCGTTTCGATTTTCTGCAATCTTAGATCAAGGCTATTCACTGTTGAAGATACCTCTAATAGCAAGCCATGTGATCGTTCCTCAGGTGAACGATACGTGATAGCTTTGTACATGTAAACGACAAAGCTTAAACAACAGAATACGCGCCGGCACAAGGATAACCTAAAGCTAATTGGGTTAGAAGCCCTAAAATACTCGTGACTTAGGCCAGCGATTTCAAGAGCCCACTGCAATATCGCCAGCTCAATCAAAAGGTTGGCAGTGAACAAGAGAAGTAACCATAGTCGAACATGTCGGGTTTGTGGCGGAGTGGTAAGCAAAAACGAGATGAGTACGGCGCCTACAAAAAAGGCAAACGATGACAAAGTAGATGCATGACCTGCAATTATCGTGTTCACGTAATGGATTTGGTCAAGCATTATCGATAACGATGAACCTTGCGATGATATCTTGTCCGTCAGCTTTTGATTTTCTTGTAGCGCTTTCCGAGTGTACTCCTGAAGACGATCCTGATCGGCCCGTGTTAACGCCATTACATCGTTCAGTGATGTCAAGCGATTAGAGAGTTCAACTGAGGATTCGGACAGCGCGTTAATAACTCGAAGCGTGGTACCTTGCCAGCGCTGTTGTTGCAAAAACGAGCAAATCACTTGAGCATGCGTGAAAAACGTCGAATATGACCCCAAATGCGGGCTGCGAGAAAGAGCCTTAAAGTCAGTGCACTTGTCTACATGTTCATCAGCCGCGCAACTATAACCGGGATGACCCATTTTCTGTACGAAACATGAGGTAAATGCGAGAGCTAGCCGGTGCTGACTGTCCTCTGTAAGAGAAACGCATGACGTCTCAAGCTTTTCCACGGCATCCTGCCAACAGGGTCCGTAATGGAGAACCTGCTCTCGAAGTTCGTTGAGGAGCTTTTGGGCAGCTCCGGATGAATATGATAAAGACACAAGTGGCACTGCTGGTGTAACCGACAGTGACCCGGACAAAAGACATGATAAACACAGTATTAACAACATTGCGTTCATGCAACGGCCGATAGTTACTCACATCAAAAAGATTTCAGGTGACGCTCAAACATGACTTACGGCAGTCATGACATCGACTGTTTCTCTAACAATGTTCATTCTTCATTTTTTTAACGTTTTTTGGACATGGCCTGTTTGAAAATTCCATGGCAAACACCGATAATATTTTTAGGTAAGTTTTACTATTTGCTCTCTGCAGGTCGTTTTATCTGTAGAACACTTATTGTGTGTCATGTCGTTTCTGGCCTGACGCGCTTCTAGCCTACAGCCAGAACCTCATCCGCTTGTGTGGGTTTTACAGGCGTGGAAGCAACAGATGAACCAATGCCGCTCTTTGCTTTAGCTAGTGAATTTTTTTAGTGCTCTCCGCGGAAGGTAAATTTGAACATCTACTCGTTTGTAAACAAACGGTTTGGTCAGTCTGCTGTGAAATACTGGCGGGCTTTTAAAGTAACGCAACGCTAAATACGAGGGGTATTTATTTCTCTTTTCGGCATATACTACGCAGCAAGCGTAACCGAATGTAGAAGTTGAGTATTAATTTTTCTACTCTTGGATAATTTCATGGCCGCGGTACTGACTCGAAGATGTCTTTACGTGGTGTATGGCCAAAACAAATCTATAATAGAATTTGAACATTCACCTTCCTGAAAATAATTGTGTAACTGGAGTATTTATTAAATTTATTCAGTAGCTAACTCCAGCTTCTCCTTTTCACGACAGGCCCCAATAGTACTGCTCAGTATTGATGAGTAGACCTGTTAAGGAAGAGAGCTCAATATGAAGAATATTGGAAAATCAAGCAAAAGAAAGAATTACTGTAATAATTACCTTCCCTATTAGAATTTATCCTGGAGAAGCAAAGAGTGTTTACGTGTAGACTCAAAACCAAAGCATCTCTGTGTCCCTTTGATTAGTCAACAAACACATTACCGCTGTACCATGGGAGAAACAACTTATAATTAAGTTGTTTAATTAATTAATTAAAGTTGGTTAGTCCTATTATTCAGAGGCTCTTGTATTTGAACATCTACATTGCTTAAAAAATATATAAATTTCTACAGTAGAATTTCGTTATTTTGGTTTTTATTGTTTTTTTAATATGTAAATAAATAAGCCAGTTTATAGTTCTGGAATATAAAAAATATTTTCTTATTTAAAGCAGCTTGTGAGAACCACCGTAGAGCGTGGTCCTTTCATTTTAGCATTCAAAGATAACGATGTTTTATTTACTACTCAAGCCAAACTTTATTACCTGTTATGATAGCAGATATATACAATGGTCTCATATTACTTGTGGATGATTTGTGGTTCGAATTTTATGTATAGTGGTATATTTTGTTAATAAAACTTGGATTAATTAACTTGGAATTGTCAAGTGACGGCACGAAACAGTGTTGCAAATCTTAACAATTTGTTCATCTGAAACACTATAATGAAATTCAGTAACCACAAATAAGGTTTAACAGATAATAACAGTTATTACAGTGTTGATAATGGGGTTTTTTCTCCTGTAGTTCTCATGTAGCACAATATTGGTTGTATCCGCTTACTCAGCACTGCATTATACGAAAAAAAAAGAAAAATTTTCTTTGTTATATTAAATAGTAGTATATTCATTCAAAAGAAATTGTCATTTTATGGCTGCTTATCCGCGTGTAGGTCTAACTGACTTCTTATAGTTGACCTCGCTCTTGGAAAGTAATGGTAGCTCTCATCAATTACACCAATAATTGAGAAAGGAATACAAGCGAACACAAGAAAAAAACTTTGTTCTTTTTTTATGTGGTGTTTTATTCACGTTCTCTACATTGCCTGTTAGGGAACTCTATAAAAATGAAAGCGTTCTGCCAAAGTATCTCTACGGGAATTGAACTTGCTAATAGTATTTTGAGATTTTCATAAATATAATATTCAACATTTCAAAGCCTAAGTATTGCTTGAATATTCTTTGAGACTCTCTATCGAGCGTACCATGTTTTTAAACGAACGGCTTCTACTTAGCAAGAGTTTTGAATAGAGAAAAGGTTCAGTGTCAATGTTGTAACGGCTAGCTTACTTTTAAATGCAGAGGCTTACAGTTCTATCAATTTTTTTGTTGTTATTGTGGCTAATTTCGTAGGCTGTCAACACCGATGTTCACGTTCACTCTTCATAATTGTAGCAGTTAAAAGGGGACAAGGCAAACCCGAGTTTTGGATACCAATTCTGTTGTTGGCGGAAGCAAGCAATCCACATCACCACTTCTTGGTGTGTTAATGTTGTAATGTGATTGATGTAACATAATTTTAAACCATATCTAATACTGCACAAGTAACCAAAACATGATTAGATGATGTTACAGATGAGAACTGAATTCAGATGTGCGCTTACTAGGGATACAACACTTACAATAAACATTTAGCTTTGTGTTTACCATAAAAAAACACTATAAAAATTAATATTATATTACGATTTTTTATGGAAATTGGGATCTATTGGGTTTTCTTTCAGTCGTTTCAAAAGAAATTGGACAAAATCATTTTTTAATCATTTATATTAATTGGTTTGTTAAGGCTTCTTAGTTTGTTTTTGATTTTTGAAGCGAGTGTGCTACGATACATTCAATAAGGACTATAAATCGGATAAAAAAAGAAGCTGCTAAATAAAAAGGTATGAGAACATATGGCTTATATTCCTAAGCTTAATCGTCTCACGCGGGACGTGTATCCAAATGTTCAGCTTTGTCTATTTTTCCCATTGACGCGGCATAAGGTGTATTACACAGGTCAAATTGTATGTTTCGAAATGTCGTATTTCTTTTTGACTGAGACTCCTTCCCATGGTTGTGACAATGTTCCTACCATTAGCTTTAAAATACTTTATCTTCTACTAATTGAATTAAACTAATCGAAAAGGTCCTGTTTGAGCATTTTACTTCTATGTAACGGAATCAACTTCTGTGTGTCTGTGTGTAATCTACCTAACAGACGTCCTAGCGAGTAAAGCACTACGCATAGTGTGAGCTCAGGTATTAGTGCCGTCGCCCCAATACGCTCAGCACGTAACAACGTTTATGCCGGGTATCATACACAATGGGCAGTTCTCGTTCCCGATCTGTTGACATGTCGGGTGATGCCGCTAAGTTTGTTCAGGAGAAGATCTCCGCCAATCCTTTAGTGGTCTTCTCGAAGACAAGATGCCCTTACTGCACTTTAGCGAAGCAGATTCTCGAGAAATACAAGGCGAGTGTACGCGTGGATGCGGAATAAAAGCTCCGTTTCGCAACAATAGATGTACTAACCTCGTTACTTTGAATGACAAAAGCTACCTTTCTTTCGATAACTCGACATAGCAGTCTATAAATTATCTGCGTGATAGATCGGTGCGTAACGTATTTCCCTGTTAATCTTAGGGACACGCTATAGTTTAGGTTTGAATCCAGCAATAGACATATTTGGTTTAGTGCTGAGCCTGAGCCGTCTGATACAATGCGTCACGGTGATAGCGGGCGTAAAACTTGCGATATAGAGGCTGTCTGCAAATTCTGTCTGATCGTGTCCCCCGAAATGCCATAATTGTGTCACCTGCTTATGGATTATTATGATTCGGGTGATGTCGAAGTTTTTGTGTTTGTGTGTAGGAGCGCTAAGGCACTCTATGCTTGCTGTTCACTGAATATTAGCGAGGCCGATATAGATATGATTAACCGTTGATCGGCCCAAGCGGAGCTTCCGGCCTACATGCGATCAGCCGCTAAATAATGGTGTTATCAAGGGGTTTTTGTGGTGGTCTTTAACATGATGTGAACGGCTGCTTCGTGTGAGTGCAATCTTCGGTGCTGAGACATTCTATGACGGAAGATGATTGCGCTTAGTTAGCTTAATTAAGAAAAAAAAAACTTTTATGCGAGGTGAGAGAACGAAATCTGTTTTTGGATAAGATATTCATGGATAGGTTTCTACAACGGTCCAAAAGTTCAAAAAAACTGTAGTCGTTGCTACAGATTCGAGGGTAAGCTCAAATAGAAAATAGAAATTACGAATAAAATTATACGCTTAAGTGATGTTTTTTAAATATTTTTCACGAAATTCCACGATATTACATTTAGAAAATGCGGATGTGATCCTTAACTTATTTTATGCTGCTGAAAAATAGTAAAAAATTTTGATACGAAGTTTTATTATAATAAAGCTCTTCTTTATTATAATAAAGGTTCGATATTCTGACCGTCTTTAAAGCGAATTAGTTAACTTTTTTTTACTCATTATGATTTAATATTTAAAACGAAATCATATAATACGCGGTCTCGTTTATATTGGAATTTATAGCAGGACGGCTAGATGATTAAGTTAGTATCTTTTCAAAAATAACTTCACGTACAAATAGCAGACGGTCTGCGACTAACGCCACCTGCGATGTGGAGAATGTATCGCTGAGGTGTCAAACAAACAACCGAACCTATCAAAAACATGGGTCATTTAGTTGTAGTCGATGTATAGAATTCCAGTAGACGATAAACACTATAAGAACTGCTAAATTGCTATACAAGCCAGAAAAATCAGTAGTAAATACTAAATCACCATCAGTCACTTGAAGTCGATCGTTATAGAACTACAATTGAATTTTACTTTCCATTTTCAATAGAAATTGCTATGTTTCCTGTCATAAATATTAATTTCTTCAATATTGTTCTCGTTACCGGATCGGGTTTAAACAGGCGAAATTCGAAGTTATTGAACTCGATGACCGCTCTGACGGAGATGAAATCCAGTCAGTTCTGGGCGAGTTGACGGGCGCGCGAACCGTACCGCGCGTTTTCATCGGAGGCAAATGCATCGGTGGCGGATCGGACACGCAGGCCTTAGACAAGGATGGCTCGCTCGAAGGAATGCTCAAATCGGCAGGAGTCCAATTGGGTTAATAGCAGTGCACGGTCAATGCCGCTTCACAAAGGCTGTTAAATCCTGACAGACTCAAATGAACTTATGATAAAGTCAGCAGTCGATTGAGCTTATATATGCAACGAAGATAAATCTACGCGAGCTGCGATTGGTTACTATTGATATTAGTTGCTATCAGGTACTAAAAGTGGGAGTAAAATAATTCTTTGTGAGTATTTTTGTAGAATGCGTTTTTGTTTTTGAAAAAGCGGCCATAGCACGCCAAGTGAAATAAGTGAATGTTACTGTTTGGACTGATGCGGCCTGAATTGCACTTTATATATGGTTAAAATGTATTCTGAGAAAGTATTGGTAAATGAAGATTCTTGGTTTATTAAAGCAATATAAAACTATACAGCTATATTTGATAAAAATGATTAAATTATAAGTAATAAAATATTATTGGGAAAATAGGAAATATTTGGCACACTGGCTCGCCTTCACTAGAAATTAGCACGTGAGTGTATTGAACCCAAAAAGCATAAGATATTGTTGGCATTATGAACACGACTGCCATGTAAACTCAATTACTCCAGGATCAACGTATATTCGAATATAAAGTAATTAATATTGGACGCTTTCAATTAAGAGTGAGATCACATAGACGATATATACGTGAAAGAGACTAATATTTAAAACTATCTGAAATTACTGAACTTAGCACTCAGTTTTATGTTTTAAGCAATGTTACTGTCATTTGTCTAATGGAAGCTTCAAGAAAGTATTCTAATTTAGGCTTATTTGAAAAGACCATTTCACCTCATGTTTCTTACACATGTCACCCAGCACTGTTTTTCCCAACATAGTCACCCATATAATTCTCCAATCTCATAAGCATTTTCTTTACAAACTACAGGTTGTTAAGTATTTCTTTCTTCGTTTTCAAAGACCACTACGTGAGTGTTTATCGTGAGCGGCCATCTACAAAGACAAACGTAACTTCGCAAAAAAATCGTATTAACCTTATTCAAGCGAGCAATATCAAGATGGAGCACAGGTTCAGCCTTACTAGGAACAGCCGGAATGTACTGCACAAATTCTTACCTGCACTATTTTTAATTTAAAATCCGTATCCGGTAATGGCAATTAGAAAGAAACGCAACTACAGGGATAAAAATGGTGACCTAAACAAGATGTCATGACCTTCTTCTGTTCCCCAGCAAAGCAACTTTTAAAAATTACACACTAAATATCTATTTTTATTGTAAACATAGTTTATTGTTATAGTTTTGTATATGATAAATGTTTATA
>NW_019211456.1:48903362-48998275 GCF_002443255.2 Varroa destructor
ATAGTACAGTACATTGTTTTATACTCGCCGGGATTCGTTTATTGTCTAGCAAGTCTAGCTCACGTTCCCGTAATGTATTTATATATGTAGCAGGTGTAATGTCAATGATTTTTAATTTTATTACTATTTACGTTTCTTATTACTCAATAAGGGATGTTTTTTCCGTTTTATACCTTGAGAACAAATAACTACAGGCTCGTTTATTTACACACAAGTAGGTTCTCGGATCACAAACTTTATATAATCCGATAAATTAGTAGAAACTATCTAAGTAGCATTTGGAATATAATAATAGTGGTTGCTTATTTTTAATAATGGAGACAAATCTTAAATGGAGTCTACAATGAGAAACGTACAATGGGTAATCATACACCATGAATTAGACCAGTTGAGGATCTCTGCCGAGCTTTTGACAACAAGGGGTAAAACGTAACGTGCAGTGGATAAATGTTTCCTTTTTTTTTTGGTTTGTAACCGAATACTTTTTGTGGTGGTGAACTATATGCATGATGTGGGCATGTGAAGCGAAGAGGCAGATCTTGAAAGGCCAGATAATTAATTCGCTCTTAATTTGAGCTCTCTGTTTAATAATAATAATAATAATCATAGCCATAAGTATTATTGTTAGTATAATAATTCCAATTCCTGCGAAAGCAGCGGCCTATATATTACGTACTTTCGCAGTAGCTACTAGAATCTGTTATCCTAGATAGCAAGCTCGTCACTTACATTGCCAGACAAGTATTCTTCCATGATAACTTAGTGGTGCTGTACAATTTAAATATTTGCGTATCATTGCTGACGATACTAATTCCCGCCCTTGACAACTTAGTGTGGCGATTTTCTCCAATCACTTATTTTATTTGTTTTTTTTCGTTTATATTTCAGAGGGACCACATGTTTAAGACAACTGAACGCAAACACTATTGCTATAATACGGAAAGTAAAAAGTTAACCTTTAAAACGGAACTTTAGATAGGTACATGTTACACTGACATAATATATAAGCTTTGTCCTGATATATGAGGTAAATGTGTGGCCCGTTTAATTGAAAACAGCTTAGTAATATTTCGCTTACGCAGGACAGTACTCTGATACAAATGTATCATCTTAATAGATAGCTAGCAATGTTAATCATTTTATCAAGGAGAGCGCACGTGCATTTATCAAGCTCTTAACTAAGAGTCATGCCATTATACGGTTACAAAATTTGCGCCCCGCTACACGGTTCAAGGAACATCGGGTTCGTGAAAAGAATTCTAGCTACTGCTTAGATTTTACCCTCTGAATCTTGTCATACAAAGAATAAACTTATTGTACTGCTGTGTAAACTAAGTGCAGTAATGGATTCAATACGCTAATGTTTTGCAATTTTCACTGTAGAAGCTACTTTTTAGTATGCTTTCTACGATTGACAGCCAAGACTGACAATGTGTCGCCAAAGGGATTTGTAATCTGTCATCGTGTACAGGTTTTGTCACAAGAGCACATTCTTGCTTTTGTTCTCCACCAAACATTTCTTTAGAAGAGTTAGTTTCGAGGCCGGACATGTGTTACTTCTAGATGAGCCACGAATCGAAATGATACATGATAATGTTACGCGAACTCCTGGCGTGTTTCCACTACATCGTTGTATTCAACAGAGCGTTGCTAATTTCCATCTTCAGCTTCTTCGCTTTTGACTCTTTCTTCGCCTCTTTGTGCGCCACTACTTGTTTTTGTAGTGAGCGGCATTTTTCCTGAAGTTCAATATGATAAAAACACACGACTGTGTCTATGTGGTCATCACAATTATTATACCTTTTGTTGAAGGGCTGCTTATGAAAGTGCGTGATAGTGGTCTATAGAAATATAATTTTGAATCTCGCGACGACGATAATTCAATACAAACCTGCATTTCGTTCATCTGTTCAGCATGTCGCTTAACGGTATCTTGAAACTTGCTTCTCGCATCACGATCTTGTTTGGCCATATCGGCTTTTAACTCGCAGATTTGCCTATCTTTAGCTATCAGTTGTTTGTCTTTCTCTGACAGCTGCCGCTGAAGACTGAGGACTTGGTCATTAAGTTTTGTGAGAGCCACTACATGATCAGAAGACGTGGGGTCAGGGAACAAGAGAGGTTTCGATGGCTTGATATCTTTTGTCTCTTTCTTTTCTTCCTCGACCGCCACCTAAAGATCCACATACGATTATAAAACAACAAGAAAAATATTAGAAATGACATTTTGTATATATCATGTGAAATATAGATAATCCATAAGCAATATTTGTTATCAATGAGACGACGACATATAGTTTACTGAATGACACCCACTTTGGGGTCACTATCCGAATGATGGCTTGCCTTTGTAACATCTGGCCGAAGCTTTCGGTCTCGATGAAAGTCGGGCGTTTTTTTTTCCTTTTTCTTGAGTCCGTTCTCTGGTAGTAGATTAGCAGTTGGAGGCGCAGTTGGACTCGTGCGACTTGAGCTCGCACGCATTCTGAAATAATATCAAAAGTGAAGAACGAAAAAGTAATGTTTTATAAGCAAGGCACCTTTCGGGATCACTTAGATTTGCTCAACGTGTGTCTACAAGGTGTTCGATGGATGCTTTTCTAGCTTGACTCCTTGTCATGCGATATGTCATTCGTATCTGTTACTAACGGCAAGTTAGCATAGACCTTATTCCATGTATGTATACATGTTAACAAGAAACCTTGATTTTTATAATAATAGCGTGGACCTTTATAGTACTTCGTGTCAACGTAATACAGTCGTACCTTCCAGAATCGGAGATTCTAGCTTTGGCGAGGGTCCTCTTCAGTGAAACCGTGCAGAGCCAGCAAAGCATCTTGCCTTCCCGTTTTTGCGTTTCGGAGTCCTTGCGATCGAATGCGCTCTTTTGTTTGCACTGCTCACATTGCACTGGCGCACCGTACTTCTTTTCGGAGTTCGTACACCTGATATTGGAATCAGATAATCAAATGCTGGTCAAAATTGAAGCGCGAGTTCAAAACAACGAACGTAATCAGAATTTAACGGGGATCTTCGTATGTATTTATTGAGACGATACTAGATTATCTCCAATTAGGATTTATTTCGATTATAATTAGCTCTGCCTTTAAAGTGCTATGCTTTAAGTATGTATATATAACCAGCACACCTTTGGCATTTGCTTCCGATGAAAGCTGCAACGAGATTGCAGTAATCACATGAGCGTGGTTTCCCGAATTGCCGCACGTTGTTTTCGCATTTAGCACAGATCGACCCCTTCCTGTATAGTACAGCAGTCATCCAATAATTATGTAGTTATAAAGGGTCCAGTTTACTTAGTTTAAGGATAAAAGTATCCACTTAAAACGTGGCCCAACGCAGCTGTTAAACAGGTTTTTGTCCTCGTTAATTTGAAAACACGAGCTTTAATCTAAGACAATAATATCTCTGATAGGCCCGCGTCCCAAGTTAGGAAAAAGCTTTTTCCACACAACATTCATTTGCTGAAAACGAGAAAAGCAGTGTCCTTACCCTTCAGGTTGGAAATCTGCTCGACAGTACGTACATTTCACGTTAGCCTGCCGGCATGTCTGAAAAATAGCCGGAGACCAATCGCCTGTTAGCTTCAATAGTCACTGCATAAAATGAAAATAGATAGCAGTTCTTTTCTTAGCTGTTTAGCATAGAACCCAACGCAGTGGTAATAACCCGTAAGTTACCACAGCGTATACGAAAAGATATGTCTATGTATTGTAGATAATTGTATACAGTGAGAATTTGCAACCACTTTCATCCCTAAAAAGCTAGGTTACTATCTAAGATATTACTGATTTCGTTTTAGATATTGGTGTTCATATTTAAAAGAACGACTGCGTACTTCAAAACCTGGCGTACAATATGTGCCCGAATGCAATATTTGTTTCTCTAATTAATGTAGATTAATGGCGTATGTGTACAAGCTGTCAGCATGTTTTTATCATGTGATATTGACTTAACGCTGGCAACTTGAAAGCTAAACAAGCGTGTTTATAGGCGTCGCATAACACAGTGTCAGAAAACCATGAACAGCATAAGAATATATAAAATTTACGTAAATACCTATTCGCATTTTTCAGTGATTTGGTCGAAGACCTTAAAACAAGTTCTAAGAGTAGACTTGGCAATGTTCGCATAGTCTCTAATAGAACATGCTGCTATATTGTCCCCAAGTTGCGTAATTAACCTACGTTACAAGTATAAAGTCAAAATTGGAGAATGATTGCGCCACATGTGTAATAGAAGAAATAAAAAAATTGTATTTAGGCATCAAAATGCTCCAGTGTTAATTAGGAAAATAATAATCGCTTACTGATGCATGTTTCGAACCATTTTCAAAATGAAAAACTCATCTGTTTTATCGAAGATATTTTTACTTGAAGCATTGCTATCGGTCAAAGAAGAAAGTTGTTCTTAATGTTAATGTTTGTTTTACGTCTAACCACAAGCGCCTAGTATCCTAAGAGAGGATACAATCGCTTTGTTGAATATATTTATAATCAGTTCTTCCAGCTGCTTCTGGCACTGATGTACAAACCAGATTTTAAAAATTCATACATCTGCATAATCTACACCGAGCGACTGGAAGCATAAACACAAAACGAAGGACTCAGAGCACAGTCTTTGAGATCAAAGCCGGCTGGCCTTAGACAACAACGTCACAGGCGCCCTGCTAGTAGCATGGTTCAGACTATGATAAACCCCTCATAATAATTTTAAACAAAGATATGCAGTGTGAAGATTGCTATTTACTGGACTTTATTTGAACGGGATCTATGTACTATCTGCCAATGGAATATAGTAAGATAAGGATTATTGAACTGACCAGTAATTTGGATATATTAAAAACCTACAAAGAGATACGCTCTTATGGCCAAGCGACCGTAACCGAAATGGGTGATACGCGATGTAAGTCATCATTGCACTTCATGGTAGTGGAACTGTAGTTGCGATATGATATGGTTCAAAAGCTCCGTGATACGAATTATCGGTAGTATGTTCCTTACATATTATGCACAACGACGGCGTCATATTCGCAATCTCCCAGTTTATGCCCTTTCAGAAGTGTGTCGCCATTGAATTGCATTAGGTTAATTAAAAACGCACTACACTTTCTAGTATTTTTCTGACTGCAATTGGATACTCTCTATTTATTAGGCAACAAAGCATTATTTCTTGATATCGATAATGCTTTGTTTGAAAGGCTTTCACACCCAAGTCTTTCAACATGTTTGGTTACTATTCAACAAAAAAGCCATTAAAGACAGACAATTGTCGGTAATTACCTTGTATCGATCCATACAGCGATCTCATCGATGAGGTTTCGCTCTATGAAATTTTGAGTTCTCGCTCAGTCATTCACTCATCACAAACAGTTCTTGCTTTCATTTATTTCTACCAGAATTAAAGCAGAATCAAAGGGTGCCTGCTGCCTGCCAATATTCAACGCTCTTTCATTTGTTTATCATCAAAGGCCTGCAGGAGTTGCAGCAGTAGGCACCATAACTCTCCTATCACCGCCATATATGCGGCTTATCATTATATTCCTGCTGTTGTTTTCTTCAGAGTGATAAGTCTGTCTGTTTGCACCTACCCAGGATATCGACATTACAACTGGTAGCGGTTTTACATTTTTTTAAGTATCATATTTGAATTGAAACGCTATTACTGACCTTGCACAGCTGTTGTCCCTGTGATAACTCTTCGAACGGGTGTCTGGAGTTGCACTTCGAACAAGCGAATAAGGCAGTAGACATTTTGACTTGTTCGTTCCGACTCAACAGGCCAGCAAGACACGTATGCTTTCCCGTTAGCAGAAATACTTCGTTGTACTTTACGGGTATCTGTCTCAACGTTGTGAGATAGAGTAGCTGGAACGGAATCTTTTTCAGAGACTGCCAATTCTGTTTCGTGTTCAGTGTCGTCTCGTTTTCCGGCGTTTGTACACACGGACACGCGCACAACACTTATCTGCCTGAGTAACAATAATAACAATATTATTAGAACGTGTATACTAGATATTTTTGCACGGGCGGTAGAGCGATCCTCACACCCGAGTCACCTGTGACAGCCACTCAGTCGATTGCATGTAGATAAATAGAAGGGTGATGGCGCCGATTCTACGAGTTCTGTTGATTCTGGCTTCTCGTTTTGTTCCGTACTCGCTGCTGCCACTACTGTTAAAATCACTACCACCTACCGAACTCTGGTTACAGTTAGGACAACAGACAGCGGCAGGGTACCAGAACCGACCACAACAGCTCAATGAGCTACCAAATATAAGTGTGTGTTTGTGTGTTATTGGAGTGGATATACTAGCTTGCTTTGTCGGGGTCCGCCTGCTCTCGCAGTTCAACAACAACAGCAACAACAGCAACAACACACAACGAACATCGTCTTCTCTGACGCTGCGGCCGCCGCCGCCACCACCACCATTCGACACCCACCAAAAACTAATGACACAATCACAACTACACACAAGCACACACCCAGTCATGTACACATGCCTAACAATATACGTCGATCGTTTCCCTGTGTAGCACGGAAGGTTGCAGGGAGAACACAGAGAACATGGGCGTAAGCACTTATTCGCCGATGTTGTTGTGCAGAACTGGCAGACGGATGAGGGATCGACAAAGAATAAAGAACAATAACAGAGCAGCAAGCAGAATGAGCTAAATGAATGAATGCATTCGTTCGTATGGCCGGCGACTCGGAAATATGATTCCGACAGACAGTCGATAGGCAGCTGAACTGTCTGTATGCGGGTTTAGGTAGTACGAAACTAGTTCTCTTATGATGACGATGGATGATAGTGAGCGTAAGCAAAAAGCTGACTGAGAGACGAGTTCGTGGCGCGCAAATAGCCAGCTGAGGTTGAGGCTAGCTAGTTTTAGTCACTTTAATTACTAATGACCTTCTTTTTTCGGCTGAAATACATAGCGAGCTGTAACGGTCATCTGTAAAAAATAGATTAGAATTGCTTTAATAATACATATAAAATGTTTTGCAGAAATTGGAATGTCGCAGTCTCCACAAAGAAAATCTGCTGAAACCTCTCAACCCTAGAGAGAGCGACATTGCTCTATGAAAACAGAATTCGAATAAACTACAACGAATATAATAGATAAACATTTGATCAATCAGCCTGTTTGGTTATCAGCGTATATCCATAAATAAAAATTCTCACTCAAGTTTCTTTTTACGACAAATCGATGACAGAGACGCCCATCTGAAATGAAATCTTTAGTTAATCAATATATTTTAGCTATTTACATCACCTTCCTGTGTCAAGGTTCTGTATCTCATACCAAACTCAAAATCTGAACAAAGAGTGCGGGCCATAACGTATGTAGCCGAGGGCCTTATTATGCAGGCCAGTAAGACAAAAAAATAAACAGGTTTGGTTTCAATCTTTGCATAATTATTTGTGTTATTGCTTAGGTGACTACATCGAAGTTTAAGTGTCAAAACCTAATAATTAAAAGCAAGCCTTCCTAGGGTATACACAATTCCTTAGTTATCTCAAAATCTACGAACAGCAAACCCATGATTTAACTATAACACGTCTTTAGATAAGTCTGCTATATACTTAACACAGGTACGTCGAGGTACAACATCTTAGATACGAGTGATATTTCTGCAAACGTGAACAGGGCACATTTATATGGCTTAATTCAATCGCCTCTTGTGATCAGATTACTTTCCACATTTAAATTTCCCCGTCATGTTGGTGCCGTTTCACTTTTTCTGTTCATTTTTACGATATATGTGGTTGGAAGAATAACACGAACTTACGAATTAAATTGTCAAATTTTTTATTTCCGCATTCCGCGAAACATACGGCTCCAAACACTAGTATATCCGTATACACGCACTTGGTTACAACACCTAACAACTAAGTAACAGTGGAATTTTGCATAAAACAAATTTCTGTGTGGTATATACGACGCCAATAAATAATTCACGTTCGCTTTATAACGTCCTAGTGCCTAACGTTTTCATCGTTTTGAATAATTTGCGCTATACAGTCCACAACAGTTTGTGCAGTCACATTCGGCGGGTAAATTTTACATCTCATTCCAAATTCCCGAGATCTGTCTTATACTCCTACTCACTTGCAATAATTAATGGTCATCTTTTCCACCTATGTATTCTCTCAGGTCCTTCTTATGAACGAACAAAAATTTGTTGTACCGAAAAATAGGTGATTGAACAGCGATTGAATTAACTCGGGGATTCATTTCACCCTGTCACTAATCAGTGCCGCGTTATGTTGCTGATTCCAGAGGTGCGCATAGAAAGAGGATGGTTGCGCCAGAAGGCTCTTATGATTTCCCGATTCGATGATATAACCGTTGCGCAGGACAAAGATTTGGTCAGCGTCAACAATTGTTGATAATCTGTGAGCTATGCACAACGTCGTTTTGCCTGACGCAGCTCTCCCGAGGGCCATCATGATTTTCTAAATCATACAAAGGAGAGAGATATACATCAAGAAAATTTTTGAAAATCAGTCTTCAGCTTGCAGGGACGGTGGAACATCTGGAAGAAGGGCTTTTAATTGATTCGCGTATTACGTATGATAAATATTTACCGAACTAATTTCTTGCTACTAGACTAATTCGCTTACGTGTTCAGTGATGGAGTCAAGAGAACTTGTAGCTTCATCGAAGATAAGAATGGGTGCGTTTTTCAGAATCGCTCGCGCGATAGCGACTCGCTGCTTTTCGCCTCCAGAAAGTTTGAGACCGCGTTCACCAACCTGGAGGCGAAAGGTAAGGTACAATATATGTAAACGCTTGCGTCACAAGACAAACGTCTTTTCTAACAGTAATACATGTAGGCAGTGCGTATATTGAGCCACGAACATGCTTGCACTTAACTTCCCTTCTGACTAAAGATTAAATTCAAACCAAATCAGAAGGTACCTGAGTGTCGTATCCTTTAGCCCAGCCTTGGATAGAATCGTGAATCTCTGCCATCTTTGCAGCGCTTTCCACGTCTGCAGAGCTTTTAGTTAAATCACCGTAATTGAGATTGAATCGGATTGTGTCATGAAAGAGTACGGCTTCCTGAAGATAATACGGTATATATATTAGAGAAGGACATCTTTGTTATCTTTTTGTCTTAGGATGTTGTTCTAGACAAACACCTTAAAGCTAAACTGCATGTATGCTATATTTGATTCATTCTGACGCCCTAATCAAGTTAAAGAAATTGTTGTTTCTTTATCAAAGGCAATACTATGCGACCAAATAATACTTTGCCAATCATAAACGAGACTGCTCACTTATTATATTGTCGCAGGTATGTAGTTCAGAATAAATACTAACTTGTGGAACAACGGCAATATTTTGCCTCAAGCTGTCCAGGTTGACCTTTCTTATATCTTGACCGTTGATCAGAATGCGGCCGCTGATAGGATCAAAGAAGCGGTAAAGCAATCTCACTGTTGTTGATTTCCTATAATAAAACAATTAACAAGCGAAAAATGTTTATTTGAACCTACCATTAATGATGACTGCAAAGAAGGCTAAGCAAACTCTCATGTAAGTACGGAACACAACGTGTTGCACATTTTTCTTAGTTCAGTCAGAGCTATATCGCCCGCAAAAACTGGGCGGACAAATTTGCCGACAATGGCTACAGAAAATAAATACCTCTAATTTACTAAAGGCCCCGCTTAACTATGTTGGTAACCGATAAGACTTACCCGCTACCACTACCCCCTACTAAGGCGACTTTCTTCCCTGTTGCAATACTGAACGATACACCATCGAGTATTTTCTGGCCAGGAATATAGCCAAACGTGACGTTCTCGAATTCGATGTTTGCCTTCTCCTTAGTGACAATGAGTATAGGGCCATTCTGAAATAGAAGCACATCTATATTAACGCTACTGTAAGCGCTCGTAGTACATTGCCGCCTTATACGTTACTATTTGTGTATTTATACTATCGAAACATAACTTGTATGTGGTTTTTGTCAAAGTGATAACCAAATTCAAATAAAAGCGATTTCTGTGAAACTTAAGGGTTCATTCTGCGCGGAAAACTGTACGATAAATTCATCATATATATATATATTATAGTAGTATAAGTATACATATATATAAAATGACTTAACAAAAAATATTTAAGATTTAAAATATACCGATCAAATTCTTTTTCTACTACATTTCTACTTACTTCAACTACAGTTATATAGATAACGTCTTCATAACCGAACTTCGCTAATCAGGTAGATCTTTGAATATACTAACTGATGAAACAGGTAAGCGTAGTTTGGCTATTTAGAACTTACTTTAATTTCTGACTTTTCAAGATTTATGCCGGCATGTACCTGTACACTGCTGATCATAGTTTCCATTTGTGATAACGCAAACATAGTTCGCATGTCGATTAACGCCTGACGGACTTCGCGGTATACGGACCCAAGAAAGTTCAACGGCAAGGACAGCTGGAAAAGGAGGCCGTTTACCATGACGAGGTCACCCACAGTTAGGTGTTCTGAAAAAGCATTAGCGGATATTTCTTAAGTTAGGTGCGGTACTAAAGTATTCGCTGGTTTTTGATGTTCATTCGAATTCGATCTGTAGTAATTGGACTGCTTTCAAAATAGTTTATTGATATAAGGCGCACTTAGAGTTGTTATTAATCCTTAGTACAAAAGGAATCATTCCCATTTCTTGCTTACGTGCAGCCAGTGATGGTTACTGTCGTTTACTCTGTTTCTTATTTTTGTTGTTTACACACATGACAGACTAATAATCATTTGCCACCCGCATAGGCCAAGTCATTCTTAAGCTCAACTGTAAATATTTTCCGGTCTTAAAATTAAAATGTTTATCTGTTTACTTGTTACGCCCCGTAGGACATCAATGGACCCATTAATATCAGAAAACGTGTTAGAGCCTAGTGAGCTAGATAGCTTTAGTCAGTGATGAATAAGACAATAGCTTCAGTTTGAAGTTTTTATCAGGTGATTTTTTTTAACTATATATGTATTATATGTTGATATATAAAGGTCCCGATTAAAAATCAAGGAATTTGCGTTTTCAGAATGCAACCCCAAAAGTTCGTTCAAGTGTGAGTCCTATTGAATCAAAGGTATTGTTAGATATAATAAGGGCAAATTACATGAATACCACATAAAGATGCATAGATTGTTAACACTTACCGCCAATAATTTCGTTACAGGCGAGATACATAATGGTCGCCAGTGATGCGCTAAAGATAGCGTTTTGACCAAAATTAAGTGCTGCCAACGAGGTTGTTGTTTTTAGAGAGGCCTTTTCGTAGTCACCCAAAATGGCGTCGTACTGCTGAACTTCATACTTTTCATTATTAAAGTACTGAAATGATTAACACAGGTAATATTTATGTTAAAATATGACCGTGATGTGGCTCTTCTCAAACAAATTAACTTTTAAAGTTGAGTGACGAATTAGCCGTTATAATATGCTGATATCGAAAATATTCTTGTATGACTGTATTTTATGATATATTTAATTTCAGTAAATAAATGAATAATGGAAGTTCACAAAAAAGCAATTGAATGCTCACTACCTTAACCGTCTCATAGTTCATCAGCGAGTCGATAGCTCGAGAACCTGCACGGTTGTCGGCCTTGTTCATGTCAACACGAAACTGAGTTCGCCATTGCGTAACTGCCAGGGTGAATGCCGTATAAGAACTAATGCATCCTAAGGTGACCATCGCGAACTGACCTCCACATTTGTACCACTAAAATGTAATGGACCTGTTCGTAAACGTTTATCTAGTTCTAAAAGATAAGACATTAACTGCGTCAGATGCAATACCTAAACAGCTAACTAAGGAGACCATGAACCTTACATAATACATTGACAGAATGATTTAAATGGTCTAAATCTCCAACGTTTCTGTGCTTTTTGAAACAACTAAGAACCGCGAGAAATAATCTTACATTCTGCGATAGAATATTATGCAAATTTCATATTAGATGTGAGACGAAAGCATCCCAGAAAAAAAGCATTATTCTATGATGCTTTTTCTTTTTTAAATATTTCCTTTTATTATTCTATAAGTAAATATAGAATATATAAATTCTATAAGTTAGAAATAAGGTGGACAACAGCAACTGTGTGCTTTGCCTTGACCAGGCGAAACTGCACCAAAATCGAGACAAACGAACTCATTTTAGAGAAACTTACGAGGATCGTGCTAACAAGTGCGACCTCAACTATTGTCGGCACTACATTAAAAACTAAAGCTGTAAGGACGAAATTAATTCCTCGAGTGCCGCGATCCATCGCCTTTGAGAGGGCGCCAGTCTGACGCTGGAGATGAAATCCCAAGTCAAGATTGTGAAGATGGCTAAATAGACCTCTACCCATTGAGCGGATAGAGTGTTGTGCTACTGAAGCAAATACAGCATTACGCAACTCGTTGAGGCCAGACGATCCGGCTCGAACCAGGCCAACTGAAAAACGATTTGAAATTCGTACGCTAAATCCCATTTAAACTGTATTTGAATAAGCTATAAAGATAAATTTACAAACATTTTATTCTAATCAGCAGTTGATGGAGCTATTTTGCTAATCAACTCATAGCCCATCATATCAACTGACGCTAGAATGTATTCTATGAATTGAGATACTGAAGCGACACTTAATGGCTGTAATTTTCATAAATCATAAATTACTGTGAGCAGATATCCGTAGAATGAGTGCCAGCTAGCGTACGGTACTTACAAGCAAGTACAAGAGCGAAGGCAGTGGAGGCGATAGCCGAAGGAACATCACCAAAGTGAAGCTTGCTTCCCGTGTATTCGTTTAAACTGTCGACGAGGTATTTGAAAATGAATGGAACCGACACGTTCATCAGTTTTGCGGCTACCAGGATACCCAACGCCGACTGAAACAACATTTAACACTTAATAATAGTGACGAAATAATAGTAACTGAAAGGAGCGCAAGAACAAGTAAGCGAACAGTTCTCATTGAGTTAAAGATTATCTCTGCGTCATTTCTAAAGGCATGGCCCTATTCTACTTAATGCTACCAATTTGGTTAATTCTGCAATAAATCGAATCACCGGCGCATCTTACCTACAAAAAAATATGTTGGCGTGTTCGAATCATACACATGGTATCCTATCACGGCCACTTGTACTTTACATTAGAAGTATATACATATACTTTACCAAGACTGTTCGTCGGATGTGTGGCTTGTCCTTAGGCCAAATGTACTTGAACATCTCGCGCACAATTTTCCATCCTGTTATTTTGTCCCTGTCGACATCAATCTTTGGTGTGATAAGCGAAGAGTTATGGTCGTGGTCATGTTTCGATACACGACTTAGTTGGACGGTGCGTGTTAAAATCTAAATGGACCACGCAGACACCTCATTAGTTTTGTTTGTATAGGCTGACTTTTATCCTACACGGCCACTGCCAAACCGTATATAGCATGCAGATACTAGAATATCCGCTAATAAGCTCCCTTAAATGTATTAAACGGCAGCGCGCGTGAACTTAAACGGTGATTGCTATAAGAGGTACGTATAGGTAACCGGCTTATTTTTTACGACGTACTTGTTGGACTTAAATGCCAATTTACTGACAAAACCACATAAATATTGACATTCGTACATTAATATTTTAAAAAATGCCTTTTGGAAGTCTGCTGAAAGGGTGCACCGTTATGAGAATCAACGTTTTTGCCCCTACACTTATTCAGCCAGTACAGACTAATTACAATATTCGAGCTGTGGAAGAAAAAAACCAATTTAATTTCGAATCCACTTCGCATAGTCGAGAGCTGTCACCTGAGTCACAAAGTATTCTGCGATTAAACAAAGTATCTGCTTTATAACGGTACCATTATTCTTGAGCGTAGCTAACAAGATTGTTGTAACAGCTGCGGAGAACGACGTTAACCCCGAAGAAGATAACACCAAGTTATACTGAAGTCATATTTGGTCTCTCCTGGACATGACGAATAAATAAAGAAGTATCTTAAATGCATATAATTAGGAATATTAACTAATTGTGCGGAAGAATTAGAAGCATTGTAGAAGAAGCTCTGTGGAGAATCGAAAAGTTGAAGCCCGACGCAGTACTAAGGAGCTACGCAAAAGCGTGTGAATGTAGTTGGGATTTTTAACAGTGGGGGGAAAAAATAGGTATTAGCCGTAATCTGTGAAGTTAATTTACTCAAAATGAAATGCTAACAATATGGCAATACCAATTCTAAATGGAAATCGGCAATGTTAATAATAGCACAAATAAAATGCCTGCACGCGCAGGTACTTTCCGTGTTTTATGCGATACTGCCCTTTCGTCAACTTGTATTATTCAAAGCAAAGGCAGAACATAAAGATATACCACGACAGTTTTGTTCTTTTTCACAAAGAGCCTGAAGCCTGAAGCTGAATAGTATTAAGTTAAAAAATACTAAAAATAAAAAGGTAGCAAAAAATCAAAATCAGTTAATTTTTGCTCGTCGCAAAAATACAATGGCACGACGACGGAGTCGCAGAATCTACATAGGCCAATGAGTCACACCTACTAAAGGCTATGAGTTATGAACGTGCAGAAGGTTGCTATGATATCGACCTTGACACGGGATGGCAACATTTTGCAATACCCGCTCAAAATGCTTAAAAAGCGATTCTAATGAGAGACGTTAGGCAAACTAATGGTCAATGAAGTAAAATGACTTTATAAAAAGCTACAATAAAGACCTCAATTCGGCAAGCTGATTTAGCTCGGGAATTGAGTCTTTAAGCTCGATTGAATGTAGTTACACGAAACCGAGCACCATTTAGGCTAATATGGTAGATTTATTGGACGTGCAACGATACCTTGTGCGGAGCCTTGGGAAGCACACGCAGCTGCGAAAGACGAGATTCCATTACAATTATATTCGGTTCCATAGAGTAAGCCATAAAAAGTCGGTGTATATATCTACACATTTTATAGAAATACATGGCTGAAATGCTTTGAAGTTTTATATATTACGCAATGCATGTACGATCGTATTAACTGTTTTGTAAGTCGACAGCTTCACGATATCCCAAACCCATTGTTACTTGTGACTAATTAATAATTTTGATGAATTTGGCCTTTTACTCTAAAAATATGTTCGCTATGATTATCAACTGATAATACAGTAAAACATATAAATCTGATAATTTTATTTATTGCTCCTTCAAAAGAATAAGCTACTGCTCCAGGAAAATTCCAAAGTGTCTGCAGGTTGCCCAAGTAGAAATGCCCCAGCCAATTTTTCGAAAGAATGGTCTCAGATATGATCAGTTGGCCCTAAGTTGGAGGTGAAAGCATATCAAAAAAATTTCACATTTCACTTTTGCGGAGTTTTGTGCAACATCATGTTTTACTGCTGCATCTAAACTTCATTACAAAAAGACCAGATGTCTTGAGACGTTTTTTTAATAATTCTCTCCAGTCAATTAAAACTTTGATCTGAATGAGACACTTCTACATTAATTATAGTATGTTGTTCAAAACAGTTAACCAGAATGTGTTTGAATACAGATCAACGAAGCAGCCTTTGTAGATTATCTGTTGCAAACATAAAACTGCGTTCTCGTTGTGGAAATGTGTGCGAATATCTGACAGGATCGAACCTAATGAAAGAGCTAAATAGAATCTGCATATGGCAATTGATCCGGTGAGTCATGAGCTTATAGACCAGCAACACACAAGTCATATCACTATTTCAATATAGTTCATTAATATAAACTGCCTTATTATACCTAATATGTAGGTACCAATGTTCCAGAGCCTATGTGGGTGTACTGTCATGTTATCATTTCTGCGCAGGGTTATATAACGTCATGACATCAAAATCGAACACCAATATCCGCAGTGACCGACTGGCCAGAATTTCAACCACTGTTCGAAGTGGGCTCAACCTAAGTCCATATAAACCTTTTTGCGCACGACGAAATTATCCGCACTGAACCTCGATGGTTGTAAGGAGGTAGTGTGTCTCTTAGGCACTAATTGAACTAATGGGGGTCCCCGACAAGGCCGTAAAACACACCAAGCCCGCAGGGTCCCTGCGCCCCGTAGCGCAGCTCCTAAGCACACGGACATTTTTGTTTTGCATTGCTGCGGCGAAGCGCGGCCAAATTTGAATCACTACCACCACAAAAAGCGTGACCAATAGCGGGCAAGCGGTGCTTTGGTAAATACTGGAAAATTCTCACAATGCATGTGCATAGTAAGTACGAATAAACGAAGTAATCGTTTTGTTCAGCGTTAAATAATTATCAAAAATAATAATGATAAGCAGAAAAATTGCAAATTACTATCAAAGTTAATAACTAATACTGTTTTACAGGTGTGTTACATAAACCGGAGATAAGCTTAGGCAGACCCTCGTCGATTAGACTTCTAGTGGAAGAAGCTAAAATCATCTTTTAATTGCACATGTTAAGAGAGGTAGAGACAGACTCCTAGTGGAAGCAAGCTTTGTAGCGCTAAAACTAATGAGGTGGTTGGCTTACTTGTCTATGTGGAAGGTATACTTAAAAGAGCGCTTCGGCTGAAGGAAAGGGTGCGGTATTCCCATTAACACTTTCATCGCTGCCCCATTACCAATGGCACGAAACGTTTGTATGTAGAGTGAATGAGATTAAAAATAAAAGAGATAAAAAATAAGAGAGGTAAAAAAATGTATGCAGAGTTCTACGTTAATCTTTAGAGTTTAATAGAGTTTTGCGTTAGACATTGCTACAAACGGCACCAGTTTTGTACTGGGAATTAAAGTTCTACGAACTAGAACTTGTTCAACTATTACATAGTGTGTCACCCACAAGCTTTGTTGCTATCGAATACAGGTAGCTGTTAAATTTCGTAAGCAGGTGAAGGAAAGTAGCGGTCGACATCACCGAAGTCACCGCTACTAGTTATAATCCCCTTACTGTTAACTGACAAGTAAAACGTTTATTTACTTAGAATGTAATCATCGCAGGTACTGTACGTTGCCGGCGTAGGCTGCAGCACTCATGTGATTCACGCATACCGTTGGCATCACTAACTTGGACCTGTAGGCAGGACCATTATAAACCGCGTCGTTTGTTTTTTATTACTGCCACCCCGTCAGGTCTGCTTTGCTATTTTTTTACATTTTGCCTTGGTAGACCACTGCTAAAGAATTAAACAAGCGTCTTCCTGACTAGTGGGTCATCTTTGTATGCGAAACTCTGCATGTACATTTTTGTATGTAAGCTTTTGGTTTCCAGCTGTTTGAGTCAATGGTGAACTAGGACATTGCCACACAAGAATCTGCTTTTTTTCTGTACTTCAACACTGTTCTTTTTAGGAGGGACTCTGCATAAAAAACAATGTTTTCTCGATACAATGTAAATGTACATTATAAATGGTTCGTTGTAAAAACGCTGCTTCATAGTTTAGATTATTCATCTAAATTTTTACAGTCATCTCGCTTCCATGTTAGTAATACGTCTTGGTTAGATCTTTGCGTAGTACTTTTTGTCACACACACTCTTCTTTCACTGTAGAAATATCTGCGCTTACGACGAAGGCGTTAGTTTCAAACATTGATCCAGTCCATGATTGAATGTCCGGAACGGCCAGTAGTACTTGAATTACTAATAAAATGGAATAATTTGGGTAATCACTCGATTGTCAATTCATCATGTTTTGTAGTATCAGATCATACAGATCGCGTAGCTTAGGGGAAAACACTGAAGAGTTTAGGGCACATTTCAATCACTAGGTTCGAGTCCTATACTATTTTAGGATGCGTTTTAAGTTGATCCTACGTAACGCGTGAATGAAATGAATTTTGTTGTCTTCATAGAAAAATTCACTATTTTTATTGTGAACTTTATATTAGATTCAAAGATAAAAAGACAACAGTTACATTTTTCCGGTTTTGCTTAAGCTAAAATCGCAGAAATAGATAATTAATGTGCGTATTCTGGCGACGAATTTTTTAATGTGATCTTCTGTTGTTTGTGTCCAAATGAAGACATCAAGGACAGTCACGTTTACGTTGAGCAGAAATCATACATTTTCATTAAGCTAAAGGTTAATTGGTGTAGACACCGTACTCAGTGACAGCAGAAAGCACTGATATGTGCCCGTTCATAAACCAGAGACGGTTTAAGGTGTGAGTCCGGTTCTATACTCTCAGCGCATGTTATACAAAGCACCAAGAAAAGAACTTATCCCAGCATTTTATGAAGACTCGCATGAGCAATGGACGCGTAAGTGCCAGTGAGACGTAAAGGCCATTTCGATGTCTGTACACGGCTGGAGAGATCGCAGCGTGTTAGCCTGAGAGCCTCAAGGAAGGAACCTATAACCCTCTGAGGAGGGTCCTCCTTCTAGGAAGCTATTAGAGAAATGATTCTCGTTTTCGCTGTTAGATATCCTTGTAGCCACCCATCGGTATTCACGGGATGCGTAAGAGACGAGATGCGTCGACCGGCAATGGACGAGACAACCCGGGGTCTTTCAACGAGGCCTGCTGCTTTCTTTACGTTTTTGAGCTGATGCAAGCAAGAAGTAAGAAATTGTACCGCTTTTACTTTCACTTTACCCCAGGAAGCAGTGAAGTAAAAGTGCGAGATCAGGACACACAACTCCTGACTCTCGTTCACTCCGTTCTGACGGCATCCGTTTAGCTGCTCTACTGAGTGTTGCCGGCTCTCTTGTAGTGAGCCATATTTTGTGAGCTACCTTTGATGGGTTCCGACTCCTGATCACGCCCATTTCCGGCGCGATTTCCGGAAACGTTCGGGCGCCCGGTTGACCAAGCGGCTGCTATGTCGTGGCGCTGCTGCTTTTATGTCTGGCGCAACTTCCAATCCCTGGGAGTCAGCTGCCTGCGCTCCTTTGGTCCCTTTGCTGCCCGGTGTATGGAGGCGAGGGCGGCTCCTGCTGCAGCATTGATGATGCGCGTTCTGCCGAATGCTCGCGTTTGCGCAGCGGCGAGGGCGCTGAACCGAGCTGCAAGTCGTTCACGTTAGCCCGGCGCCTCCTTCCGCCGTTTCCAGCATCGAGCTACTGAACTATGGCGTGGATAGTTTAGAGAGAACGCTACAGGATGTCGCAGTGGCATAGTTGGCGCACCATCATGAAGCAACATCGGTGGACGCAACGGTGATGATGATAAGCTTTTGCTGAAAAGATACGCTTTCTAACAGTGTGATAGTCGTAAATGAACATTTAACGTCTTCGCGTATAAGAGATTTTCGTACCATCTCGCCACGCATGATAGAGGGATAGACAGGAAAGTGGGAAGGGGTCGCTAAACCCGTGTGCTCTATAAATTTGAGGAGGAAACGCTGGGAGAAAGCAAGCCGGAAAGAAGGGAAAAACAAATGGCTAAAGTAAACATTGTATCTATTCGTCGTGAAGAGTCGAGTGATCTCCAAGTGAATGCATGAATTAGTACAGAAATATGTGTGTAATATTATTATTTATATCGCACTCACCTATAGGTTTTCTGATGTATATATGAATTACTTTTATTTTTTCTTAGATAGTGACTACTGGCGTTTGGTATGAAACTAATTTATTTTTAAAATGGCTACCTGATTTAGTTAAGCTAATGACTTTGAAGAAAATCAAACTGAACGAGTTTTGGATTTTAATCTGTCAAATGTCTTAGAGTAAATAAATCTGTAAATAATCTGCATATTCCCGGAGAGGTCCTGCTTTTTAGCACAGTTGCATCTGGATATGTGTATGACGCCATATTGAAGTAATCAGATCCATGATGAATGTCTGTAGTCTTTGTAGTTTGTTTACGATGTTAGGTAGATCTTAGGCAAGTTAGCTAAACTCTCAGCGCAAACGCAATAGAAATGATCTAAATGGACGTGTATTGTTAATATTAAAAACATTTAGTAACAATTGCACGAGATATCAAATTTATAATAATATTATTATTTGACTTTTGCCTGGCTACGTTATGCTTATGATGCCTGAAGCAGTTAATAACAGTAGTTGATCCAACGACTTTTATTCAAATCGTGTGGTATCCTGATGACCTAAATCATATTAAAGATAAATCTCGAACATTGAATTACATACAAGAATATTTACACATAGGGAGCTAGCAGAGACTACGGTTTTCAAAACGCAAAACGCGAAGGGAACTGTAGATTTGCTATGACAGCCTTTATTAAACTTTACGACAACAACATATATGCTATGTAATATTCTGAATACGTTGGTTCAATACGGGTAACTTCTTCAGGGTTACGGAGGTCGGCCTCGTTTTATAACGACGATGAAAAGAAACCTATTTAATAATTAGCCTTAATGGACTTCAAGCAAGCTCGCGGTACTATTTAGCCGATCGTCAGGTAGGCCGTCCAGTAGATAAAAATGAAGAGAAGAAACACCGGCGGAAATAGAATTCGAGATGCCTGAAACAGACGTTTATAAGCGTTTATTTGGTACAGTGTGTATCGTTTTAGGGTTAATTGATCGAAAAGAGACGCTCCTAATTTTCAGCCCGGGCGCAACATTAACAGAACCAACAACAAATACAGATCACTTGTGCAGACGTTCTATTGAATTCAAACCGAATAAAAACTACACTCTACATTTGTCAGAGCATCAACCAATAATAGAAATTGTCTGTAAGGCTAGCGATGAGGCTGATTGATCCAGAGGGTGGTAAATGGCGTTGTCGGGTACGGTAAGTGCCGACATATATGTCACTGATCAGCCGCATCATTTATGAAATTTGTCCGCTGGAAAATGGTATCGTGATGTTCCTGTACCATTGAGTAGAACTAGAAAAGCGGTGCGAGTGTCGAATTTATAAGCAAAACAGCAAAAAAAAATGGTGGCTGACCGTTAGGTGGGTCACAACTTTAAGAAATCCTCGGATAGCTTAACCAGTTTTGCCGTACAAAAAGAGCACTAGTGGCGAATGGCAGCTTCATGCAATTCCTTGGCGGCGCGTTAAGCGAGATCCTTCTCAAGCAACCGTCTGTTATTATTCGCGCGGCGCCGAAAAGATATATCGACAGTGTCGTGTGTAACGCAGAAGAGTACCATAACAACACCTAGTTGCAGTCCTTTTGCAAACTGGTTATCATGAATGTATAAAAGTTGAAAAGAATAGATCAGGAAGGTGGAGAACTTGAAAGAAAATTTCAAAGCGACAAGTGATATTAGTGCAAAGAAAGTAATTGCAAGAGATGCGAACTTTTTAGCTTTTTCGCTCGTTAAATCACAGCGCCCGACCATCGCTTCGCAGTCGGGAAAATTGCCTACAACAGTGCCAGGGAAGTTAAGCCTTTTTTTAAGCGTGAATAACAGAATTCAATCGAATCAAAAGATGTCCACCTAAAGACCACTGATAATAACAGTATGAAAAAACTTGACCGATAAACCCAATTCAGTTCAACCGAACTTCAAAAGCCGAACGTCTTAACAGCCTGGTCAGTTTCAATAGGACGAGTCAATACTAAACGAGACCACCATTAAAGGATCACCGAGAATGCGAAAGACAACATCAGCCAAACAGTTTGATTATGACCAACAAATTCTATACACCCCAACGCTCGAGGACTTGATGGAGTAGATCTTGGCAGCACTGACGACTGGAGAGCCGGTTCTAGTACGCGACACGCACGCTGCGGCTTTTGAAGCCGGGCTCTGAGCAGACGCTAACAATTACACAGTGGAACTGTTAGGATGCTGTAACTCTGGCGCACCTGTTGTTGGAAGCCCTGAATGTACAGACACATTCGCGCCAATGTAGACTTGAGAAGATAGCCCTTTTAACTTATTTCGGTTCTATTCTGTGTACTGCTCTGTCACAAGGAGCAACGGACCAAACTATCCTAGCTGAGTTATATTCGATTTTTACAATCAGAAGGCAGGAGACCTCACAGCGTATTTAGTGGAGAATAACGTAATTTCCACACGTGTTCAGCAACTAGGTCTCGCGGCAGTCTATGTTCGGTCGACGGATTTGGAATCGAAACTCGTCAGTGGACCATTGTCTTCTCATTTTGTTTCTCTTTCTGTTATTGCCGATGAAGTGAAGCCCGCCTCGACCAGCAAAACTCGTGCCGTATTACCGCTCTTTAAAATACCCGGACTATGGTTGCTAGATAGTCAATAGTATCTAGATATTGACCTTTCGAAAATATGCAGCAAAAAGTTCGGTTGTCGGTATATATTTGGGATGATGGTAACCAAGGATAGAATGAGGTTTCAGAATGAGGATCATTCATTGCCATAGAAGTAAGCATTTGTGCTTACATATTCATAGTAATAGACCTCGCTGTTCAAGTTCCGCCTGCGCGAGACGCCGAAGGAGAAGTTATGTCGCAACGCCTAGACATAGACAAGCACTTGGAGTGCAACGAGTGGAAGAGACGAAATTCTCTGTGTACCTGACGTTATGAATCCCAAAACTTACGCGTAACGTCTGATTGAAATTGTTCAATCTACAGTACGGCCCCTTTGTCGTCTTCGGTGGCAGAAGCCGTGGTTCAGCTATACTTGCAGCTTTGCCCAGAAAGGCCCGACAGGCTTCAAGCTTATAGCCAAAATACAGCTCGAGTTGTTACCTTTAGTTTCCGTTTTCTGTCGACGATCTGTTAACAAAAATATGCATCACAAAGGCATCTTCACCGTGACTGGGCGAAGATTTGTTTGATTGCCGATGCAGAACGTTAACCATACGAGTGACTAACGCATCACGGCAGCTAGGCGGCTTACTTGATAAGCTCCTTGGCTCTCATAAATAACCTACTGGATATGTTTATGATAAGGAATAGGATATTACGTTGGATGTCCTTTTCTGCCGCAACATAGTCAGAAAGGATCTCAATACAACGCAACACTTTCCAATATAAGACTTCACAGTACGAGAACGTATACAACAAGGTCTTGGGAGCCTTAATCCGTTTGGATCGGGTCTGAAATGAACATCTTAAATGTGCCGTCGTTCTGGCCCCATCCTAGACAGGACTATTTAATAAATGTTTACGTACTACTACAGTGGAAATGCTATTCTGTTAGTATTTCTTAGTAAAGGGTTGCCGAACCGTGTTGTCATAATGGCGGGAAATGGCAAAAAAGCGTTTGTTATGAACTGCTCTCTACTACTGCTACTGAGAGGCTAGATAGCCCCTACGAAAGCGTATGCGCGATCTCAACGAAGCGACGTAGGTTTGAGAGAGAATGCTCTACAGAAGTGGCGTGCTGGATTCTGGTAGTCAACGTCAAGAGAGCACTGGCCGTGTTGCCAATCAGTCCGCTATACGCGCTGTTCATCGATTTTGAGGCAGCCTTCTAGCTGGCGCCCGGGTACAAGGTTATGTTTACACTGGCCGAAATGCGCATTTCTTTTGATGTGCTCAAATTTCTACCTGCGATTCCACATGAGAACAGAATAACCGAGAGTGGCCGAACTCTTGTTTCTCATAGTTGACCTGGCTCAAGGCTAGAACCGAATGCTACTCTTATTCCTCATCTTGCTGAAGGGCCTACCTGATGAAACAAAAAAGTTAAGGCAATCAGTATGTCAACGAGGTTCGACGTGTAGCAAAGTCTAGCCTGGTTCCACGTGGAAGTCACAAATACGAGACAGACTGTAAATCTGACCAAAACGGGGCTGCTGAAATTTAGAAGGGGACGCAAAAAACTGGTCATTAACACCTTACATTTCGCCAGGTCACTTCTTGCCTATAAAACTGGTAAAAAATGTAAACCGGTTTCCGTACTTGAGGTTTTTTGCTCTGCAAATGCCACGCGCATCACGAAAAATAGGAAGATAGCGTTGATAGCCAATCAAATCGTCTCATCGCTTGTCTTTAGTGATCGCTTTTAGGTTCTTCGATCACAAGATAATATCGGTTCCAGCGTATAAGATACGCGTCATTTGGGAAAAGTCTAACAGTGGAAAAGCTCGAGCAATTAAATTGCGTTGCCCGAGAACGCATGTTGTGCATAGCAATGGAAGATTTCAAGATCAACATTAAGAACTGGGAGTGAAAATTATTTAGGGGTCTCTTTGCTTCGAACACGAAGCGGAACAACGAGTGAAAAGGATCGAACCGGTTAAACAGATTTGCTGTCACTCGTTTTGTCGTGCATGGATCCTGTAGTAGACTCTACAGTGACCCAGGCTTCTACGAGTGTGACGATACGTAGCGGGCAAATTGCGATAGATATCCTACCGTTACATTCCTGTGCCATTTTCGGGACACATGGCAAGTCCTTTAAAATAGCTGTTATAGGCCCAACAAGACTTGACGTAGCGTTTTAAGTGGTTCTATATACTCTCTTTGACGCTCGGATAGTATATATAGCAAAGGTGAGTAACGGAATTTGATTAATGGGTAAATTATTAGTTCGTATTCCACGGACGTTCACGGTTCAAAATGTCGACCATCGGTGGAAAGTTCCATTTCGACGAATTAGGTTCAAAGGGGTACCATTTATTGCTGATACCTAGTTTATTGGGCAAATAGAATAGTAGGGATATTAAAATATCTAACTTTTTTTAGTCGATTTGTGAGCGCACGTATCAAAACAATCCATTGAAGAAATTTACCTTGTCAATGACGTTGGTGTGCCGGAAGAGCGTCTGTGCTACTGTCATCCTGCGACCTTTGGTATCTTTGTATTTGTCTGGTTGTGAGTAGCGATTCTGCAGACACACCATTTGTACACGCAGTATACACATCCATACGTTAGATTGTCGCAGAAAGTAACGGCGTCTATATATGAAAATAGAAAGCATTTTTGTCGTTCCGTGACTATGTGATGCATACTGTTTACTGTTGGAAACTGTTTTCAATAGACCGTTTTCTGGGCCGTTTCTTAAATAGTATACAGAATGCTACATATGTTTTCCGGTAAGTCGATTATGTCGAATATGCCGTACGTAAGGACACACCTTTGGTTTTGCTATCTATCATGCGATCTATATACGAAGTGGATCAGTCATACAGTTAGAGGTCACATCATCAATGAATTTGTCAAATCAATATTAATTGCAAATTAGGCCTTCATTCATCCATAGCGTGTTGATAGGTGTGTCGTCTTTTTGATGATAAAAAAAAAAGTAGTAATTCCTCATCTTGAGCTAGCCCTTCTAGCTGATGTCGATGACATCTGCTGAAACTAGGTTAACCTTAACCTTAAAAAGTTAAAGTCGCAAAATCGTTTTCTGCGCCTAGCCCCTAGTCTGGCTGTGCGAAGCTTTACTCACCAAACTGTAGAACTTTTCCACGTTGTAGGCGATCGGATATTCAATCATCGCTAAGAAAACCATAACTAAACACATAAACAGCCATACGTCAACAGCCTAGGCACGACGACGGACGTACGGAAACGTGAGGTCGTCGAAGAAGTGAAAAAGCAATTAGTTATGCTTTGAAGATTACGAAATGTCATGGATACAATGATTAGGGGATATATTTAATTGGGTACGTTCGAAATCGTTGAACCTTGTGAGATGAGGCGCATAGTCCTACTGTGGAGATGCTAGTGATGACGATAAGCAAAAATAGGCACTGTTTCTGCGTAACTGCGTAACAAAAATAATGTTGATGCACTACTATTTAGCTTTGGTAATAGCCAGAAATTGACAAAAGGTAATTAACCGTCTTTCGGATAAACTACCTTTAAATAATCTACAGGTGGTGAATTGTTTCTTGATTGTACGATCTGTGTAACTGTCGTAAGAACTGAGGTAACTCCGATTGAGGCACGAGCTGGAGCAGCATTCACATCGAGCCAAAACGAACCCCAGGACATAACCACGACGATTCCAGTTGGGATGTAGGTATTTAATAAGCTGAAAGATAGCGAAGAGATTTAACTATGTCAGATTTGATCATCTTTCGAATCAAGCTTTAGATGCTTTGAGACGGTAGTATAATTGCAACAGCGACCCTGGCACACTCGAAATTTTGAGGTTCTAGTGCCTTTAAACCACGTGCACGATTCTACCTCGGATTCACTATACGTGTACGACATGAGTTATTTATCACTGAGGGGTTCGGAAGGGGTTCGAAGATCCACTCAATCTGCATAGAGCTAATAATGACTCGCTAATCGACGGGTGAAGTCAAGATCGTGTTGCTAGTATACTAAACTTTATTACTTGGATCTGAGTAGAGGAAACGATACCGAGGTTCTGTACTTAAAGATTATATAATCTCCGTCTGGGTACAGAATAACACTAGATTTTACCAGTTCTTGTACTGTAGACCGTGTTACAGTGAATTGACGAGACGACATAAGCCGCATGTGTTGAATTTTTTGATAATTAAAATAGGTTCAAATAGGCCGAATCGTAAAGAAAAATGCGGATATGTCTTAGCGTAGCGATCGTTTACAGTTATATCATGAAACATAAAGATATATTTAGCCACAGTTATAGTAGACAACGAGACAAACCTTGCAGTAAGTCTTCTCGTAAACGTAAAATTTGCATAGAGGTAGTCGTACTCCGTAAAAATCCACTGTTCCCTGGCTTTATGGGGTTTTGGTGGAGCTACATCGAACTGCAATGGCGCATTGTGATCCACGAGATTAAGGGAAATGTTCTGATACGGAGACGACTCTTCATCCATCCAGTGCAGCGTGGCCTCCGAAGATGGAGTTGATACTGGTAACAAAGTTAATCCTCATTACCACTATGACGTTGATGAGGCACAAAACAAGTAACGCGACGGATTTGAACCTATGTTTAACCCTACTGATATTCTATGTTATGTTTGATTGAGAACCTTATATATGGCGTTTCTTTGCGTCATCGAGCGTTTTGCTAGCAACGCAAGATTAAGGCGATTGGCTAACGCGGATCTACAAAGGATAACTTAGAATTTTATAATATAAATATTATTTTCTGGTGTCTGTCACTAGCCAAAACGTAACAGCGAACGCGGCAAGATACGAAAAATTAAATATAATTATATTGTCTGATACAAAAGTACTCCATCTAGCCGCGTTTAAAGAAAGCGGATTCAGTATAAATCCTCACGATATGAACTCTGGCCAGATCACAGTTTAGCCGATAGACTATGTTATACTATCATAATAAAGACCAAATTAACTTACACAGTCCTACTTTGAGAAAACAGTGTTGGACGTCCATCGGATATTTTTGAAGGTTCATTAGGCAGTCCACTTGAAATAAATACCTGCATACCGAGCAAACATTGTTGTGTACCTTCCTAAACATCTGAATACTTGTTTTTTCAGTCAAGGAAATCATTGGCAGGGACATGTGACACAATGTTGAAAAGGGAAAAGCGGCAGGGAAACAATCCTGCAGGCATAATTGAATAAATGAAAAGTTAAACATTGGGCCAAGTACGAGTTTGAAAACGAAAGTTTTTTTTCGGCCGTTTAGTTTTTCAATACATAGATAGTTTGTAGATACGTATATACGCAAACATCATATAAACACATCAGAGAAATCAAATTTTCCATGCTAGGAACGTTGTCTGAAGATCGCTGATATCGACATAACAATTTACCCACGTAGGTGGGTATGAAAAATGTGATGGCACGATGCACGGCGTCTCTATAGTAAGCGTAAGATTCCCTGTCTGAGAGTACGGACACAACAATGAATATAGAAAAAAAGAAAACTAATACCTGGTAGTTCTATAGAGGTAGCCGTCGTCGAGTATTTTGACGAACCTGTTTGTGACCGATTCCTTGAAAAGGTAGCCACTTTTTGAATTAACAAATATCATGTCAGGCTTCCAGATTTTTGTGTAGATCTCTTCCGGCACAATGCGAACCGACGAATTCTTGATCAGATGTTCGAGAATTAAGCGATCATCCTTCCACATGTCAAGCACAAACATGTGTAGACGAAAGCCCTACATATACGGGGCGAATACAACAGTGCGAAAAATGACAAAGGCATTCATTTAACGTCACACGAAAAGTTTGCCCCGCTATCTTCTCTTGGTACAACTTAGCACGGAACAGGGATTTGCACTGGTGCTTTATCTGGCGTAGTTGATCACCTCCAATTAATCTACCTTTTATCTATGCAAACAACTGTCGGAAGAAAATTCAGGAAACGAAACAGAGGCTAATACAACTTGAAAAATTGAACTAACTTTGAATAAAATTAACTAATTTATATTTAATATAATACTACTTGTAATATAAATATAATTAATTAACGGTTGAGATATAGTGATTTGCGACCAAGGCTCGTCATATACTTTGTTGCGAGTATCGCTTGTCGCTGCAGACCTGAACTACCTTAAAATGCGTACAGGTGTCGTCATGTACGTTTGATACCGCGCTGAAAACGCACTGTTGTAAATAGTACGTTGTTTGATAGAAAACATTAACAAACACCATAGGGTTTAAGCTAGAGCAAGGTAACTAATGATCGATTCCCCATACGTAACATTGTTACGTATAAAAACAATGACGGTCGCGATCACCTGCGAGCCATACTTGATATATACATATTTATCCGCTCGCATAGGAACGGGCATGCCAGCAATCCCCTTACCCGAGCATGGCGTCGCACGTATTTTAGTGACAGGTGTACCGAAATGTATATATATATATATATGAATCGTTTTCACAGAACAAAATCGGAATGTATCTAAACACCGACAAATTATATAAAAATCAATATACCAAAGAATGACTACTAGGCATAAAGAAGGAAAGGACATCTTCAAACACGGGGCTCCGTTTTGACGAAGACTGAGAAAGAAATAATGTACATTTTACGAAGTACGTATTTATGAGGCAGGGTGTAAAAGGCTTTCGCTGTTGACAACCGCCATGTCATATTCAACATTTGTTCATATAATTTCGACATATTTCTTTCGATTCAATTTCTCTTCTAACAGAGATAAGACCCTAGCGAGATTTACTCTATTTAGTACAGTCGCTGATTGAGTAGAATACGAGTAGTCCTTTTGTCAAGCTAGAATAGATACATGTTTTATAACTATATATATATTTATTTTCCAATAAAAGCAATATCAATACCGTACTGCACAACTGATAATTGCCTGGTTGAAACATACGCCGAGAAGCACAGATCCATAATTTTCCCATATATATATATATATGTTTCTTCATTATACTTTCGCGTATCTACCTTATCATTCTAAATATACCATCATCAAACAAGTACCCAGCTTTTTTTTTTTTTTTTTTATAACCTTACCATATTGGCTTCGGATATTTCGTCGACGTCCATGATGTGGAAAGCAACGTAAACCTTAGCGGCTGTTCCATTCGGGCCCTTCGGAGGATCGGACGAGTAATATTCTTTTGGAAATATTTCCTTGAACACTGGATTAAGTGTAAATCTGACAATCAAAATTATCAGGTAAGCGGACTTCAATAAACTCATTGCTAACCGAGCATGTCCTGTATTTTTTGGTAAAATAAAAAACACACTGGTAGAATATTTTAAAAAACTATAAACATACAAAATGTTATTGAGCAGCTACTGCAGTTGTGAATTGGTTGAAATTTTTCAGCGCCATTTTGTAAGGCGTCACACAAGTTTTCAAACCATTTTAAAATTAATTCTTTAGATGCGCATCTAAGTTGACGCTTCCTCTAACAGATGGCCTGGTGCGGAAACGTCAAAAGAAGATACTTGGTTGAGTTTCGAAATACGACGTAGTCAGAAATCAGGATTTGGTATCGACATTAACATAGAAAACAGCGACTTTTAAGAGAAGAAAGAACACTTGTAAGAATCGGATATACGAAAAGAACACTGGCGATGATATGAGCAAAGGTGAAAAAAGCGTCGTGAGACTTAAGGACAAGCAGCTACAGAGTGTTGCATCGACGCAAGAACGCCGGAATGGATCTCTTACTCTCGAAAGGGCTTACAACTGAGATCGTAATAGGAACATCTCCTAAAACTTCAAGCGGCCCTTTTCGCTTCTCGAGATGATTATACGCATTAATATATTTGAAGGCGTCTTTTATTGTTGTTCTAAGTAGCCATAAAGGACTTATTGGTATACCGACCGTTTTTCTAGCTAGTTGGATTCAAGGTCAGATATCTTAAATAACAAAAGTCGCTTTTATGTCGCGAAAAGTATCGCCAATATTCTTCAAAAAGCTAAGATTTGCCAGTAACAGATAGAACGCTTCTATTCTTTGTCCGTGGTTTGAGATGGGGTATTTTGAAGATGTGAAATTTCTAAAAAAATGTCTCTATTTCAGTATTTTACTACAATGAAAGCAAACACAAAATGCTACCAGGACCCATGAAAAATCGTGCTGTTTATATTCGAAACCGCCTGAAGATGGTGGGTTTTATCCCTTTCATTCTGGAAATTTCGGTGCGGGCTATGCTCCTCGTAACGGTCGACTAATTAAAGAAAAAGTTGATGAAATTATTGCGAACGTTGGACGTGTAGCCATGATATCGCCCAGAAACCAAGCGGCCACTACCAAGCGATCTTAAACCATTCGATGTTTGGAAAGAATCCACGCAATCGTACTTCCATCTAAAAAATTGTATAGAAACGCAACGAAGTTGAACTATCGATCAAGCGGGTGCTGAAAAATCGATCACGCATGACATAGCAATAATGTACGAATTTGAAGGGTAAGGTAACAAGGTACTGTACATTTTGCAACATAACCCAGACTAATGCCAAAGAAGCTACTAGTTTTCTGCTTGACGAGAACGGGGAGGGATCGTGCATTTTGAATTACTGCTTGGCAAATCGATTGTATCGAACCTTCACTGTTAACGAGTAACAAGATTGCTGTTAAGCCATTGGAAAAACAGAGAAAGTGTCATATCCCAACACCAGATCAGGTACATGCTTAGCTACGCGACGAAACTTGAAAGAACTTTGATGGGAAATTTCAATACATCCGCCGTTTAGCCCGCATCTTGCACCATCAAGCTATCATCCGTTTCGGTTTTCAGAGAATTTTCTTACACTTACTTTCTACAGAATTTTCTTAATAGGGCTGATTTAGTTTCAATGAGAAAACGCAACAATCACTTATCAGAATTGTTCGCCTAGAAATCATCGAAGTTTATAACGGTATAATCGCAATTTCGCCTAAAAAATGACAGAATTGTCAATCACAATGGTGCATTTTGAGTTGATTTTAGAACTGAAGAAGCATTTGCTTCAATTTTAGCTTAAACAAGTCAATGCTTATTCTTTAAGAATCCATTGTACACTTTACAATATTTATTTTTCATGATTAAACGTTTTGAATTTTCCCGCTATTGCGTGCTCTTTTAGACATCTTTGTTTTATTATAGATTCATACTGGTTTCGGTATGCTCAGTGCTAGCTTTTTTAAGAATCGTTATTTTAATGCATTGTTATCAAAGATACTTATCATTTGTTTCTATAAGCTATAATTATGGCACTGTTTTATATATCAATAGTTTTGCTTTCTATCGCCATTCTCCATCCATCATTCATAACTCGCGCTTTTTAGCTGACTATTGTTAGCTTTGTCCGAGTTGCCAGTACTTATAGAGTTGCTAGTCCGTTTTCCAGTTGAAATGGATCTGCAGACGATTAGTTCTTATATGATATTTACCGTTTGCGTCTCTTTAACCCTGTTCTCTTCTATGCCTTGTATGCTTTTTTTTATGATGCAAAGTTTTTTATGCTAACTTAAAGTTACAATATTAGCCAAACTTCGTACTCCAGGCTTCTATTTTAGAAGCTTCAATAAATTTTTCCGATTTTACGCGCAATTGGATTGCCTTTAAGTATTACTCGGACGGCTGGACCCTTTCGGTCAGATCAAAGGAAATGTTTCTACGCCTAGTTTTAAACTTAGACCACCTTGCGTCTCCCTAGGTAAACATGTTACCACTTTACGGGGATTGTGTTACAAACTTTAAGTCTTACAAACAATTGCGTTGCGAATTTCCGGACTTGCGTCTAGCGTTAGCATGACATCTGCGTATTTTACGACGTGTATAAACACGCTTCGTCATAGCAATACGCGTGACGTTATGAACCCAGAGGAGCTTGATAGACTTTTTATTAGTAGAGTAAATTGTTATTCCTTTTCGGCTATTTTTTGTAATTCTTCTCTCGTTTCATCGTATACGCCAACTACGCCATTTCTTTCTCCGCACAAGTGCAAGGCAATCTTCTATGGAACAATGATGGGTCAACAGTGATTTTCCTTTATAAACGTATCGTTTTCTTTAGCTATAACAAGGTACGTTAGCTTATTAGACACTAGTTTCAAGAGCCCACACTATCCAATATTGATCGAAGGTCCGCAGCAGTACCTATGATAACTATATCAATATATTAGACTGTATGCGTACATATAATTTGCGGATATTTTAAAACGGGCATGCAGCACAGATGCTAGCCTTGAGAGGCACAATATAAGCTGCTGTTAAGTTGGTGTTCTAAGTTGAGGCAGCGTAATAAATTTTAGGTGTTGTCTAGCGACACAAAGTGTGGGGTTATAGTTCGTCCCTTCGTTTTTTCGTGGTCGGGGTATCGGATCGACGCAAGTGAGTAATAAGATCACATTCGTTATGGAGTAGATAATGTATTAGGTTATGTTAGGTAGATGTACGTTAACGATCTCACTTGCCACGTTCACGAAAAAACCCGAGTGTCTCCGTGCTGTATGATTTAAAACGTAACTCCGAAGAAAATCATTATTCCGCTGATCGATATCTGGTTTGTCGAGTTCTGGAGTTCGAAACGAAATTCATGGATGGACTCGCATTCAGAATACATCAAGAAATCTATTTCATAACCATGTATAAAGTTTTAGCCTTCAAGGAACGATATGAGGTCGGGGAATGAAGAGTTTTCAGATTGCCGCACAGGTGCGTATCCACGACATTGTAGTTCGTTAGCAACATTTACTGGCATAGTTTCGTAGAATTAATTTTTGATAGGGTTTTCTGTGTATGATAAGTCAAGTTGTCCAAGTTACCAATAGGACATTTGTAGGATATTCGAGCAGAATAAAGCCTGCCTCTCAAAACACCTATGCATGAAGGTGTTAGAATTCAGTGTTCTATAACAATACAAGGCGAGGATTTGCAAATAATTTTTATGCTCTTGCCTCTGGAACAGTACGCTTCCTATATATTAGATAAAAAAAACTGTATCTTTGGCTGTTTTTTAGGATCTGCACTACCTTAAAGTATTCCCTTGTGACTATATATCTTTATAGGGTCTACATGATATGGTTTGCTTAAATGGTAGGCATGTGGTTTTAGCAACTTTCTTCAAGGACCTGCTAGAATATTCGTATAGCTGTCATACTAAAAAAACCGGATCGTTACTTATCAACTTTTTTATAAAGCAATTTCGATTACTAGAAAATGCCACTCGCTGATTAACAGCTTTTTAATTAACGTTCCGTCTGTCCGAAAGTGTATCTTCCCATCTTACCGCCAAGGCCGCAATTAGGTAAAGAATCAGCTCGGAATAAATTATTACATTCTGCTATCGTGAAGACTTTTCAAAAAATATAATGGAAGTCGGCAGTTAGCAACAAATTATGAACCTGTTTTTCATCGCCTCTGACGCGAATCACGGCACAGGCCTGGTAGCCTTCCGCAAGCGCACTTTAGAACGTATTTAGTTAGTTTTTATATAGATTGGGAAAAAATAATGTTCAAAGTGACACGTTCGATCGATGTTCATGTTAAATAGATATCTGTATGCATTACTGTTATGTGCAGTATTGTTTTTATGTAACGAAAAGGTAAACCGATTCACTTGCTACCACGACGCATTGTGAAACAGAAGCCCCATATCCCGAACTTTGATTGAAATCTAAGGAACAGACATATACAGATGTGCTGATTCATAATGCCCCCTGGTCACCGGGTAAATGTGAATACGCTACCTACCGACAGAAAATTTGCAACTGTTCAAGCTACGTTTCATCAGAATTGAGGATGGCCTAATTCAGACAGCCCCTTTTCGTTAGTGTTTCATGACGAAAACTTCGAAAGGCGGAATCTTTACGTCGCTTTGTGGGGACATTTTTGCGGCTGCCGGACGTAAATGCATCCTTCTCATAGCTCTAAACAGGCTGTTTTGAACTGACTGGCGGAACTGGCCTCCTGCTAGAGCGGATTGTTTTGATCGTCACTTAATATTAAAGGCTCTTCATGCCTATACATACCTCTCAGCGTTATTTGCGACAACGAGAAAAGCGATAGCCCCCAACAGTGACCGCATCTTTTGAGCCAGCTCCTTACAAACTGAGCAGACAATGTGTGTGTAGATCCTAAAACTTCTCGAACAGCAGCTAGCATTTACTTCATTCGATACTCCTACTGCTTCCTTCTGACGTTCTTGTTCTTGAAAAATATATCCATGATGAAAGTTATGACGGACTCGTTCTTCATAACTGACGCGAGCTTCTACAACATAATTTTTACATAACTTCAATCATTCTAGTCAACTGACAAACAAAATTATCACTCTGTCGGTGCAAGATGCGATGAAGCATGCCAGCCTTTTTCCAAAATGCACTTAAGGTGACCTTTCGAACTCCAAGTGTCAGATCGTGCCGCAGAAGAACTCCTCTTTTCCCACTGGAGATCTATCTTTGTGGTTTCTTAACGATATGTCACGCGATATGTCAATACGTGGAGGGTCGCTAGGCCTGTTCGCTGATTCAACTGGACCAATAACACAGGCTAACTACCACCGCTGTCGTCACCGTCGCCACGCCGTTGCCACTCTACTCACCCATCCTAGTAGGTGGCTATCCTTCTCCTGATTGTTATCCTTCGCATAAGCAGCTTCTCAATAGACAATCTTCCAGGCACTGAATCGCCTTGCGTTGCGTCGGTTTCCGCAGCCGCAGCCGCCGCCGCCGCCGCCGCCTCCGGGAAGGTACTGCTAGCAAAGCGTTGCTGCCGTCGCGGTTGCAGCGGCGGTAACATTCATACAGCTTCGCTGTCAGCAGCGAAAAAGGCAGCATCAGCGAAACCGGCACACTCACTCTCGTCGTTTCGGAAATGTACCGCCGCTCCGAGGAGATGAAAGCCATACGGAAGAGGTTAACACAATAGACGAAAACCGTGCGTGTACGTGAAGGAGTGGGGGTGGGTGACGACGAGATATAAGAAATTGGACAAAGAAGGGACGAGCATAGAAGGGAGATAGGCAAGATGAACAGAGATGAAAAGCTCCGAGAGAAAGCGAACAGGAGCCAAGACGAGCGACGTGACCGGCATCAGAAAAGCCTGCTCTTCCCCTTACCGCCGATGGCAGCTCTTGCGGCAAGCTTGCCGGCGGACAGGCTGGCGGCAAAGCAGAATGGGATAGGATACATGGCGCTGGTGCAATGCGCCGGCGTTGCGGGCGCGCAGCTCATCGCTAGTCAGTCCTAGTCATCGTTCGCGCGATGGGACTGGCACGTTGCCATGCCAGCATCCCCGTCAACTTTGGCAGCATAGTTGATGCCCGGTGGTTGCGGTGCCATGACCAGACAGCGGATAGGTATCGAGATGATATACCATATATATACATACTACAGGGCAAACGAAAAGCAAGGATAATGCGTTAACGGCCGATCTAACCCGGGATAGGGTAGCTGGCGATTTTTTGTGACTAAGATGTTGCATACGACGTCAAGCCAGGTTAGCATATAAGCAGCTAGAGACAGGATAACAGAATTAGGCAAAGAGAAAGATCGAGCAGACGAGCCACAGGGAGAAAAAGAACACGGCTCATAGCTAAATAGCTCGTTACATTTAAAGTCGAGAGGCGACGAATCTGTCCCATGTTTGTGTGTCAGATACATACCTGGATTGTAGCGATGAACAGGTATGTTATCAATAACCATCCATTCATTCTAGAGCCTGAAAGATACGAAAGGTCGGAACTAGTCGCGTCAGCCATCTGAATCCGTCAAGATGTCTCCTTTTGCGATAGTGCCCTGTCGACCTGATGTGACGCGGTGTCGTATAGAATAATTTTAAAGGCAAGCATGAACCCACTTTTCAAAAGGCCGTCGTTGCCAAGTTCATTGTCACATATAGAGTAAAATAGGCTCATGTGGTATATATTCATAAGATAATATAGTCATAAGAATATAACAAACAAACGATAATAAATGCAAAAATACATGTAATATATATGGAACATATTACGCTAACAATGAACCGACATTGTGTACATCACAGGGTGACGAAACTTAGATAAACTCTAGCGGGCTCTAGTAATAGGCCAAAGAACACATACCCTGAAAGGTCGACCATTAGCTACCATGGTCTTCTATAGTGATATAATTCTGAATGAGCAGAAAGTAGCTGAAAATTATGCCAGTCACGTATTCTACGCTAATATATATGTTTTACTTTAATCAATAATTTATAAAATTATCGAGAGTAATTGAAAAGCAATTGTCCTTCGAGTCTATGGTTTTTCCTTACTCGAGAAAGATTTTGACGTATGAGGATTTCTCGTATATATGTATGTATATATCAAGCTTATAAGCTGTTAAGCTCTGATTTGTAGCTATTTAAGTAGGATGATATATATATATATATACTCAATCGTATTCAATAGGGTTTTCTAACTTAGATCTTTAGATTATTTTATATAACCATATAATAAGAATATTTAGAAGTGGACAATTTTTTTTAGTTGGCAAGCCGTGTCAGTGGATTATAAGTATTATACCCTAAATGTGTGTCTTAAAAAACGGTATCTTTCCTTTTATACTCTGTTACTTTTCCTACTGTCGTTAATGGTTTCCGTGTAGACTAGGCCTTGTTCGGCGTTCAGTCTTTTCCTTGTGGCAATTCATTACGGTTGTTCAGTATATATAAAACGTTGAAGCAGAGATCATTCATCTTAACAGTTAACTATAGTAGTTTGCTATTTGTTTCATTTTGTACGTTATTGACGCACCTGTTGCGCTCCCCACATTTAAGATGGGGTCGTTTTAAGCTAACTGCATTGTTTAATGTCAATAAAGATTCATAGACATCACTCATGTGCCGCTGAAGGTGGGTGTCAAAATTGAAGCCTGCGAAAGTCCGTATTTATTGTTTAGAGCTGAGTTAGCCTAGGGCCGGCCTTTTAAAGTTTGACCTCTATTAATTAAATATGGTAAAAAATAAGTCCTTCAGTATTCTGATTACAGTATCTAGACCTAAAAAGTTTAATTTATTTTTTAATTAGGCGCTTTCTATACACTATAGAAAGCCTTTTTATATTTGAAAAAATTATAAATGCCTATTTGTTGTTCTCCGTGGCTCGTGCTTGCTGTTTTGGCCTGCGCTTAAGTTGCGGAGGGCCTTCATTAATAGTCTTATTTCGGTGGAATGAGTTAATTGTTTAGAACTCTTTCAGGAGTTTGTTCTGCGTCTGTAATATAGAGAAAAATCATCATGTTTGTTACCTTGTTGTCTCGGGCCAGATTCATAGAGATACAATCGTTTGTTTTATTTTACCTTTTTTTATCTATTTTATTTATTATTTAACCTCTGTTTTATCTTTTTATATATTTATTTTTTCAATTGTTTTAATATGAGTACAAGTGCTTTCTTTACGTTAGAAATCCACTCAAGATGTTACATCTTCTTTTATTATTACTTTAGTTATAATTTCAGCGTTCGTCTTTTTTTTAGACATCTCTCACAAGAGTGCACATAAAAAACGTCGTTTTTCCATGTTTTTAAAAAGCATTGCCCTTTTCGGGCATGGCCGAAACCAAGGCCCAAGATTACGAGGGGTCCAGGGTTTAACGGGTAAGAGTCCCATAACACCAGACAAACACCACAGCTGCATTACGCATTTGCCTTCAGCCTGCTTAAAAACGGAGATGATCATGTGTGGTCAGGATGAACGTTATTGTTTAAGATATCGGAGGGCACTTCTCTGCGCGAATGCTTCTGCTAAAAAAATAACACGTGAACAACTTGCTGTCCACAACCTCGTGCAGTGTATAAGGCTGAATAGCTCGAATAGAACCTCGTTAAAAAATACCCTGCGACCTCGTGGTACTTCCTGCTTGACACAACACTTACAAGGAAGCGGGTTTTTACTTTTAATCTTGTAGTCAATGAGCGATGAGCTTTCGATGTGGCATAAGGTATTAGTTTCTAGGTGACGTATGGCTTCGAATTTGATCCAAGGGATAACGACCACAAGGAGTTTTAAAATAGACAAATAAACAGGCTTCTTTTTCTTTTTATCTGGTAATCAACTGCGGTAAAGTAATTGTGGATGACAGTACATGAAGAAAAATCAGGTACCTTACGAGGATCCTTTGTTTCGGGAATCTATCACGGGAAGGAGGTGCAAGAACAGTCCAGGACTCGTTTGAATGATGATCCTACCAGTAGCCTAGTTCTATAGATCTGTAAGGCTATATGCATAATATAAAGGGTACTGATTTGTCGACACAAGTTGCGTGATAAACCTTGAAGCTGACATAACGATTCCATCGAAAGAATTAAAAACTATACATTTAACATTTATACATAAATGTCTAATGTATAATTTGGCAGACGGTATGCACCTTTAACTTTTGCCATAGTATTGATGTTTAAAATTAGTTTCTGTTCTATGCCATTTTTAACTATCGTAGAATTTTAACTTCGGCTCTGCAAAATATTACATAAGTGATGTGATGGACTATGACCTATCAGTGTAGGCAACTTGGTAAGTGTATTCTAAGTAACAGTAGAAAATTTCGGAAGACGCTATAACAATTTTAGTTTTTATGGTTTACTCGACAAGAGAATTCTATGATAAAGAAGAAGTAACGTTTGGGAAACTAATTGGTCACAACATAATCAGAACATGATCAAATCGTCAAGATCTTGTTCCTCAAAGGTCACAGCGCTGTGGAAACTCATCGAAGATTTGTCAAACACATTAGGCAAGGAGGTCTTAAGCGAACGGAGAGTATGCCAATGGTGTGGACATATCAAGAATAGACATATCAGAATTAAAGATCAGCGAAGCGGTGGCAGGATGTCAAAAGCCGAAAGACAAGAACGTATTGCCGCAATCGAGGAGATTTTTCACGAATGCAGAACTTAAAGTATAGGGGGTTCTGTCGGCTGAAATTGCTATTTTACATGTGACAGAATTAATACCGAAATACTGAAAATGCGAAAACTGAGTAAAAATGGCCCGGAGTGAATCTGCTCTAAGCTAATTGGAAAAGCATGTGTTGTGTTCCACGTATAATTTGCGAAATGTCTAATCAACACAACATCCATCTGGGATATACGGTCACCATCGAGGAAGCTTGGTTCAATGTCTACCGCCAGCCAGAGAAGGCCCAAGCGGAAGAATAGCGTCGCCCTGCAGAAGAGTCGAGTTCAACAGTAGTATTGAGTAGTAGGTACGTTGTAATCTCTACCATTATGTAAAGTGATGGTAGAAATTGCAATGAACGTCAGGAGAATCGGCTACCATAATACACTCGCCGAAAATGAAACAATGAATGAAGCCCGCTACCTCCCGTTCCTTGAAAGACTCAAAGATCGTTAACACGGCAATCTGGTTGCTTTATAACAACGCCAGACCTTATTGTTACGACTCAGTTACTCCATGCATTGAGCAAAGGAGTATCCAACGTCAGTTTCAATACGCTCATTCTCCTGATTTAAGTCCGTGTGATTACGGCGCTCTTAGTACCCCGGAAATGGCATCTAATGGGTAAGCATATGCTACTTTCGACATACTTCGATACGTCATAGACAGAGAAATTATATATGGAAACTCGAAAGATAGATATATGATGCATGAGCTGTTTAGAAGCTGCCCGAGCACTGGGATAAGTGTATGAAAAATAAAAAGAGCACTTTCATCACATATTAAAAATCATCATTATAGCCCAACCAGTTCAAAACTCATATAATTTCATAGTCCGCTCAATTCGCTTGTAACAACTTAAACTGCATCGTTGGTCGATTAATCTAAATGAGCGACTATGATCTTTCGATGAACGCTAGTCTTTATTATTTAAGTTTGTAGTAAAGGACCGTAAATCATAAAAGGAGTGTGTGAGATCTATTAAAGAGCTAACAAGTTTGTTATATAGCCGTACTTATTCTTACACTATCGAATTTAAATGTTTACAACCGTACACAATTGCAGCTTCTTCGCTTGAATGCCATTTTAAAAAGCTAGAAGCTATTGGCATGACCAACTAGATCCCTAGGTCCCTTTACGAAAGTGGACAAATATGACAAGCAACTACCATATACAAATAGCGGATAGAGGTTGAAAAATGTCAGTTTATACAAAGTTGTGAAGTCGCCAGCACTTAATACTGAATAATATATATTGTTAGGCTCACGAGGTAGGTAGAGCTGCCTGCATGAACACTTTTATGTTCTGTATACCTGTATGAAGTCCGGAGCGTCTGCACGAGAAATTCGAAGACGGGTATTTAGGCTTCAACGTGCCTGTTGAGCCAAATATCTTCATGATTAAATTGCAAAAGTTAGCCCAAAGGTGGCAAGTGTTGAAATATAAGCATGTTATACAGCTATTCTTAATATAGATAGTACTAATATATTGATATGTCAAACAGTTTGAGTAATCCAACGAATTTGCTCGGACGTGTCGAAAGCGTTCACGAGAACAATTTCGAAAAAAGTAACTCCTAGAGGGCGTTCTAATTGGCGCTGAGATACATTGCGAAAAAATATTAAAATCCACTTAAAGAGTGGCTGCTAAGCTTTACTTGACTACATTGATAAATGCAATTTCCATCTCTGTCTTAGAATTTCGTGCTAAGAAATTCATTGATACCGGTTCGCTGGTTCGACTAGCAACCCCCTACCGACCCACTGATCCTCGATAAATAATCTCGACAAATGTTCAACTTGAATCATTAATAGAAATACGTTTACGGCTGCATAATAAGTGAGTGACCAGACGCATCATAGCGAAGGTAGGTATATTGATTAGCACGGACAGCAAGGTACACTGCTACTTCTCTATTAGATATATTACATTCAAAGAAATGATGTATGAAATATCTGGAATTGTATTACAGTTTTTTTTTTTTTTTTTTTTCGAACCTTAATATGATGCGACTGCCGGTGACGAAATTGATTAACTCGGGTTTGAGTTTATTCTACATGAAAGGGCGATTCTTGTGCTGAACACCTGCAACATCATAATGAAACGCATCTTCGCAATACTAGGATTTGCCATTCGTTACTTTACCAATTTGGAATATAAACAAACGTTAATTATACGCCAACTTTTTTGGGCCGAGGATTCTAATTCAAACTTGCAGCGCATTACCTGTATCTAAGTTTTCTGCTAAAGCTTTTCTTGTCCAACATAACTCCAATAGAGACTCAGTTGAAACGTGCAATCCGATCTATCCCATGTCTCGGATCTTAACAACTGAGAAAATCCGTCGGCTCGCCTGTATTGGCCTTCCCAGGAGGCTGAAACCAGATCCAAGAATTGGCGATACGGGTAGAAAACGTCCAGTAGGTATCCCTATCTCACCGTTCAGCGAACTAAGGACCACTAGCAAAGACGCCAATGGTCTTGGGCTTAGACGGAGGCATCTTGTGAGATTGGGCACACAGACGACAGTTGAGAAGATCCGATGTCACGAAGTGCCCAGTCAGCGGGTTTAACGGTACGCAGCTTTGTGTCCGTTCGTAGCCGTCTTCAGTACTCGATAAATAGCTAGAAAATAGCTATCGAGGCAGGCCCACCAAGTCGTGCGTGTTCGACTTTCGGCGCGATTCGGTCCACTACTATACATGTAATCACATATCTGAAAAGTCAACAGCTGATCATTGGAAGAATATTGGCAATTATACTTTGTATAGAAAAAAGTTGTTGATAGGTTTAATTTGGCAAAACGTTTAGGCATTACTATTAAACCAATAATAACCGGACGGTGACAACAGGAACAATAGTGAGCGGTTTACGTTTCTTTACAAAACGGACCTACTTAACTAATCTTAAACACCTCGATATCGTGGGAAAAAATTATGGCGCAATAAAAAAAAGGACTTTATTATCAAAATCTGGGAAACATTGACTAACGGCTCCATGCGATTCTGCGGAAAGCCGTAGAGAGTAAGACCAAGAACAACAACAACATATGTTCTTGAAAGCTTTATCCACGAACCCATTATTTGTCACAATGGATTATCTAAAAGGAGGATAGATTACTGGCGTAGATTCTACTACGGCAGGTGTACCAAAATGGTTTTGTCATAGTGAGAAATACTGTAGATCGACAGAGTGTCATATAATACAGTACAATAAAGGGATAAAAAAGGTATATCTAATTTTTTTAAATTTCTTTTTATTTAAATTTTAAATGCTACATAATTTGCGTATCTGTGAGAAATAGGCAACTACGTTATTAGGTGTTCGTGAAGACATAATTCTAAGGCTGTGCGTCTTAGATCACCTCTACATGGAGTTACTCATATCGTATGACTCTAATCTGCCCGGTTATTGAAGAGAGAGTATTTCTAGCAAATATATATAATAACACACAAATGACTCTCTATCATTCTTCATCATGTGCCGCTATACTTCCTACTGGGCTTTTATCGATTCATCTGGATTGACTTTAATCAGGGGTTGCTTCGGAACGACCTCTGTTGGAGCTTCCAGCTCTTACCAAAAATCGAATACGGAAGACAATGGAAACCCAAGGGAAATGGCCTGGCTAGGCGACCACGGTGGAACTAATCAGAAATTATTTACTTATCTAAATTCCCTGCTGACGACGGAAGCCAGCCAGCCCTGATTACCTTGCTGTTTCCCTAGAATCACCATGGCGACCTCCCCTCCACCGCGGTCTCAAGAACAGTAAAGGCCCTGCAATAAGGAAAGAGCAACGACGGCAGCATATAGTCTGTACTAGGTAGACGTTGACTGGTTACCTACCTCCCGAACTTCTCCCCCACGACAGCGACCTCCATGTCCGTTTGGATGTGGAGGCTAAATATTAGTTTCCCTACATGGGACACGGCTGATCAGATACCTGGAGGGATTACCTCCCCTTGTGCGGGATTTGCCAGCGCTCTCCTGGTCGTCCCCATACCGCCTTACCTATACTACTTCACTCCTCTGCTGCCGTCGTTCCGACTGGCACTGGCGCCAAATTGGCCAGTATCGTAAGTCGTCCCGTATTGCAACTAGCTTCATTGTGATACACAAGCTGTTTTCCGCCCAGAAGTTAAGAACTTGGCGTGACATGACACGCATATTATGTCCAGACACGTAAAGAAAGGTAAAAATTCTACTTTTTGATAGATTTCTGTTTGCCTATAATCCTCATCTTACTGGGTCCCAAGGAAGTGGATAACTATTGAATCGAACTGTATAACACTGCTATTTACTCCATAAGCCAATATGTGTACTGTGACTTAAGCACAATACACATATTGGCTTGAATCACGGTATGGTGCATTAATAAAAACATAAATATTTACACCCACATATAAAATGAAACCGTCTGACGGAGCAGGCTCATAGACCTAGCCGCTTATGGGCCGCAAACCAAATGTTAATGAGTTCTTGCAGTCTCTTCGGGTCTAGATGATTTGGTGTAGATAGGACAAAATAGGTAACAAAAAAGCTCAGCCTTTTGCAGGTGGTTGGCGGCTGGAACGCCCTATAACGTCCTAAGAGTGAGCCAACAGAAAGCAGATGCACGGCACCTACGTCTACGGAGTAGCACTACAGTGCGGCTTCTACAGTGAGGAGAGTGATGCAGGGGTTTGGGTACAATGATGCGATTATTTATATTGCATCTGTTTATTTTCAATAAAATCATTAAAGGTCACGTTGATTAATATGAATTTGGGTCCGACTGAACAAAAACGGGATGGGTGCAAGTTGTTGAGCAGCAACTTGTGCGCTTAAAGCACGTCTCACTGTCGAAATTGCCGCCAATCTTGTGCTCGTAATCTAGTGCACCATTTTTTAAAACTCAATACATCGCGGAAGCATTCCATGTGAACTAGATTGATACATAAAAACAATATAAGTCGTCAGCGTTTAGGCTTTAGGCTTAGACTTTACATTAGGAAAAAGGAGTACGTGCTTTATCGCGGCCAATAATAAAGTACAGTCACAGACAAACACAAATGCTTTGGGGAACATTAAGCGGGAAAAAAAATTGACTAAGATCGTTTTCGACCCTTACCCGAAACTGTCTATCAATTAGATAAGCACTGAGCATTTTCACTGTGCAATATCTAGCCATTTTTTTTTTTAATAATCATTTTGTGATTTACGACTTCAACAGTAATCCTAGCTTATTCTGCAAATTGGAAGTATTATTCATCGTTATGATCTGGTTTATAGATTAGGTTTGTTTGTCGTGCTTTGAATAACTTTTGGTGACTGTTCTACAGGAACGCTTACTCTGAGTGTATGATTAAAAAATATAACATAAATCAAAGAAATTTTTCGGGACTATTTTAGGCCACTTCATTTTACGATAGCTAAAAAGCTGCCCTTTTTGACATTTCTAGGTGTTCCTTGCTAATAGAGCTATCAGGTGATTTGGAGAACTGGAAGTGCCCATAGTTATATAAAACAACTCTAACTTTTTTGCCACTTTTTTTTTTCTAATTTTTATTTGACTATATCTTTGAACGAGCACTTTGGCTGAATCATCAACTGACGGTTCATTTGATTTTCATCTGGTAGGAAGAAACGGCATTGAATCAATAGGAGTTAGTCGTGGTCCTTAAGACAGCACGGGATGTTAAAAGAGTCCATGTATGTAATAAGCGATTTTTACGATGGCTGTCAGCAAAAAGTGATTATTTATTACCCTAGTAAACTTGTCATAAATGTGTAAAACTTCCTCACAAAGAAACAGAATAGAAATCGTGCGTTTCGAATGTAGAACGATACTTAACAAATGCAAGTACCCGATACTAATGTCTGAGGTAACTGCGTAGTTGCAGCGTAACGAAGTCATGATACCATACTTGTATGTAATTTACAAGCTGATGCACAATTGATTTCTCACGCTTGCTAATATTGATACGAAAAAAAAACCGTCGCCTGTGAATATTGATCTTAGCAGGTTTTTCGTTTTGAGTAACGTTTGTGCGTACAATATGGCTATCAGTATTTGAAACACAACAGAGACGCCTTTTCTTTGTTGTTGAAGTTGTCCCTAAACATGAATTTAAGGCGCGATCCTCAGCGTTATCCCATCGGGCCTAACTTCGAATTATTAAGAAGCACACTTTGCGTATCGAGACTAAAATTGATCTGTCGCAATTCTTCCGTTTCGCGGTATTTGCGCCGCCATCGCGCTCAGATCCTAAACTGTACTCGATTTTCGCTTCTTTTCTTTCTGTCTATATACGAGCACCTGCATACAAGGTATATATGGATGTATATATGCACACCTGATTGGTCGTGGACCTATGAAGCCCGATGCCCTGCTTACCGATGTGTATACTCTCGCAAGGCCAGACGTATTGACTACTGCTGTTACAGTCACCGAGAATATATCCTAAATAGGAAACATTTTGCGATTACCACGCGGGCGACTAAGTGCTCAAAAGGCTTTAGCGAGAAAGCGCCGGAATTCCAATACGTTCAACGAGGGACATCATTGTCGGCTTTTTGGTTTTGAAGTCTGCATAAAGCACGATATCTATAATCTACGTCGTAGACGAAAAAGATAGATGGTTAAATAATAAATTGGTTATTTAATCGTTAAAAAGAGATCTGGTTTTTGAGAGACGGATCGCCGGTTCTGTAACAATCTTGACTTTGTAATTTTAAAGGACGACGAAATACAATAGACAGCTGACAGACAATGGGCTCACCGTCATTCGTTGTCTATCGCACAGTATACGGCAGCTTTACGAAGCTGCCTTTAACGTCAGAAATCTCGTAGAGCAGTAATTTTAGTTTATAGAAGCACGAATTTTCGAAAATAGGTACCGATTATTGAAAACATATTGGTTAGGCATTAGTCATCAAGGAACAGGGTTGCAAACATATGCTGGCGGAGACGTACAGTCAGAAGCGGTAAAGGAACTGAGTTCAGATTGTGCCTGTAAAACGACTGTAGCATATTGATGTTAACTAGTAAATACGTGAAACGTTTAGACTGACGTAATGACATTTTGTCCTACAAGCGTTGTTTTGTAGGTACTAGTTTTAATTTCCCCTTCGGGACTGGTACTACTAAAGCTGAATAGTAACTGTTTGTTAATACATTTGAACTGAAAAGTGAGAGACAAACGAGCAATTGGCCTAAGCTTAGACGTTCACTACTATGTAAACAATCGATCCTCAGTCTTCCACGACAAATGTTTACTGTCAACGGAAACTGATAGTGCGGAATATACCGCAGTAGTTTAGATCACCTTGACGAATCTGGAGAATGTTCGCTGATGCGTTGCGCTGACTTCCTTATTTGTATATTTTACTACATATAAAAATTTACTATATTTTATTATGTATTTCTCATGTAGAAATTATAATATAAGTATTAGGATATATTTACGTGATGATCTTGTGTATTCTAGCCATCAGACCTTAACATAGGTAGAATACGTTGGTGGTAGTTTTAAACTTCCTCATTAATTAATCTTTTCTTAATGCTTGCTGTGTATCTTATGCAACTTTAAAATATGCCAGAGTTTAGTTCCCATCGGTGTTTGTGTACTCCATTACTCATATATTGTGTCATTAGCTATACTATATAGGTTTACTTTTCTTACAACATTAGACAAATAAACATGACCGCCAGTAATGAGATTACACCCCCCTCTGTGTAAGCTTTACCTTTTCGATAGCTTTTATCGCTTTATGAGTAACTAACGTGGATCACTGGTTCCGAAGAAAACAAAACTTATGTAGTTTCTCATTAGTTGCCTAGTCGTACATGACCCAGTGTAACACTGATAGAAGAAGCGATCGCGGCAAAAAATAAAAGGGGTAACCGCCGACATGCATTGTCCTAGATATACAAAGTACCCGAGTCCTGTTCCACCACTGGCTCGCTAGCAAGTTAAGCTAAAGCTTCTATTAATAATTTAACTTTTGACCACTCTCCAGTTTATAAAATTAATTTTGTGTGCTCTATCTCAATGTTTATTCAAGTTTGTACCTGAACCTTCGCCAGAACCTTTATCAAGAGGCTCATAGGCGAGGGTTAAATATCCAAATTGCGGTTTACTGTTCTTAGGAATAGATTAGGATTTGTCGGGTCATAGTTAAGTGTCCGTCCCATTACCGAGGCCAGGCGACAATCTTAGCTTAATCTCGAACACCGTAAAACACTATATATATATATATATATATATATGGAACGACTTTTTGTACGAAGACGGCCTTTAACTAGAATTGAATTGTTCCTGACAAAGAACTATTCTGCCCAAATGACTAAGATATCGGCTAATTACTGTTTTTCAAGATATTTTCGTAAGCCTATTGTCCATTAAAGGAGAATTCGTGCTGTCAAATTTAATTCCTGAAAAACAAACCCCGCCAGTAAAGCAGGGCCGTTGTGATGTGAGTATTGTCGACAAATTTACAACATCGGAATGGCCGAAAGGATCAAATATTAACCGCTATTGTCGCAATAGACAAAGGTTAACGAACCTGGCTCGTCCGCCTATGTGCAGTGAGTGGGCACTTGGGGCGGGGGGCCGTATTGCTAGATCCGGTTGCCTTTTACAATGAAGCAAGTGTTATAAACACATAGCTGTGCTATGCTTCCTAATAGAATGATCAGGTAGTCCAATGATTGCTAACGTAACACGCCACGTACGAAGGGTAAGTTACATTGATAATAATATAAATCACAAAAACATTTCGTGTTCTTAGCTGAATAACTAACTGTCATTGAAAGGTATTGTTGGCTAGAGAGGATGTTACATAAGCAAAAATATATATTGGGTAGGTGCAGTATCTTCTATGATTGGCAAAAGTTTTTACCGGCTGACGTGGTATTATCGAGTCGCCTCACTCCACTCGGCTTGACATTCGCTATATATATGGTCACACCCAAATGTGTAGGCCTATTATATGTAGGACTAGCAGAGTTTCTTCTATGCTTAATTACTGTTGTAGAGAAATTAGTCCTAAATTTTAATCACGAGCAATGCATATAATACGCATTTTATTTTCAGCGTTTCTATACAAAGCAGCAATGCTTTGTTGCAGGAAACTTCAGACGACCTAACATCGAAGTGTAAGGAGAAAACCTCTGCTCTCATCAGACTGAAATCTCAGAGGTCTGAAAGCCTTCTTCTTCTGGAAGTTTCAGTCGGGAAACGACAAACATTGTGATTATTTATTATAAATCTATGCAAGTCACATACATTGGTAATTTATCGCTTATGGATGTGCATCTGCGCATACGCATCTAACTAACAATACTTAACGGAGAGAGCATTTGAGCGATATCGGTTACACCAGGATCGCACCTGGCAGAATCTACCATCCACTATATCCACCTATTATTTTACATAGCGCCTCAGTATTCCCTCGCCCGCGTCTTCTCGACGAGCTCCAGCGCTGAAAATTCCTTTTTGGTGAAAGTCGGGCACTTCACTAGCATCAGCCATCTTCGTGTGAACGGCGACTGCAACGGCGGCCAAAGCGGCGACAAAAAAAACCTCATTCTTACACCAACGAAGGAGGATGGTGTCAACAGCCACGCGGCCTCTGTATGCTGGGAGAGCGTGAGGAAGGGCGACAAGGTACGGTCGTGGCTACGGTCATCTGACGGGACTTCAATGCTGGCAAGGAAAGAGCCCTTGTGAGCATCGTAAGAGTGTCACCATACTACTGCGCGAACGAACGCTATTCGCTCACGAAGCACACACTGCTAATAAACGCAGCATTATCATGAGAATGATAATCACATTTGCATAATTAGTTTCGCTCGTCTTGCCTAGGCTGGCGGAGGCCAGCTGGCTGAAAAAGGAATCATCAGAAAAGCGGCAGAAAGAAGAAAGCGAAAAATACTAAGAGGAGAAGGACCAGGAGGGGAGGAAAAAGACTAGGAGTCTCAGGATACCCGGCTCTACCGTCCTCTAACTTACTTGCTTTCATCCGGAGGAATATAAACAGAAAACAAAACTGAACGCCCGGACTCGTAGTTTTCTACAATCGCGACATTGCCACGCCGAACAAATGGGTGGACTTGATGTCCTATCTTCGCGTCAACCGTTTTGACTCATAGGCTGTTTCTAGGAGGGTCCGGCCGGGAGTGGGGTGTTTAAGGCAGGAAAGAGATTATTTGACAAAGCATACTACTCTCTAGAAACTGTTATGCGCGGGATATAGCAACATATAACCTATTTTAGGTAGAATGCATGCGATTAATCCGTTTAAAGGAATACAAGGTTTCAAGATTCTTAAATTCATCTTTAAGGTTGTTTTGACTAAGATAGGTGAGCACTAAAAAATAATATTATGTTGCATAAAGCCTGTTTTCAGTATCGGAGTAACAAGAGCATAAATAACATTTGACTGGCTATTTTGAATCTTTCTCGTTTTCGATTTTCGCATTGGATATCCTCGCTTGTTGCGAACATTAGTTACGAGTAGGTTACTGGAAAAGTGGAGCATGGAGAATTACTCGTCAGGGAAAAATTGGCGACGATTTTTTATTTCATTGTTTTTTTTTTCGAATTTTTAACGCTTTTGAAATATATGTTCAGGTATTACATCTTGTGCGTCTTGCCCAGTTTAGTTTTCAAGAGCAAGGCTCGTTTTTAAGAGCAACAGGTCATATTTTCGAAAGGCAGAAGCCATCAAGGTCCCTACGCGGAAGGCAAAATTTGTTTTTGGTTATTACATTAGATGTCAAAAACTGCTTCAACAGCCTTTCATAGAAGATCATTTTAAAACTATTTGAGAGAAGCAGGGTGCCGCCGTATATGTTTAAAGTTGCCTTAAACTATTTTTACGATCGAACTGCCCGGAGGGAAAGGTTGAGTCTCTTAATGACTACGGATGTCCTTAAAGGCTTTATTTTAGGCTACCCGTTATGTATTCCTGTTCACGACAATAGCTTTAATCTCAGAAAGCTACCGTCTAATGTGGACCTGATTGTGTATGCTCATGAATTGGCTGTTACAGTGAGGCCATGCCGGCAGAAACTACACGAAGCGTTAATCAATGAAGTGTTGATGAAAGTTTATTAATGAAAAACATATTGGGGCGGTTTGCTCCTAGTCCCAGTTGAAAGTGAAACGGTCTTACTTGTTGGGAGGAAAAAAGGCAAACCTACTAGGCTTTCGTTGAATAACGAGGAAATTAAAATGATAAATATAGCGAAGTATTTGTGGTACACTTAGGTAGGAGAATAAGAACAACCTCCAGATTTGGCGAGTGGTGGTCAAGGGATTAACTAATAATGCAAATATACATGGACTAAGGTAAGCCGAACGGAGGCTTCTTGTGTTGGTCGCCAAATCCGTTACCGTATTCGGGGCCACGGCTTGATTTGCGACAATGGTTGCGACGCCAACAGCAAAGAGGACTCTATCACGAAAAGACCAATGTATCCCTGCACTTCGTATCACTCATGGGTATAGGATTATAAGTGCTTTGCGGAACGATACCTATGGACCTCAAGGTTAACGGACAACGGAAGTTATGGGTCGACTCTGCTTGTAGTTTAAACGAATTGTAAGATGCAACCATGTGTGCGCGAAAAGCAAAGTAGAAGGCAACACCCCGCGGAAAAGCAGTGAAGGATATCCCAATAATTGCTGACTGCATCGAGAGGTTTGGAGGGAAATGGATATGATACAATAAGACCCAGTTTTTGAAAAGGACCCCACTCACACCCACCTACGGACCCGTTCACAGTTACCTGCACAGAATAGGTAAGTACCCTTGTCGATATATTTACATCGTAGAAGCAGTGCTGAAGATACCGCAAAGCATACATTGGTGAACTGTCCTGCGTTTGAGCCATCGCGGGGGTGGATCGCTGAACGGAGGCTCACAAAGGGAAGTGGCGCCAGTCCGGTACATGTGCGAGGCGGATGAAAAATTGCACTGAAAACAGCAACTAGGCAGAAGCATGTTAGTTGAAAAAGAGAGAAGAAAGACGGGACGACTGACCAGCCAAGCAAGGCAAACAACGCTTGATGCCAATGCACCCCAAAACCTAAAATTATGACACCTGATGAACAACTAGAAGCGAGCACACGGCACACCACTACGCAGGCGGGTACGTTGAGGGGGGGAGGGGGGGGTATAACACTTCCCACGAGACTACCGCTGCTGGTGAACTTCACAAGACGATGGATCGGGACACGACTAGCGAATTCACAAATTCACAAGTCGCCCCCGCAACCTTTGGTTTGAAGTAATATTTGAATCAAGGCTAAAGCATATGTCGTCCACGGTTTAGTAAATGGGGACCTCAGAGTACATCGGAAGCACTGCATAGTGTATTAGCCCTTAATCTCATTTGATAAAACAAAATATGATTTCTATAACAATCTTAGGTATCTGGCTTAAAGCGCTGGAACAACTTCTACCTTGAGCGTCAGTCTGGTTGATTGTACCTGCTCTATTTATTCGGCTTATCTATTTTTATCTTCCGCTGCATCTAGTAGTAGAGTCTGTATAAACGTTATATCAATTAAAAACGGTAATTTTATTAAAAACGAGTACCTCTACTACAAAAAAATTTACGCCGTAGTTTGTTTAGAGTACATAGCTCCGAACCCTTATGAGGTTATCCATTCTAACATTAGTTAGCTATGGCAATTCAATATGTAAATCCGCATAAACGTGTAGTTTCTTAAGACAAATACGCAACGTTTTAACAGCATATTATGTTAATCCAAGAGATGAATTTGCCTATTTGGTAGTACCTAACGTTTGCAAAACGCTAACGTACTTGGCCGTAGAACTTAAAATGAACTTGGCGTGATACTGACCCGCGGATAGGAACAAGTCCTATCTGATGATAGGTAAGAATCCACGACATGATCGTATCAAGTACGAAAAGCATTCGCTGGGCAAACGTTCGAAAGGAGGTGAAAGATATACAAAAAGACAAACATTAAGCAACCAGCAGAAGACTGAACATTATAGCAAGTAGCAATAAGCCAATAATAGCAATATGTAGGTATCAGGTAATATTGAATACATGATAGGACATGTATATAATTAACTCTGTAGAGTTGATGTAGTTGATATTATGACTATTAAGGCAGATACGTATCGTTAACCTTTTGTTGCACGCAGACTTGTGAAGGAAAAAAAATCATTCCTGCAAGTCTGTTTGCAGCACGTAAACTGAACACACCTAGTCCGTGTAGAATTTAACTGCAACGTCCAACTGTTGTGCCAAGTTGAATACAGAGGGCATATACGCATTTCGTTACACTCAACTTTGACCCTGTTGATTCTGTACTAAGCTTGCTATATATGGCGCACAGACTTCATATTAGCTGATCAGGTGTACTTGCGCTCAACAAAAATCGAAGAGAATGTGTGTTTCCATGCTGTTTTAGGAATGGAAATTATGAAGAAGGCACGAAGAATATAAAAAATATTTACTCGAAAACAAATCACGAGTCGCTTGTTCACCTCCGCGCGAAAATGGTAAATGGACTTCCGGATGTATTTCGAACAGTGTTGCTTGTTCAAACACCGGTCTGCACCCTCATCACCCGGAAGTGAGGAAGTTACCGCACAAAAAGTGCAAAAAGTCTCTCTCAGATGAGTGCACGTGTGTGAAAGGTAAAACCCGTGACTTGCGCTTAGCAAATTACGAAAAATCGTGAGCTCTCTTATTGGTTCTCGAAGGAACCTGCCAAATTCTTGAATCGCAGCGCTGTATTTAAAATAGCCCATAAAACCAAAAACTCGCTTGACGAAAGGTGCAAAGATTCGTTGAGCTGCTAAATAGCACTCCTGGAACGTGGGATCTAACCTTTAGTAAAGAAGCTTCAATCGAAACAAGCATTACCTCTCGGGCGAATTTCGCACGAAAGGAGAACCGATCGGATAACTTGCTCCGCTAGCAGAAGCGAGAGGTGTGGAAGGCAGAATTGAGCAAGGGGTGGGGAGAGGAAAGAGCGGGAGAGGAAGAAAAGCTGCAGATCCCTTCACGAGGTCAGGATGGGTAATCTGCAGTCGGACCAAACCGATAGGCAAAAGGACGGACGACACACATGCAGCCTTTCCAAATGAAGAAAACATGAATGATAACTAAACGGACAGGGAGCACGGAAGGCCTCGACTTTCAATCGGTGATGCCCACAAGGAAGAAAAAGACATTGAAGAAAAGAAACCACGGAAATAACCCGGTCGAGCTTCTTATAAACTATTGAAACCTTCACAAGCTGGTCCTGAGAATGCACTAGCTCGCCATTGTGGAGACCCCAAATACTCAAAGGAACATAAAGGAAGCAGTAGAAGGAGCCAAAAAGCTGACACTCTGACGAAAGAAAGTGGTAAACGTAAGGCCAAAACGGAGTGAACAAGAGAGAAAAGCGAAGTCTGGCAAAACAGGTGACGGTGTTCTGCAATAGCTGCCGCAAAACGAACGATGAGGAACAGGTCTTGCAAAAACAAATTCTAAATCTAGAAAAACGATAAGAAAGCCATTTTTAACGAGGGTTTAGAATTTCTGGCCGAAAAATACATTCAGAGGACGGGCGTGGAACACTAGGGAATACTCAGGGAATTGCACTAAAGACACTTCTCGTCGCCGCAGGATGTGATAAGGATAAATTCCTCAAGCTCCTTCGGGCGTGATTCAACTTTGGGCCCCCAGAGCCCTTCCAGCAAGAAAGGCGAGTGAGGCGTCGCCAGGGACGATGTTGAAATCCGCCCCGGACTCCCAGGAGCAGGAATTATATGTCAGAAAACTATCATGCTCATTGCTTGCCAGCTGTGCTATATCATAGCGAAAACCGAAAGGAGATAGAAGGTCTTCGTAGAGGCCTCACCCGAGCTGTTATACGCACAAAGGCGGTACAAATGGTAACCAGATCAAGGAAAAAGTGGCGTAAGTTGAGACTCTACAAATTACAGTGTTCGAGATTGGATCCCATGCAGTCAAGTTACAAATATGCTTAAAAGTCCAAATAAGGCACTACCTAAACCAAGAAACGGAGATCTTCTTCTGAATATAAAGAGATTAACGCTAGGCTTAGAGAGACCGGCATTAAAATAAAAAATAAGAAACCTTTGTAGCACTTATGCGGTCGAATAGGTTCATAATGTTCTGGCACTATCCCTAAATAATCTGCTCAATGATATCAAAAAACGAGCACTGAAGCTAGAACGGATGATTGATTAGGCCAAACTAAAAATAGAATACAAAATCGTAATATAGAAGGTTATCGTTTTAGCAATTTGCAAAGTGAACACTTACACTGTTCCAATTGCCTGAAGATGGCACACTGAGCGCGTGCTTACGTTGAAGATTGTTACAGATGCTTGATGGTAGGACGTAGGGTAAGACTGACGGCCATATCACCAACACGATGGCCTGCTCAATATATCGGCAACCAAAAACTGAAGCTAAACAACTGACTGGAAACAGTAGCTCATATACCAATGTTGAAAATTATACTCATGGTGCCTTAAATAATGATGGCCGAGAGGCATTCTGTTCTTAAAAGAAAAATATGATAGAGTAAAAGGGTCGACATAAACAAGGTCTCTGAGTGAAACAAAACTAAGTGAAAACGGCGAGTTGGCCGACCCATAACACCCAGGAAATAGCCATTTGTTACAATCGTAGAGACATGGTCATCGAGGGGACGGAAAGATGGTAGAGACATCATTTGAATTACGACGTCTGGTTTATGAATGTATAGGTGCAATATATATCTAAACTCTGACCGTAAAAACTTCCAAAAGTTCCTTGACGATCTAGGGGAGAACTTGGATGAGATTGACCAAGCAGTAGTCGTCAATTGAAAAGGTAGTTGCACCATTTCTAGGAAGACGCTTTTTTTCAGTCGCTGGCTAGAGGAACCATTCAGTTAATCAATGACGGTTATAAATCCACTTTTCTACAGAACGACACAGGAGGTCAACATTGACAGGACGGCTTATACGGACCAACTGGTAAAAGGAATTAGAATATGATATGTTGCGAATAAATTAGAGAAGCTCAGCGATCACAGAAATCTAATTTATGGCGTTGAGGTGAAGAACGTAGTGAATCAAAACAAAGCGCTCATCTAACTGAAAGCCAGATTAAGCCCCGACTGGAACGCCAAGGAACTATAAAATGAGGTGCTGAAGAGCGTCGAAACGAGATGTTAAACTTTCAAACGTTTAAAAACGATTTTCAACATGGGGACGTGTTCAGATGTGTTATTACATACGAAGATATTGGCGGCCACTTGCCAAGTCGAAACAGTAGCACACAGTATGATTAATAGGCAAAAGCGTATGTTTCGGTTGGAAAAAGTGGTTGTGGAAACCGGAAAAGCCTGTAATACAATTAATTCGAGGGGAAAACAGAGAAAAGAAGACAACAGTTTATCCAAGAAGAGAAATGAGACAAAGCTACAGGACGTGCCAAAATAGACAAGGTGCCGTCTAAATTCTCATATCAACTGATCATGCGACAATCGCAAAACCGTTTCCAAGACACGTCGGACGAGTAGACAAGGAAAAGACGGAAGTTCAAGACACTATTTGGAGGACCCAGGGAAACGCCGGGGCGCCAAACCCGCCATTGGCCAGTAAATTCGTGCGAAAAGGCTATGTCCATTTGGAGAAAAACTGGGCTAATGCTAACATAAAAGCCTGACGTAAGGCTGTCGGACAATTGAAGTCGCATAGATTGCTATGCATGCTGACTGCACTTATCATGAAGAGGCTAATCAACTAAGTGGATAAAGAGTGCTAGCCAAAATGAAGAACCATAAAGCCCATTGCAAAGCACGCGTAACAAGAAGTGGAGAAGAAGCCTAATACCTATATCTTTATTTGCTCCTTCGTCGAAACGCAATAAATGTATTCAACCCGATGAACCGGGACGTGACTTTTAGCCTATTGAAGGCGAAAGAAATACCTCCACATCTTCGATAGCAACCGTGAAATATGAACGGAGAACGGCGCTGAGCACCATACCACGACGGGAGTGCCAGAAGGCTTAATCATGATATCAGACTTGTAGGACTCTGTCCATTGCGTTTTGCGTTGGAAGAGTAAGACAATAGCCTGTGAAAACGACATAGTTTTGGTGATTACCGCTAGAACCGAGACAGAACTGAAAAGCAAACGAAATTCAGCCCTGTGGAGTGTGACTGACTAGATGAGCAGACACTAACCGAAATTAACACCTGAAAGGATTGAAGCCTTGTCTTTTAAAGACAAGAAGAAGTGTAGAACCATAACATTAACCTGAATGAGGTGGTTTGGTAAGAATGAAGTTGGTAAGAATGAGAAAAAAAGGTAAGAACGGCAGCTTTAACCTCAGCAAACTGATGCTGAGAAATCTATATATTTCACGAGTCAAATTTATAATTCTCTATTATAGGCTTCGATTATAATTCTCTATTACAGTTTAGGCAAAACCCATGATATTAGCAGAAAGAGCAATTAGAAGAAATAATAAGCAGCACCGATAAATGGAATATCTTGAATATTTATCCCCATTGGAAGCCTCATATTAATGAGGCTTCCAATGGGGCATGGTAGTCGAAGAGAGGGTCAAAACTTGTCAGGACCAGAAGATTTAGCAAGATACAGTCTCAAGAACGTGGGTGGACGAACCGAACAAATGTCGCTGCTTGCTTTAAGTTTCTGATATCGAAAATCAAAGAGGAGTTTGGAGGATTGATGCTTTCAGAAATCCTTTCGTAGAATAAAAAAAAGCGCCAAATATTTCATTCGTTGCATAGACGCAATGCACTCACTTAAGCGCTACACGCTATTTGAAGTGAATAACTAGAAGTGCCTAAAATGGACGCCATCGTGACTGGATACCTCAAGATGGAGAGAGCTAGACCAAGATCTCCGATTACGCGGCGAAGGTTGTGAAGCTCAGTAAAGAGTACGACAGAGTCACTCCTAAAGTCAAAGTAGTATTGAAAAATGACAAATAGACGCAGGTATACATTTAGAAGGTGCTGCAATTAGAGAACGTTAACGACATTAGCGTGATTCAACTTTTGAAACGAGGCCCAATGTCTGTAAACTAAATTCGAACATTAACTTCGTTAAGAAAAAAGTCGTTAATAAGTCGCACTGCTAGATATTAAGTAGAAGGGCCTTTTTTCGTAACGGCACAAGTTCAGGTATGTGGTACACAGAAACAAATCTAAAAATTGTACAGGATGCGCCCGAATTCAATATATCGGCTCGATACTAACTAATCCAAAAGAAAATCGGAAGGACATTCTTCTAAGCTTCCCTTTAACTCAATTAGGCCAAAACCTGGTACTTTAAAACATTCTACCCGAATATTAGCTTATAAGTAACTGTGTTATATTGCCGAATAATTTTCCATAATACAGTGTAGATAGTTTGCACTTTTTTTTTTACGAGCACTACTTATAAACATGAGTTGAACAAAGTTCCCACTGAACACGTTAATAAGACCTGACGGGATCGCGATTGCTGGCATATGGTACGTTGGGCTTTCGAAAGTAACCCACAGGCAAGGAAGTAAATGTAATGATGCGAAAGTATAGATGCTGAGGGATGTTTACAAGAAGGATAATAAATAGCAGTTTGCGTGGCAGTTATCGCTGTAGCGTATATTGTCTCTAACGTTTGGGGTTGATTCAAGAGTGCGTTAATTGCTCGCACTTTTCTCTGTCTGTGAGGGCGATCGATGTACTCACTAGCCAAAGCACCGGGTGCAAGGGGTTAAAGAGGGTGAATATCGCCCCCTACTTGAGGTGACAGATCGTTGTGAAATCAGCCAGAGTTATCGTGTACACAAGGCTACGACGCTCACTGACCAGCTAAGATGACCATAAAAGTAAGTAAGAAGTTGTTTCTGTTTCGATTTTCGGAGCAGCCGAAATTGTATATATTAATACGTCAAAATGAAAAAAATAATAGCTGTAATAAATAAATTGTTTACAAAACTCAGTAGTGCGCCATATTGATTATACGCAACATCCCGGCAAAATATGGTCATGCAGCACAGAGTGCTTTAAAATGTTTTGAGAGGATAAAACCTTTTTTTCTCTGATAATAGTTGCACCCAAATGGAAATAACATTAAATTTGCTTGCCTTAATATTTCCGATGAAGAGATTCGCTACTAGTGGATAAAGGAGTCCAGCAGAGCCCTGCGGGTCTTGCAAACAGCAGCGCAATATTGGTTAGATGACTCTGTCCGTCTGGAGGCCTGTTGACGGACTGCGTGCTGATTGGTCCTTTACACACGCAGCCCGTCGGGTAGTTCGGCAGACCACCCCTTCGTTAACCCCTCCGCTATAAGGTTCTCTTCCACTCGCCGAGGGCTTGCCGGTTGCCTGGTCTTCCAACGCGGACAACTGGCCAGACGGGACGGACGCGTACGAGATCAGATTGGCAGCCCGGTCAACGCTCCCCCGACGCCATCTGGCCCAGCGTGTGTTGTTACCATTGTGTAAGCCCAAAGTCCCCGCGTCCAATGGATAAAGTTACTGTCGAAGCGGAAATTGGCCGTTTGTGAGATTTGCCGACAGAAGCGTTAGCTATCGCCGACGGCGGCAACCAGGGGTCGGGACAAAAAAAAAGAGAATAGCAAGAAGATGGTGTCGGCGTTGAGGAGAGGAGTTAGTAAAGAACCGACTAAAATAAGCCAGAGCTAGTATTATTCTAATGCCAGTGAATTGTGTGCGTACATACACTGGGTACGTACATATACACGGAGCTTATCTGTTTAATACACTTTTTAGAGATATCTGAAGACAGCATATGCAAATTCACCAAATCAACAAGTAAATCAATCGTAGTGCAGCTCACGTAAACGCTGTTGTAGCTAAACTATTAACAGGCTTACTATAAATGTGCCTTCTGCCTTCATTTTTTTGATGCTCCAACATACTCGTTACTAAGCCTTAAACGAAGTAAATATTTTTCTATGCAAACGACATTTTGAAGCTGGATGATTTTTAACTAAGTTTACTTTCGAGATCCTTTAAAGTTTCATAATTTATAATCAAATAGAATGTAAACGGCTCAGAATTTTTGGCCTAAGTGCCGATTTGATATATGTTTTCTTTAATACATGTCACAGATTTATTTATCTTGATCGCTTTAAGCTTAACTTATTTTTCCAAATAGAGTATTTGACTACAATGAATTATTTTTTAATAAAATTCTTTCTTTTCGAAAAAATAGCTGTCTCATAGGTGGGTATCAATTTGATTTTAGCCGCGACACAGTAGACGTGGTTAGAACTGGGAGTGGTGGCAACAATATGACAATTCGATTACCTTTGCTAGTGTCAGGCACCAATCTCGAATCGTCATCCACTGCTTTGAACAGAGGCGTTTACTCGCTTTATACCCCTTAAGATGTAAAATAAAACAAGTCCTCTAGTTTAGACCCCTCGAGCGCGGAGACTTGGCCATAGTGGTTGTGGCTAACCACAGAAGTATGTCCAAGAATTCGATGCGGGGAGAGTTCGGGAAACTATCGCTTTGGTGATCTTTTGTATAGGGAAGTTACCCTCGACCCTTCGTGTAAACCAGGAATCAGAGGTAGCCAGACTACTTAGGGTGGCTAACATCACGTCTGGGCTGCATTGCGCAATGGCCGGACCATCTAACCCAACACTGAAATGATGTCACTCATTGTTGGGCATGTCATGTTATGTCACGATAAGATGTCGATTTCATCCTAAGTTGGAGCAGTTTCGCCTATATACGACTACGTGATAAGGGACGACAAAAATTGCAGGTAACCATGGGGCAGGTCGGGTCTCCGCTGTCTTTGCGTGTGTACAACTCTGAGAAAGAAGTAGTATTTTCTGGGGGCGCTATCAATAGGATAGAAAGAAAAAAACTCTAGGATGTCGTAAAGTTTTCACTAACGGCGCCAGTATTGTGAAAAGATGAGCGTACTGATCTTGGTTTGGTCATGTCCCCGTCTCGCTGTCTGCGTTCATGTCGAACTGGTACAGACCAGTTCTCGATACTGCGTATTCAAACTGATATGGAGTTCCATGTATTTTATGTGAGAATGATGGTAAGAGAGCAACGTAATTTTAATGGCATGTGGGGTAGTGGGCAACATATGTGACGTACATTGCTTAATTTCTGCAAACGTGAAAATGATGTCGTGAGAAAGAAACGTACGTCCGGACCAATGTACAGTAAAGTAATATCGATAAGGCAGTACGTCTCTTATGAATGATTGTCTACCTAGAAGAATCAAATACGACGTAAATTTTACGTCGCTTATTTGACAAACTGATTTATAGATATAAAAATTTAGTTTTTGTTATCCAGGTTTCTTAACATATTCACACATGCTTTCATGGACAATGTTCAGTATTCTGTTATACGTTTTACACGAAAACTACAACAATGAGTCGTCTTCACTTAGCCGAAATCTTCAACATTAGTGAGTCAGGGTCTGAGCTAAGTCTCGTATAGCGGATTTCCTTTTTTGTTATATTCCAACGAATATGGCCCTTTGTTTCGCGGTCTATGTAAAGCGCTTACTTGATAAATAGGTTCAAAATATAGGATTCAAGGTAACGCGTGCGATAATATTCTTTTATTACTGAGTTCGTGTGTTTCAAATTGGACAGAGAGAATTATATCATGAAACAGACTCCTTTGAAGACTGTAGACGTAATTGTTTAATTCATCATTTTTGTGGATACTGGTTTAGAAGAATGGTCCTGTTTGTGCGGGACACAGAAGGGTAATCTTTAAAATATTTATCAATCCCTTTCTGATATTTGTGTTACAGACCGTACGGTGGCATTGACGGCAAAGACTCGGTAAGAGTGAACGGTACGATCTGTAAGGAGTGAAAGAACGGCTGAAGCGAACTGTGGTTAACATAAAACTATGTTACCGGCCCGGTCAGTTCTGTTTTTTAGTAGATTATCTACTAATGATACACGCTTTCTCATCTATACCTGAAAGTAAGGCTTGTACGTATGTACCTGCACGAAAAACAAAAACAAATACACATAGGCCTGGTGAATCGGAAGTACATAATTTTTCGGGTCGTCAATCCTTCCCGTCTACTCCTTGCCCATCAACTGGGCATCGTACGGAGCTTATTTTTCCTCTATGGAGTCATTCAGAACAGTTGCTGCGCTCAGAACGTTAAGCGCTCGTTAAGAGCACACACAACCATGCTGCCAACCTGATAAGCAACTACGCGAGATCTTAGACCTTCGGAAAGGATGACTCCCTGAGGGGCCCTCGAGCTCGATGAAAACACGTCTGCGATACTCACTTCTTATGCTACTTTTCTATTCTAGAAGGCATATGACCGTATAAAAGAAAATTCACGATTCCCAAAGCAAAAAGCAGGAGAAATACGTCATAAACCTCCGAAAGCACATTAGCTATAATAGCCTTGTTTTACCTTTTTTTTTTTCTGAGCTAACAATTCATTTTTAACTCTGTACGTCAAATTCAGTTCATTTTCTAATAAGGCAAATTTTACTTCTTAGTTTCATAAATCGTATAAGTAATCTATTGAAAGTTGTGGGAAAGACGATGGGAATACGTATCATGTATAACTTTTTAATTTCTCTTTTCGTCGACATAGGCTCGTTTCCTTACGCACGACATGTAAGAACTGGTACTTACTATCAGTTCAACAGCTGACACGCCTTAAACTGCATATGCGTACGGAAGAAGAGGCTCAGGTGTCATTAAGGCCTATTTGTTATACAAGGCTGCTTAGCGGATAGAAATGCTTGAACAACTACACATTGTTAGAAAATAGAGCTTAATATAAGTATTTGTATCAAATTTCTGGGAATTTATGAGTGTTGTTATAGAGCAATGAGATTAGAATCAGGTATATAGTTTAGCGGTGAAAACCAACACTCGATAATTATTTTTCTGATTGTAGAAGATGAAAACGCCGTTGGAACCCATAGAGAACTTGTTAAATTTGTGGGCAACAGGGCTCTCAGGATAAAACGATTCGTTACTAATGCAATCATATTAAGAACGGAAGGTAAGGCGGGTGAAGACCACTACCGGTTCTCGAACTAAAAAACGAATCGCTATGATTAGTGAAGGCTTTGAACAAGACAGAATATCAACGATGTATTCCCTGTCCGTATGACATGAGATTCGTCGAAGTACCTGCGATCAGAACTATACCAAAAACAGTACAAATGAGAGAGAAAGGCAAAAAAATAGGTTTTTTACAAGCTAAATTTAGGGCAACATCGAAGTATGCTTGGTGGACTTTAAAGACAGTTTCCACAACCATCGTCAGCAAAAACTTGTCTGCAGCTCTATACATGAGATATTGAGCCGTCCACCAACGAAGAATTTGGTAAGGAAGCGATACCGACGCGTAGCGCCGAATGGGTTCGAAAGTAAGCTAATGTTAGTACTCGCAAAAACATCAAAGTTATCCATTATTTCGAAATATTGTTTTGAAAAGGTCAATAATGCCTTGTATGTCAGATTCCTGGAATGCCTCAAGGACGTATGGCGCTGCAATTTACATATTGCATACAGTGTGGCTACTTGACGACAACGAAAAGCCGCCTCGCCTCGTCAACCTTTACTGACAGCCTGGATTGAGGAATACAGGATCATTTCGATCCCCATATTCTTCAAATTTAGGCTCATGCGACTTCGATTGCTTCTATGACCTAAAAAGGATGATAGATGGAGCAGCGTCTCTTATTGTTGATCTTCAGACAAGCTATCGGTAACGAAATTAGATAATATAATGCACATCATAAGTAGACAATTCTTGAGAAGCTTGTAGAGCGTTGACGTTAGTATAAAAGCAAGAAACATGATTTCGTCTAATACATACTCAAATGGTTTGGAAATCGTTTGAGCTTTTCGACCCATTAAATAGCTTTAGATGACAGTATAGTAACATTAAATGAGTTATTTTCTCTTTACTAGAGTTGTTTTTATATGTGTATATATATGTACGTTTTTCATGCAATATTACTTTCTCAATAGATGGCCTAATATTACTTCATCACCTATTACATCACTCGCCATTTACGAACGTCCTCAAGAGCTCTACAAGGCAGGCAAAATGCATTTTTGTATTTATTTGCAGGACAACTGACTGGCTGTAAGGATCTATTAATTTGGGTTGTTGGTCGTGTTGGTTTGAACTTGAGCAAAGTTGTCTAGATCATCTACTAGTTTGGCCCTCTCCCTATTTGTATTGCCTTACCAGTATAAGCGAACACTTGACTAGGACAAAAGTTTCGTCTTGGCCTCCCAATAGTGATAAAAAATGCTCTTAACTACAAGCATACTCATCTGCGTTGGCTTATTTTCCAGTGAAGCCACAATATATTATATTAATTAGGATTGTCAATACCAAATTTAAAATGCACAATAAACATATATTATCGCGATAAACGTATCTGGCTGAAGGAGTGTAGGGAAGTTGCTTTATAACTCTGCCGTTAACATATACTACACAACATACGTGATTAAATTAAAAAAAAAAATTGAAAAATACGTAATTTGCTGCAGTGTCGTACTCATTACATCCATATCTCCTATATAAGGGCTACCATATGGCTTCTTATAAACCTAGTTTAAAAGCAAGTACATTTTGAGAAAACATTACAATGATGCGTTTGCCTTGGGCATTACCGTTTTTAGTGTGTGATTTCTCGCTTTCTCTTTAGCTATTTCCCCTTTGTACCAAAACTTCCAGCAAGGTTCTTATCGACCATTGCGATCGGGTCGGACGGGCTTTGCCCCGATCTCTAGCGAAAAGATACATCCAATATCCCATGTACAGTCATTACGGTTTACGCACTATGACCGTTCATTGTCTCACTGCGAAAGAAGACGACTAACATAGAAGACAAAAAAAAAAGGTCCTTGATGTTGGTTGCGACTTCGTGGATAAATTAGTTCCAGCTTATACTTCCATAGTTTTACATCGCTAGGTTCCCCGTAACACACAACCCCATCATATTGTGTCACAGCATCTGATATATTTGTACGGTGACGATTGTGCATCTAGCAATCCATGGTCAAAAGTTACTCCGGTGAGCTTCATATTATATCAGCGCGTCCATTTCCCCTCGGGGACGGAGGCGAATCCTCACTGTCTCGACAACAAATCTCGAATACCCCAGTACATTTTCATCCATTCATCATTTCATACACCACCATGCTTATTTCTAGTAACAGCCGCCACCCCTTTGGGTTTCTTGCTGTTTTCCATATGCGACGATTAGTGGTAAACTGTACACAAGAATAGAATAAAGTGAAACAACTCTTTGTTGATCCATTGCGCGAGTCGGAAGAGGCAAGGCTACCAGTTCAATTAAGGATTGGAGTAGATCTATGCATATACGCGTCGCCGATGTAATCTTACAGCACATACAAGCGGATGTGTTTCGATACCCTTTTAATTGATTTCCTAGGCACATACCCATGAGTCATAGCGACACATCGTTTGCGACCTAACATAAAACGAGATAGTCTTTTTGATGTCGAAGCTGACTCTTGTTATCTCAGAAATACGTGGTCATAGATTTTTGACGGTACAAACTTATCCGAAATTTCCTGGCTTTTATTTAGCACGCCCGTATAAAAAATCGGCCTTCATAGCATTTATGTGATAGCAACACCGGTGATAATTAATAAGAGGCTGATATGGTCATCAAAGCCGTAGTCAATGTACATGACAATTTGCAGATGGTTCCGCAGTCAAGGGATTTCATTAGGTGTTCATGTTGTGTTTAATCCTGTACAGAGTTAACGCGTTGCAATGTTATAGGTCATAGGAAAGAAATATTATGCACTTGCGCTCTACGTTTCATGTATTTGTAGCTACCTTGTACTGAAGATTGTCTACCAAATATACATCTATTTGGGTCGCAATGAAAAGAAGCAGACGGTGTCTGTACAATGCTACGCCTAGATGTATTACATCAAGGTGTACACATGCCCGCCTTATTTGAAATTTTTCCTTATATCAATTCGGACACGCATCAACGCATTCTGGCTTGACGTTCCGTTCAATTAGTTTTAGTGAGCGGTTTTAAATTAGCCGCGCAAAACGCTTCCGTGCAGTCCGATGTTGCTTTCGGCTGCTGTGCTACTGACAACTACGCTGAAGGTCTGCGACATTAGGTAGCGGGACAGCTACTTTTTTATTTTTACAAAGATTCCTCTTATTTGCTTGTATTCATAAACATACCCTATGAAAATGCCTTAAGTGTATAAATAAGAAGATTTTAAGCCAGAATAACACGTCCGTCCCTAAAGTCGATCCGATGATTGGGTTATTGTTGAACACCGCGATCAAGCATTTTCTAAAATGTGTTTCTTTGCGATAAATACGCGTGCCGGGATATAATAGTTGTGAATAAAATAAGTCATGTGGTAAAGATATTTAAAGTTAAGCTATCTAAACTGGGATGGCAGCGACCATTGCATTGCCGGAATAATGGTATAAAAGGAAAAACACTTATATAGCTGCATAAACCAATTCTCAACGGCTTTTTCTACAGGACTTATGTTCTACTATGCATTTTCTTCCCATCGAAGACATTTATCGTCACACTTCTATACGCGAATTTTAAAGATTTGTACAGTGACGATTGTGCAACTTGCAGTCCATGGTCAAGAGCTACTCCGGTGAGCTTCACATAATATCAGCTGGTGCACTTCCCCTCGGAAATCCTTAAGGGATGGAGACGAATATAGAGAAAGCTAAAAAACTTTGATTTCGATAGTTAGTTGCCCTTAATAGGATGTCAAGCCCGGCCCTCCCGGCAAAGTTTATTTTGTTGGCAAATTTGAGCTTATGTTTTGTCAGACTACTCGTCCGTCCAAACGTCCATTGGCAGTGTCAGCTGAATTAGTGTTCTTCCTTTGTTTTCTATATCTCCCTTTGCGTGTGTGTATGTGCGCATGAATCCTGGCCACCAGTGGGCCAATGGTTTTGATCCTTGCTTGCACGCATCCTTCCCGTCCACTCGCCTTATCCTCCATCCTCAAACTCTGTTTGTCTTTCTCAGTTTTCAATTTGTCTAGCCTACCACCTCAGTCAGTGATACTGTACGGCACGTCTCGGCTTTGGTGGATCTTGGTTAGGTTTCCAGTTACCGTCTCAAGAATAAGTTTTCAATTTTTCAACTTAGAGATGTGACAATTGCTCACCAGGGTATATTACAAACCGAATATTGATATCGATCATTGAACCAATATTTTAATCGCATCGAGTTCTGCAGTGCAGGTCGCAGCGCAGAACTCGCGCTCCGACCTGTTCTGCTCTTGTGAATAGATAGAAGAAGAGGTCCTTCGTCGTCTGTTCCTTGTCGTTTTTCGGAATTCGCAGTCCGGTTGCGAGTTGTCAATTTACATTCAATCACAGCGGGGACGAATTGGAAAGGAGAATGAGCTTTCAGCCCACCGTTTCCTTTTGGCGCTCTTCGTATCGGCCAACCAGCCTGCCAACTAAGCGTCCCAAGCCCAGCCAACACAGATCCTCTCACAGGCAGACAACATTCCTTGAGCGCAGGTGGATCTTTCTTCCACATTCGAAACCATACTGCTGTCTAACTTTTTGACGCACGTCTACGTATTTTGTCCCCGATGAGATTGTCAGGTTTTGTGAGCATATCATGGTCCGCATACAATAATATGAGATAGCCAAATAAATCCATCATAGCTTCCGGACGTGTCATGTTAAGCAGACGCGATGCGGCGCTACACCCCGAAATACGCTAAAATAAGAAAGCTCTATTCGAACTTTCGCGGCGCATTAATAAGCTATGTTACGACTTCCCTGGCCCGCTGGTTACCTCCAAATAGTTCGACTGGAAATTTAGGAAGGTGTTCCGTCTAGATACAATTGACGCATGCAAGTAGGTCAATCTGCAAGACAGGCTGGCGTGCCGACGCAGAGATGTACTATCTGTCGGACCCCCAGCAGAAACCGGCGTTAACTGCAGTGGGAATAGTTTTCAAATTGGAAGGTCAATCCACACGCAAAATGAGCTTTATAAAAATTTACGATGATGATCTACTTAAAGTCTCCGTTATTTCTCTGGAATTTCTGAATCGCGGTTGCTTATGCCATACATTTCACACTGTCACTTATTATACGCCAAATATAAATCTAGCTTTCATATAGCGTATTAGATTAATTTTACTGCATCATTTTCGAAAAAGGGACGCAATGAGAGCGCCAGTCCAGAATTGGAAAATTTCAAACCAATCGAAGGTTGTCGACGTCACTGAGACGGCAATCAGCGTCGGAACCAACCGCGCTGCTTTCTTCGGTCGCTAGAGAAAGGGTAGGAACTGAATAGCGGCGAACTAGGAAGAGAAAACCATTCGTTCCTGCCGTTTCGTTGCTGACGAGGCGCCTTCAACGGAGCGAAAAGGCTGAGGATGATGTAAGAACATCTTAGCCTATCGTATCCTATCTCTGGCTGGCGAAGAACAGTGACTCTATCTTGGTCCGATGAACAAGAAAGAAACTGAAGATCTAGGTTTTTCATCCTTCGATGCGAAATCGTGGAGCGGTATGGGAAAAAGGTCTTTGGTAGACTCGACGGTTCTCATGCGAGGTTTCTCCAATTTCGCCGTCGACTTCACAACTTTGTCGCATAAGTGATACTACAACTGTTGCGTCTGTTTCAGCTTCTGCTTTGCCCCGCTTTCCGCGTTCGGTGGTTAGCCTCTAAAATACCATCACCTTGTAATGCCGAACCGACTGCCTTCGTGGCGATGGATGAACAAGACTAGACGCGGTTGATTGGTCACCGCACGGCTAACTTAATAATGAAGCCGTTGACGCAAAGTCTGCGCAGGGTAGGTCGCGTTTCCAGCTGACATCAGCGTGACGCTGGTGGAAGAGGAAAAAGCATGAACTAGATCGTATGCTGTGAGTCGTTCAAGCTAACAGAATGCCTATATTTAATACAACTTGATAACTTAGAAACAACAGGCCTTTCGAGGCGGATTCACACGAGATTTTAAGCCAATTGTCGATCCGCCAGAACTCTGTTAGTCTATTAGCTTTTAAAAAAATTTGACCTCACAAAAAATAGACAGAATATAGTCATATTTCAATAGATGAAACACATGGCAGCAAAAGTATGCTCATAGTTAAGTGTTAGATATAAATCCGTTGTTAGAAGAAGTAGCATGTTTACAGATAAAACATACAATCATTTTTCGAAACCTTCTAGAAGTAAACACGGGTCTTGTTTAGGTTAGCTTTGCAGCCTGGGAACAGATAGATGTGCTAACTGTGAGAAAAACCAATGGGTCGTAGCAGTGTGAAGCTGCCTGATCCTGCTTTAAGTTTGACCGCTCAGACGACTGTTGTACTCTAAAGAATAAAAACACCTAACAACAAACTTCACCAATTACCACTATTATATTTAGTGGATAACTTTCTATTAACTTAAAATTTACTTTTGGTACTGCCGTCATATATTAATTTAGATAGCTGGTCCGTCTCGACATAGAATTTGTTAATGCAAGGCTGAATAATAACCTTATAGTTCGGCATAACTTGTTGTTTCAAAGTCCGTATACTTCTTGCTTGATATGCTTGGGTTGAAAATGGGTTAATAGGTAACACCTTAATATCGCGTTTTCATTTAGGTTTTATTTCAGGAGTCAAAGAAGTTTGTAATTGGTAATGATAGGCATGTGTAAGAATTCGAGAATGACCAGTTTTTTAAACTTCTACAAGGTTTCACTGTCCTAGAGAAAGCCGACTTTTATTCTTTACTATAAGCTTTAAACGTTTCCTTATCACCTTCTTTAAACTCAAATACAAACAAAAAAAAAAAACTTCAAACTAAAAAAAAACTTTCAAACAATTTTTTTTTTATCAGGACCGTACTGGACTTTACGCAAACATATCAGAAAATGAAGCTTAAAGAATGGCTTTCTTTCAGATCACGTTGAACTAGCAAAATTCGGCCTGTTCACAAAAAATAAGTTTTAGGCGTCAAAGCAGGACAAATCAGCAAATTACGCATCGTCTGTGCTAACCATTAATGCCTTTCAAACAAGATCGATTATTTTGGGATTGAGTCAAGTGTTCTACAACTTTGTACCGAAGTATCATAATGGTTCGTCAATCGGAGCGTCTGCCTTGTTGCCGCATTGTGCTGGCTGAGTTTATGGGGTCAATCACACTCGATCTGAGTCTTTCTTGCGGGAATGAAAGTAACTAACTCCATAGAGCTTTGTCATTTATAGAGCGAGTAGATACAGAATTGCGACACAAACGCCAAATATAAATAGCTCAGTTAATTTATGCTATTCACTATAGACACTATTAATGATTATAATCATTGCTAGTATTATTATGAACTTCCCTGAGCTTATTACAGACGAATTGCTCATAGCGTCAGGAGCATACATGAGTAAATTAGATGGCTTTTTTTTTTGACAAAGCAGACTATTTAGAACCGGCTAAAAATCATAATTGACCGTAAGCCAATCTTGGACATCTAATTGATGGCTGGCTACCTACCAGTTTGTAAAGATAGAGCCTAACCTTCTACACATAAAGAGTGTCGTCGTGTGCGCGAGCTAGAGAGGCCTTGTTCCTGAACGAGAAATCAATTTGTAAACTTGGAGTGTAACTGGACGTGAATTTTCATTGTAACAAGAGCAATAAGTAAACGTGTGAATAAAAAAACACCTTCGAAGGGTACTTTTGATATAGAGTATTCGGAAAGAGATACAACTAAAACCAGCGTCAACAACACACCCTTTCATAAGCCTGGTAGGACAGCTTTCAGTCAGGCTGGAAAAAAAGCACAAAAAAAAATGTTGCGAGTTTTGGCATAGTTCACCTAGGACGGGGATATGTAGAACACAGGGAATAGTTTAGCCAAATGTAGAAATTTAATAAAGTGGTATTCCTTCGTCCAACGTGCCCTTTCTTCGACGGTAAGTTGATCACAATGCACCCTTGTGACACAATAGGTATTCTTCACTAGAGACCTCAAGACTATTTAAACATCTGAAAATTTTGGTAGACATAGAATTCATCCTCACGCGAACCAAGTTCAGAATAGCTTTGTATATAAGTATGTTAACGGATCAATCTGATACAACTACGTGCCACGTAAGCTCCTTTTAAGGTCATTAGATACTGGTCGCGTGTAGTTCTGTGTGTATTCACCACTATATCATCTTGTTTATACCTAGTTTTTTTACATCAATAGAATACATGCTAAGTCACGATTATATATGGTTTGTGGAGAAAAAAATTAAGCTCTTTTTCAACTGGATCGTAGGCACAGGAACTTATCTAATCAGCAGTCTTTGGACGTAACCTGAAAATAAGAATTGCGAGCATGTAAAAATCTAGCAAAAAAATCACGTTATTCTTTGTTAGCATTAAGTCTTACGCAAATTTGACATGCACTTTGAACTTTCTTGGTCTTCTTTTTTAGAATGGGAATAATTGTGGACTGCAAAGATGATCCATTGCCAAAACGAATTTCGCAGGACTGGTTCACCTTCATTTTAATGACCTTCCCGGTTGCACAGCTACAGTGTCCTAAAGGCAAAATATTGCTCAGAAGATTAAAATTAGACCGCATCTGCCGTATACGTAAGACGCAAATGACAGGACGGTGTGGCATACTGAGCATTCCGCATAATAATTGGGCATAAGGCATAATTATTCACACTTATAACGCATTACGGAAAATGAGCATTTCTTTTTTTATCCACGTTATCTAGAGTGTAAGTTTTCAGGAAGAGAAAACCTTCGAAAACAATCAACACTGTGGTAATCAAAAGGTTGCCTGTGTTTTTCGGAACAGAATCTAATATGGAGTCTAAACGGTGGCGAGCGATAACAGTAGCAGAAAAAAAAATCCTTTTTAATGCAATCGGCAAGCTTCATTTCAGCTTACTGTAGCATTGGATTGAACAGAGAAACGAACACGCACTGCCATCGTGTATCGTCGGTTAGCTAGGCGCACGAAAGAAATGATGATGCCTTTAGACGCTCACGAGAAGCCAACTGTCAGCCGGTCGAATCGATTAAACCAAGCCCAGATACGTTATTTCCAATCCAGGGCCGCCACTTTCATGGACTAGTAGCCGTCCGCATTGTCTGCTGCGGCGTTACTTCGTGCAGCCATCGTTGTTTATAGGAATAGGCGCCGTTATCCATCGATCAATAGAAGGAACGGCGAACGCTCAACTTGTTCATTCACCAAGTGGTAAAGCTTTCACTAGGTTTTTCATCGTACGATGACCATAACGACGACTAGGATCTTGAACGCACCCATATATACATATACTTACGCCATAGTGTGACTATAGGAAAAGCACGACCACACGGAGGAGCTCTGTTCTACGTTAGTCTTCTGTTTCCAATAGCACCCGGAATGGGCTTCATTCGCTGCATCGTTTCCTGCTTTGCCTGACTTAAAAAGTCTTTCAGAATCGGCTGAGATCTACATAATGACGCAAAGTTGGCTACACTTCAACGTTTCGTCGCGTATCTATGTTTGCGGCGTTCTGCCTAAAGAACCGCGAACACCTGCACTAAAGCTGACTATAAATAAGCAATGACTGCACTGTATAGAGTGTCTAAGCAATTTGTAGCTGAAAATCGGTAGGACGGCTTCAGAAAAGCTAGTGTTGTGTTGATATCCTTCTTAATCGAAAATGCTCTCCTAAGTAGAATCCTGTTTCCTTTTTTGCCTAAAAACACGTTTATCAGCTGGAATGTATAATCGATGATCCTGTTTTACGGCTGAGTGTTCTTGTAAGCAGGTTTTGAGATTATAATACATCACCTTAGAAGAAAATCTAGTTCTGAGCAAGAGGTCGTTAGAGGTAACGTGTCGTTTCAATTTCTGATAGTCGAAGTTAGACGTTTTGACATGTTTATATAAATGTATTTGTGCGGTATATTTTAGTCATGTTCGTTATCATTATAGCCCTTTGAGCGTTCGTAGCTACGCGAGTTCAATGCAGCGTAGTAACGAATCATTCAAGAGCGTTTCTTCTACAATGATACGTTAGGTTTTAACAAAAAAAGTACATTCGACAGTATATTACAATTAGATAGATTCGATGCACCCGTATATACATATAAGAGGTTTTTTCTCTCATATCTCTTGCGTAAGCCTTTGCTAGTAGCTTTACCGTCGAAAGTTTAGAAAGATGCCTACTTACTTGTGGCCCTTTTCGGCCCTTCCTTTGGCCGACATTTCTCCATACTCGCGCAGAGGAGCTGTATACTCCGGAACCTTCCCATCCTTCTCTCGTCTTGCCTTCGGCACGGCCGTTTCGTAAGATAGTAACGGCAAATGTTTAGCTTCGATGACCCCATATGAGGGAATATTTCTGTGCGACCTATCCTTTCCGACAAACTGCTCTGCTGTACCCAAGCAGCTGCTCCCTGTTCTACTGCTTTCTACACAGCTAAATATTTCCTATCTGACAATTTGCGCTAGACGTGCATACCCTGATGGGCTATACCTTCTCGAATCAGCTGACCCTATCATCATACTGGCCACATTCGAAGCGATGTTTGTTGAACCAAACTCATGTTATTTCTCAATTTCAGCGTACGCTGGTAAAAGTTTTGCAAAAAAGGCACGGGATTACTCTTTTTGTGACCTCAATATAAAAGCCTATTATAAAGATATTTTGAATATTACATTTTTCGATTTTTAGCCGAATCCATCTGACTGTACTAACGATAAAAATACCGCATTTTTTACGTGGGCCCTTATATCTTCAAAGGCTATATATACTGGCGTTTATACATATATATATATATATATATATATATATATATATATATATATATAGGTCCATACATAAATACTGTTCTTAAGTAGAGCTGGTGACAGCGCTCAATTTGTGTTTGTACATATGATCTATACTATATGTACAAACATTTGTATCGAACTTTTTTTCCGGAGGAAGTAACGTCGACGGCAGCGTCAAAGATGTTCAGGTGTGAGCTGATCTTACTATGCGTTTCATATGCAAATAACACTACGAGCTGTATTTAGTAGCGTGTTTCTCATCTATACAAGACATTCACAAAAAACTTTTCCAATTCAACTTAATTTTTAACTGAACTGCTTAGTGTAAAGAATAGATGCTGTCCCCTGTGTAATATCAATGGGCTTTTTATTGCACCTGCAGAGCTACTATGAGCTTTTAAAGTGTTCCGATTTCTGAAACCAACCACCAGAGTGGGTTTGAACCTATTGATCTCTTAATAATTTTTCGTGGTATACATCCCAAGATAACCTTTTACGCTGCTATGGTACATTTTTTCTAGGAAGACCCGGTTGATTTTAACACCCATGTATGCAATGATCACAGCCTACATTTACTGATGACCCGCGGTTTTCGAAATTATTTCAAAAGGCTAAGATTTCCATCTAATTTTAGCTGGAAGTATGTTGACAATCAGGGGGATTCATAACACTAATTCCGCTGCTTTAACACCATTGACAATATCAACTATCCAAAAAAACTACGGCCTCGATACTCTACAAAAGCAAGTATCAACTTTTTCTTTGTGTTATATATATGTCTGTGGCCTTGTGTTTATATATAATATTGGTCTTATATCAAATATCTTAAGCCAAGATAAACGTCCGTAGTTTCTCTGCATCCAATTACACATCTGTGTTTTTCAGTCATAACCATAACCCTCGTTTTCCTTGCCTTATATCTATTCAGGGGCTCTTACATGATGCTCATCAATCATTTTAAACGGATTTGCAAATAAAAGTTTTGTAAAGATAAAAATAAGTGGAATGTTTTATCGAGCCTTGCCCTGGCAATTTAAGATTGTTATATTTTATGGTTAGATAACCAAAAGCAGGCCTGTTCAAAAAAGTAATAAAAGCGCATAGATTTCATAGATGTAGATCAGAAGTGATCAGATATTAAAAAAAAAAAATTGCTTTTACATTAATGTTAACTACACGTAAGCACTCTCCGAAACTATTAGGCAGGTTGCTTTTTTCCATCATGTTTGCATTACCTATTTTAAAAACGGAAATAGGGAAGTTGAAGGTTATAGCGAAAATAATTACAACCAAGGACTCTACATGAAGGAACAAGTCTCTGAGATTAATCAAGCTTTTGAACACAACAGAGCATAGATCATGCACCTCTGTCGGCTCAATATGGGGTTCCTCAAAGCACATATTATGAAATTGCAACGAAGATACTGAAGTTAAAGACGGAAAGCAATTCCTCATAAACTAAGTCCAGTACACATAGAAACACCACAGAGACAATTTCCTCAATTATTAGCAACAGAAATTCTATCTGACTATCGTAGATGTGACATCGGTCAGCAGGTGCCGTTTACCAGAAAGGATGGCGCCGAAAAGCACAAAAGGTAACTCGATGGCAGCGCCAAACAGATTCGGGCCTAAACTCATGCTGATAGACGCAAGTTCAATAAAAAGCATTTGAATCGCTCCTAAGACCTAATTGACTTACCCATACGTTTATTAAAAGAAAAAAAAAAACGGGTTTTTCTTACTCTAAACTGATTCTACAATTCACACTTTGCAAGCCAACAGAAGGTCCGAGGAATTAAACAGGACCACTGTAGAACAATTTCGAAACAAATGTTGAAGTGTGATGAATCAGTCAATTAGTCACACGCTTAACTGCGTAGACCAGATATATGGTTTATGATAGTACCCTAACTTTTCTCACAAATAGCAAAAGCAGTACCTGCGATGCATCCTTAGTTGGCCAGTTTGAGACTGCAAAAACGATGTAACCATCTTTACATGAACTTGCCTAAAGTTGCATTCGCAAAGCTGTAAGTAAACTTCAGGCTAGCTCCAGTTGAAGTTATGTTCATTATCACAATGGAAATTCTTCGTGTGGAGAAGCATCATATGTTCGCGTATACATGTATATACGCTGACTTTCACTAGAGTGCACTCATTGGCATACAGCCATACAGGACTTATGACATATCGGCCCAGCTACCTGATAGGGCCCCACAGCCACTTTTTATGCTAAAACTACTTACACTAAACTTACTGCAGCAACCTAAATAAGCGCTCTAAAAAGGACAATGCCAATCTATCATATCTAAGTACACATTATTTTATGCATTTTACATATGTTATGTAAGCATATATACATCTGCCCTTAATCACATGAATCAAAATGTTTTTACTGTTCATCAATACGTTAGTAGGCCATAAAGCGACACATCTTCAAATCCGTAAGGGACGCTTAAGGTCGACAATTGACCAATATACGCAGCTTTGATGTTGAAGTAAGTATTAGTAAGGAATATTTGCGTTATGGATCATACGTCATCGAAAAATCAAAAAGGATCAAATACGCAATTGATACGTTATTAAGGTATTTGTATACATTTCATTTCATTTATTTTACGTGAAGAACTTGTTAAGGACCTTTGGGAGAAGATAAATCATTGTGATCCGCAAAGCATTTTGTCCTCAATTGCCGCTGGAGAATGATCTCATGCCTATTATATTTTTGAGATGTTTACTCTTTTATAGGTACACAGAGATACTCTATGTTATGATTCTTCGTTTGTAGCATGTATTTCATACATAGGTATACGACAGCAAAAATATAGGCGCACTTTTTACGGGCTCGCCCGTCCCGCAACATACGAGCGGGGATTTGCAACCATAACGTTGCATATTCTACGTCGCTAAAGCGTTTTGCACAGTATTCGTTTATAAGAGACGAGTTGGCTGAGTCAGCGACGGCATAATTATTAAAGTTGCTACGTGAGGGGGACAAGAAGGGGTCGCACGCCTGGATATGATAGAAAACGCTGCGATGTAAATCCAAGATGACCAATGTTACCGGGTGAAGAAAAAAAATCGGAAAGGAGGCCTATGGCCCCAGATGTATGCTCACTCAACGCTAATTCCGCGTAGACCGCAGGCGAGATGTCTGTCCCTCTCAAAACATCGCAGGCACACAAGCTATTTGATTTGGCCTTTCAAGCCAGCGCCAGCCTATTACTTATTAGCCTTTACTTAGCGCGTCGCTAGCTCTACAAGTGTATAGATGTGTAAGATATTTCAATATAACGAGAAAAATGCTTACATTAGCCTTGTATACTACAACAAAATAACTCTGTACTGTATATATGATTTAGAATCTGAAGGACGACCATTTTGCATTCGACTGGTCAACAAGTAAAGACGGTTTCTTCAAGTTCGTCGTAACTTCCTAATGTAGGAAATCAAATTTCATGTATGTAATGTAGGCTTCCGATGCTGATGATTCCGATGAGGAAGTGCATTTATGATTCCCACCTTATTTCGATTTTTGCCCGAGTTAGAAGACAACTGAAAGAACCTGAAATATATTTTATTTACCTCTATAACCCTTTAGCTGAGAGGATTGTTTGGAAGTGGTTTGGAAAGGTCAATGGCGTTCTGGATTAGGAGAATGCACCGCATCATTGTCGTTCGAGGTCGATGAAGACTTGGAATGGCCTACACCTGGCCCAGAAGATGGGCAACGATTGCCCGATTGTTATTAGATAACTTGCATATACGGAACTTTATTAACGAAATACGGTTTTTGATTGTCTCTTGACATTTTGTTTGACACCGAGCGGTACGCAGCTACAATAACAGATTCCTATGCTGGACTGTTGTGAAAGACAAAAATTGTTGTCGCCACGACAATATAGAGCTCTTGGTACGATACCTTTAAGTCCAAAATTAGATCAGTCCTTCTGTCGTCGACCCGAAAAAGACCATACGCTGCGCTTATTGGGACTGGAAAGATCTTATGCGCTGGAAAATGCTTGAAAAAACGAAAAGGGTCTGTCTAAGGCAGGACTGCATCGACCAAGCAAAGCTATCTAACAGAAAAAGCCGATGGATAAGGCCAAATCATCTTCTACTCCGATAATGTCAAACAATATAACAAGCTGCGTAAAAACCGTTCCGGATGGAGCTCAAATGAGGAGCCTTTTTGCACTCATGCTATTTTCCAGGCCTTGCGCCCACACAGCATCACTTTCTCCGATCGCTAGCAAGTGAAACTGGTAACAATATGTTTGGCAATGAAAAACGTGTCAAAAATAGACTGAATGAGTTTTTCAACACCAGATCTAGACATTTCTGGCAAGATGAAGTTCATCAGTTGGTTGGTAGGTAGGAGAAAATCGCTAAGAGTAATGGCCAATACACAAAAAGTAACAATCCGCTAGAATACAAATGAAATGCTATGGTAAAAAAAAAAAGCTGTTATTATGCTTTGACCTGATTAATATACTCATTGTCAGCACCGATATTAAGTAGCTGTAGCTATGCGCTCCCCCCCTACTTAATATGCCCGAGTAGTATATTTTTTCGAGTTGTTTAGGCTATTTAAACTGTTAGGAACAAACCGCTTTGGTTACCCGGCAGCTGTACTGGCAAGCCATTATTTGACCCTGACCGTTATGGATGACTGCAGTGATGTCGCTAATCATCGCCGCCTGTGGTTCGCGCTTCTCGCAACAACGAGGTCTCTACGCAGCGTTTTTTTCACCATCTGACAGTTTATGATTTCACTGGGGGAATTTTTCAATGTTTATTAGCCTTCCCAAACAGTAGTTTCTTATCACAGGGTCCCTTATCGGGCAAGTAACAAAAACTGAAATTATCGGAGCCTTTTTTTCAATGCTGCTATTCTAAATACACATACCAACATCGCCGGCGTACCGCATGGCGTTCAAGTGATAACGGTAAGAGTGATAATCTCGTTTACAGGCTGCGTATATTCGTATGCTCTACACTTTTTATTCTCACCGTGGAGAAATGATCTATAATTCCGTATTTGTAAAACTTTGGCAGCTTTTATCAGCGTAAAAGTTTGTTTTGTATTATCACCAGTCTTCTTATCACTTGCGAACGACAATAAACTTGCAATGCACGCTGCTCCTGTTATCTGAAACGGCGCGATCTTCATCTTATGAACCACAGATGACCGTTGAATACTTTCATGAAACGCTGACCCACGCCAGCCTTGCCTTGCATTGGACTCTAGAACAATCCAGAATTGAATGCCCAACTGTTCAGCCCGTTTCAGTCTCAATCAGGAGGCGGTAGTATTCGTTAGCGGCGATTGAGCTGAGTGAACACTACACGCGTTAGATAAATCGCTACTTACATCGGTGATTAGAGCTTCGGATCAAAGCGTTAGTTGAGATCTTTTCTATACCCCGAAAAGAGTAGTAGACTTTCTATGCCGGAGCTCAATTGTAACTAATTTTATTTTAGATAATGTACCTTCTCAGAGCAGTAACGTTTAATGTAGGCTAACGAAGGACTGCTACATTTACATCTGATGATTAGTAAAGTTCTATATAAGATGAAATTTTATCGGAGACCTTTTTTCGGAAGGAGAGGAATCGAGCAGAGGTAGCATGATTTGTACCTTGCAAATGAACTAACTTGAGTGCGCCTTTCCTTGCAATGTCTATGTTTAGTTACGATACGGTCTAAGTTACGATTGGCCTTGTGAAAATACCTTGCCTTTATAATATACATAGTCGCACTCATCTCAACTGATTCTTGGTATTTCTCTTCAAATGTAACCTTGCGTGACTTGCATTATTTTATTGTAGGTGGAGTTCTTTAACTCGATCATTTTGATGTACGATGAGAATCAATTCAGCCTCGATCACGATAGACACGCAATGTCACGCACAAAAGAAATTGTTGTTTAGCAAGAACCCTATCGAAATAGAGACAATAAAATTTACGTTGCCGAAATTTATATTCATCCAGTTATCGCAACACTTGTACCGTAAGGACTGTTTAGGACGAAACATGTACCTTAAGAGCTCTTCCTCGCATTTGCTTTTAAGATAAAATTTGTCCTATGTTAAGTACTGATCAAAGTAAAAATGTTTTATTATTATTGTGTTCACAACCTGGTTCTGTGGATGCCCCGTGGTATTGCTTCACAGGTGAGTCTAGTGTAGTGCACCTAGGGGCTTTCCTTGTACAGGGCTTCCGTGAGCTCTCCTACACCAGGTTGCCAAACAGCTATATGACAGTGCGCTGTTCACTACATTGCGGGCTTACTAAGAATAAAGTTTTAATGAAGCACGCCTAGTAGGGGACACAACGTCCGTAAAATGGTTTAACGTTGGTGTCCGGCGTGACACCTCTTGTGGGCGCACATACATCGACTCTATAGGGAATTGTCGCTCGCCACTGCCCTATTGAGAAGACAAAGCAAATCTCAAAGCTTTGTCGTACTGGAAAATCCAGCAATACATGACCGTAGCAGGAGACACCGGCACTAGCACAGTATGTGCAAACAAACAGCCGTGGATAGCATGGATGAAATGGGGAAATAACCGTTTTTAGGAAGGATGGGGCAGTACTGAAGACATAGCACAGGGCATCGGTCTGATGGATCGACGGGAATGGGTGACTGTGGGCGCACGTGTTTGCTAGCAAGCCAAGGAATAGATGCTTGCCCTCAAACATTGCTCGTTGCATGAAATATGCTCCCCTGGGGGGCAAAACAGAAGAAAAGGGAAGAGTTCTGCCATTCATCTGCAGGATTATCTTGCTAACTCGGTCGACGACTTCATACAACCAGTCCACATACCCCTTCAGTTAGAGAGAAAAATATGTCTGCGGTTCGTTGTTCCTCGACGCTGCATCCGCGATTCTTTAGTACTTTGCTAACACCATTTCTCGTTTTTTAATAGATATAAGCGACGCATAGGTTTACGATCTTGTTGTACCTGTACATAATAACATCAATTTTTTAGGTGTATTTGAAGAAAATGCCCCATGATAAAGTTTATGAATGTAATCATTAAAGGATTTCGATAAGATTTTTCATAAATTTAGATATACTAGTGAAAGATATAGATCTATTGGTCATGAACAGATATACTGGTTAGTACTTTTGTAGTGCATGTTACATATCGAATTTATCAATGCAAAAACTATCTAAAAATGCCGTAATCACGTAACATGTTTTGTCAAGGGAACATCTTAGTACTCTAAAAAAGCATACTACGATTCAATCAAAATAAATTATTTTTAATTTAACATTTCCACAAAACCCCAAAAAAAATATTTTGACTATGAATGATGCGTTAGCATTGCATTAAATTACAAGCTTCTTCTTTATATATGCTTATAATTCTAAATCAATTAACAAATCTCGAGTAACTATAATATACAATGATCGAAAGAATTGACTCTTTGTCAGATATATCGTTCCATGACTGAGTAGATATAAGCGCCTTTAAAAAATGGAACTATAAAGAGAAACTACAAAATCTTACAGAAGAAAAGTGTGTCCTAATTCAAAAACCATACGGCCTTAACATGGCGTTGAAGCGACTTTCAATGGACTATTGAAAAACTTCTTTCTACCTTCTTCCATCGCTGACCTTTCGTTCTGTCACCTGTTAACAAAAAAATGAAGTGCATATATTGGCACTGACAAAATATTGACCTTAATCAATAGGCACTCCTCTATCCGCTTTTTCTGGATCAGTTTATTTGGCTGGCGAGTACTATAAATATATAAAGTATTACGGTAAGTAATGTAGTAACGTTTCCAATATATCCCGCCATATACACCCAGCTTGGTTTGGGCCTGTATATTCATGTACACGGTGGTGCGCTCGAACTGGCAAAAATTTTAACGGGCAGCTTATCGTAACGAGAATGCGTTCATCCGCTACTCGAAGTTCCAGATTAAAGCCAGTTCTATACAAAACAAAGTAATAAATCTGCCGTGGCGAAGAAGAATGCGTCATTTTCGTAATTTGTACATCAGGTATTACCTACTCTGTTTGCGTTGGACAGACTCCTAGAAAAATAAACACTTCTTTCTTTATAAGAAATTGACTGTTATTTTAAACTAAAAGTTGCCGACCGTTTTAGAGAGGAGAATCCTAATTGTCGATTGGGTCCAAATGAGCTCCAACGGTCATTTTTGGCCGTTTGAAGCTTTTACATTTTTGAACTTTTGGCCTGCTATCAGGTCAACATTTAATTAATTCCATTGCAATATTTTGTATGTTGCGTACTACACTTGTGATATCGTCGCGGCACTGTTACCGTTATAAAGTTATTTGACGGATTAAAGATAGAATATTTCAAAAATAACTAGTTTGTGATTTAGATTCCAAGTTGAAGCTGTGGATAGTGGTTATACTGAATGAACATCATTGTCAGAAATGTTTTTCTTTTCTAGTACGCATATTGTTCCAAATATCCCTTTTTGTTTATATATGGCCGTGAAAACAAGGCGTAAGAGAAATTCTCGATCCCGTATATCAACAAAATGGTGACAATTGTTTATACTTCCGTAGATAGAACCGAAAGTTACTTGTTACTTACCATTAATAAGCCAATACAAGTAACAAGTTGCAGCTTTGCATGTTGTCTGTATAGATGCATAATTATGTACTTACGCTGCGCTAACAAGAACTGTTTAGCCCTAAGGCTGTGTAGCCTCACTGCAGTAGTCATAAGGCTTACGCCTGCGCAATCGTTCCTTCGTTCGTACAGGTGGCTTATATCGAGGACGTTGTTGTAGCCTCGAAGCTACTGAATGTGAAAACTACAAGTTACAGATTGTAAACTGTTGAAGGCAGCAGCTGCCACCTGGGACCATTATACATAGCTCAGTTTGGTGGTATGGGGTAGTTTCGCTCAACCTATTTAGAGCAAAACTTTCAAAGTTCTGAGTAGCTCACAGAACAAATAACAGCTTTCTATTAAGCTTTGCGCTTTATCCAGGCCCAAGGGTAATAAAACGCCGATTCTTAAATGGCAGGCCTCAGTTCTAATGTGTAGTCTGTCACGGCTATAACTACATACGTTCTATATAACACCTGTGTATGTTAAATTAAACACCGGTAGAAGTAGCGTAAATTAATAATTCCGTCTACCAATATAATTTATATTGGTACGTTTAGATATGACATGAACTTTTTTTTTTTTTATTTGAAGAACTGTGTCGTTTGAACAGCAAAATAACCCACCTCTTCACTAGAAGGAGGCGCGGGAAATGTCGAGTGTATCCCGATAACAGTTAATATCCCGCTACGGCTATCTCTATACTCAACAGCACAAAAAGGAAGTTAAGCTCATTAAGCGGATCGTCAATTTCGGAAGCACATCTATAAAAGCTAAATGAGGACTTTGTTCCCATTCGTCAATGCAAATGTCATAGCTAAATTCGAGGTCTTCAGCAAAAAACTATCTTTAATTTTCTACGTCATCTAACACATATGTGCTTCTCTAAGTGCTATATCTTTAGCGAAAATGGCTAATATACCTTTTGGGGGATGATACACGGAGTCAAAGCCGGTATCGCTGATCCGCCGCCCCCTTCAAGTCGTTTTTCCCTATTTCATCCAAGTATACAGCGACGTAAGGCCTGTTACTGAAAATGGTGATACCATAGAGACTAGAGCTTTGGCAGCTTTTCAGGCAAACGATCTCACCTAGCAGGTTACAGAGGCTCACTCCCTCCTTCTAACCTAGCGGATCCGTACGATCCGGTTAGTGACGGCGAAACTACATGCTGACTCATGACAGCTTTAGTCAAAGAAAGATGATCACGGATTTGCATGAATATACCATCAAGGCATTCAGCGACACTCGATCGTGCTAGTCGTTCGACATTCTACTTATTCATTGAAATGAATTGTGTCGAAACTGTACAGGCCGCATTAGTGCCAGTATTACACACGCTACCACTTACTCCCACAGGCCGACGTTACCCCTGGCTTTCTCGGGCTGACCCCATTGGCTACGCATGTGCTTCTAGTAGAACTACGCAAAGTTAATCACGAGAACGACCTTACATACACTGATAGACAGATCAGTGAAGGAAATATGCCAAATTGTGTTTAGCTACAACCGCAAGATTGCGCGAGATAAACACACTCATCGTCGACGAACACATATCATCAAGAATAGTGACTGACAAGATAGACAGACCCCCGAACAAGGCTGAGTTAAATCTTGTCCTTTGCAAAGTTTATGTTTACGAGGGCGTATAGTAATTGATTGTTCTTTGTTAAATGATAAGTTACTGTGAGCAGATGTAACTCTTCGTCGACGCGCGTCCATTTCCTCGCGCCGTGGCCTACGGGTAGACGAAAAAGATGGTTCTGCGGGCCGTTGTCCCGCATAGCTATAAATCTCTTAATGGAAGAGCGGTCTTGGCTAAGAAATTCTGCTGAAAATAGTCTCTTGTGTAGGCCGGAGATGGGGATTTGCGTCAAAGTTACGTCATCAGCTAGCTGATGAAGTTAGCTGTGTAGAAACTTCACTCAGCGTTCGACGATCAATAAATATTGTATTATTTGCAGTTGACAAACGATAGCAGCACTGTTTATATAAAAACAGTTATACGAGAAGGAAGGTATAGCATAATACCTCTGCTTATGCAAATCGAGCGAATAAAATTTACCGATCCCAAGGTACCTGCAAAAAATTCGTAGCCAACCCATGTTCGTCTGGTACCATATGAGATTTGTTTCGATTATGAATACTCATGCTATTCGCGTACGTTAAGGTATCTATGTGCGTTTGTGTTTAGAAATAGGCGGTGCTGGGTGCGTCTATTGAAGTTTCATTTGAGCCGGTTCAATTTATCAATGAGTCGACATGTAAAGCTTGACTGCGTCGGCATCCGAACGAGGTTCTACCTCAAATCGGGTATAGCAAAGTTAATAATGCTTGCCGAAGTGCTGTCAGGCATTTGCCTACTTTGTGTAGAGCAATAGGCATCATTGAGGCACACGATGATGTCTGCATTTTGCGTAGCTGATATGATCGTTATTGTTGTTTACACAGTTTGTTGTTGGCGGCTCAAAGAAGGAAATCTTTGTGCCACGCTACCGCAATCAACCGAAAAGCTGACTTTGTCTATATGCAGCCTAGTTAACGTTGCTTTGACTTAGTAATTGCGTTCCCCGCACTCCTATTTTTGCTCATGCGCTTGCCTAAATCGTGAGCGACTGGTAGAACGTAGCTCATCGATAGGACGTGAATGCGGCTCTGTTGGAGCTAATCTAGAAATATGTTCCATAAAAAAACTGCGACAGCTGAAGCGTATGATTTTGATATCTGTTTCACTTATGGGAGCACCGAGCGTCATAAGAGAACGTTTACTAAATTACATCACTTACAAAAATAACGGTAACTAATTCGGCCTTTTCGAATACACAGACCAGAAATAGGGTATGTCATCGCTGGACATTTAGATTATAAGTAGGACAAAAGCCTACATCAAAGCACAGCCATAAGAAACTTGTGGTGTCTGTACAGCAATTTGAATCGATCGAATATAATGTATAACCTCCGTAGTCAAATTTGAAAAAAAAAAAAACTTATCTAGACGCACAAAGCTCAATCTCGAGTTCGTTCGTGGTCCAGGCTGATTTCTTTGGGTGGACATTCGCAAGTCAGCGTCAGACAAATTCATCTAGATAAACCACAAAGGCGCATAATAGGCAATAACGGATTATCAGCTTATTTTGTAAAACACGTACACATTCATAATATTTATCTACTGACTGGTCGGGTCTGTTGGGGTCGCCGACAGGGCCGCTATTGTACGGGGTTCAAATTAGGATTCCGGGGAAAACGATAAAAATGCTTTTTAAATATACATATATGCCCTTTGGAACGCCCTCATATAAATGGAAATATATATTTATGTATCCGGAAGAAAAGGTCTGCATTCGTTAGAAACATTGGATCAGATCTAATCGGGTAGGCCGACGTCTCTTTAATCAATTGTTCAAGCCGTGGACAGTATAGCTGCGCAATCAGATGTGCGGGGTTATTTGAGTGCCTAAAAAAAGGTTAAAAAAACATGTACGTTTTTTATTTACGCAGCGGTGAACCTTGAAATTTTCGAAGTTAATTTGTATGTAGTACTCAGAAAGTGTAAACCGATCATAAAGAAGAATCTTCTTCAGAAATAAGTTTGCAAGGCTGTGCCTGGTTTACATGCTAATATTCGTGCATAAGATTCTAGCACTCTCTATCTCTTGTTAGTTGGAGTCTGGATAAGCCATTACATTGAAGAGCAATGTCTAACAGGGGATAGCATTGCTGCAGAATGCCAGCTAAACCGTTTGCTTAGTGACGAACTCTTAGTAAACAAGTCCTTACGTTTCGTCTAGATGAATCTATTAACCATCTTCCTTGCATGACCGACACTAGTTAGGCGTCGCTTTTCCAAATGACCTTTGTCAGGAAGGAGTGATTCAGTTTCCAATGCAAACCCAGAAGAGGTCATCGTCGTAACGCTTTATTTGTGTCCAGACTGGGCTTGGATCCATAATTCGGGTCTAGGTTCAATTTGAACGTTGCTGCCCTCAGACAGATAAGCGGAAAGTACTGGCGGAGGTGGTCTTGTCTTAATGTAGAAAAGGCCAATATCCCGAAGTGATGGCACGTTATGATAATCTTTCGCTGAGCCAATATAGAGGACCGGCAGGCGGACTATCGATAAATTAATGGCTTACGAAGTGGTATCGTTGGCCTGCAGCAGCACATTGGCGAACCGAACGTAAGGCAATCTTTTTGCTTCTCGTTCGTCAGCGAAGAGTCCAGCCCTTTCCAAATTTTCGCCTCACTGATTGGCGCACTAAGAGACGTCGAGATCACTGGCGTACGCTTGAGCTCTGATGTAGACACGAATTAGTCAAGGGGGAAAAATAAAAGAAGATTCGCGAGTGCTGAAACTATCGAGAAGCTCGAAAGTGTGGGCACGGAAAGGCCATTATGCGGGCGTCGGAGGAAAGAAAAAGGACCCACAAGGTCATTTTTGACCATCTTTTTGTCTACCACGTAGGTAGACCGGGTGAGTGTTAACATGCCGGGTGCATTACAAAGAGCTTGAATCAAGTTCAGGCGCGCACTCTTGTTAAACCTGGTGGATATTTTAGTTGATTTTTTATTGGCCTTGGTCCTCATGATAACGAAGCCGAAGTAATGCTTAATAGGAACTAACGGCTAGCGAACAAAGATTGCAATATGTAGTTTTTAATATAAACTTAATCAAAAGGTAGTGTCAGTTTTTAACGTAGCAAGAACTTAGCGTTTTACTTCAACCTAGCAAAAAAACAATCGCTGACTCTCTATTCGCCTTTTTAAATCCTTTCTTTAATTTACATAGTCCGTCTCGCCAAAAATATTGAGGTCTGGCGTCAAGAAAGGGCCGTTCAGCCAGCCCCTTTTTAACACATTGAGTCTAATGAAACGTGCCGGTCCTAATTTCATTTGCCAGTGAACGCAAAGGGTGGTAAAAAATAAAGTGGACACAAACACATCTCACCAGGGCTCTTGCGAGCTTTGCTATATACGGGCTGGCATTGTCGTTGAGATGGACGACCTTCCTTTATCTGTTGGATGGTCTCGTTATTTCAATGCAGTTAAGCCCTATAGAGGTCTGTGTTGACCATCTAGTTTTGCTCTAATATTTTGCAAAGTGTGAAACTTTTTCAGCCCAACAAATGTCAACGCCTGCTTCGGATCAAGGTCTGACCTGATTCTGGGCCTTGGCATACTTCCGTCTCTATTTCACATCGACGTAAGGACACCACTTTGCGTCACTTGTAACAATTTTGTGCAGGAACCTATCACTGTGAATGCGTGTTGTTCGGCCTAGTGCGAAACGTAATGAGAAGTCACATTTTCTTGAGCCTTCCACTCGGTCCATAGAATAGTTAGGCCCCAAATTTCTGAGCAAGGCCTATCGGAAAAAAGTGACGATAGTCGCATGGACACAGTTCACATTTTAGGCTAATTTATGAACTGTTTGCTGGCCGAAGTCTTCGTCGACCTTGGATGGCTGAAGGGAACAGGGTGCATCCATAGGTACAAGGTGCCATTTTTAAACTGAGCAAACCACTCATAAGTAGTCATCTCGTCCTATAGAGTTGTTGCAGTGCACGGCACAGATGTCTTGTTTGTTTGGTACATTTTTCAACTTCGTTCGAAATAAGGTAGGTGTCGAAGACTTTGCTCACCTAAAGTATCCATCATTAGAACGTACACTCTAATAATAACTAACGGATTGCACAACTACAACGTATTTATAAGGGAAACATAACGTTTTCGAATTTTCTACAAAAGCAAGCAAACAGCGAAGAGCTAAAGGAAACATTTAAAAAAGCGGACATTATATTTTTAGCGACCCAAAGCTTAAGTGCTTTATATTTTAAGACAGGCGACAAAGCACGGACGAATAAGGTCTTATAGCTGTCGCTTGACAAAAGAGCATTGAATACTCTGAACAATATGACCATCTATTGAAGACGCCTTCAGCTTTTTGTGTTTTCCAGAAACACACTGATGCACTGCTGACTGCCTAGCTTGTGAGCAATAAAAATAGCTGAATTAGATTTTTAGAAGAAAATGTAGGAACAAAGGTAGGGCTTCACTCTGGGGTGCAGGTATTACATTGTCATGCGAAAAATCTGGGATGATCTTTCTTGGTATGTTAGAGAAGCAGTATCCCCACCCCACCCCCACCCCACCCCCACCCCAAAACGGTAACTTGTAATTACAGCAGAGATCCGAAAAAGTATATATCCCTTTTAAAAGACATGTGAAATGAATTAAATCCGCTGTCGATATTAAAATTGTAATGAATAAATACCTCAATTATAGTTATGGGTTAACGATCACCACTGCTCCAGAAAAGAGAAACACGAGTCCCTTCGTACCCTGCATGGAGTCGTGCTATTTGCCGTACGCTTAAGGTAATGATATTTTTGGAAACGTCCAAAGTGTTTTAGCAACCATCTTATGAAACTTTTTATCAAAACTAGTATAAGCGGGTGCGAACGCAGAAAACTGGGAGACGACCACACTGACGAGCGAAATTAGAAGTATTTCATGGCGGTAGCGTTTACAAACAAATTTTTATCGAGCATTGGAGCCCCTAAATATACATATACTCAGTAAAAACAATTTTATACACAAAAATAACTCTTAAATTTAGAAAAAAAAAGGATATTTTTAGAAGAACAACGTTCACCGAAAACTAATAACTGGCAGACTTCTTACTTTATTTAGCACATGCTTTGCGAAACAGCCAATAGGACTGTAATTTAACATCAATTGTATTAAGTCAAGAAACGCTTGTATTTGTCCTTGTACAAACACAGATTTCAGACTTAAAGCTTCGGTGAAGAGTTAAGTGCAAAGTGGAACGCTAAACTGTGCGCAGGTTCTGCTTGAATCCTTAACTCAGCATGTGGCCTTATTTGCCGCCCTGACAAATAGCTGTTCGCCGTAGTCCAAGTTGTTGTAATAGAATAATTGTTAACCGTTATTCATTGGTAAGGATACAAGGAGAAAATTGGCAAACGGTTGAAAAACAACACATATTGCCATAACAGAAGAAAGCTCAGTATCTTGTTTTGGCTTGCACATTCCGACTCGATGATGAATAGACCTCACGTACGTCGCTGATAGACAAAAGCTGCTAAAGTCGCATACATCGTTGCACCAAGCTTTATCGAGGTAATTCGTTAAAGCCATTCAAGCTTTCTAAATTATAGCTAATATTAGTGCCCAGCCACCAGCCATAGACAACATACGAGTCGCATTGGCAGTGATGTAACGTCTCCGTCGATGCAGCAGAATTTGAAATATCTTACGAAAGCGTTTATAGTTAGTGGACTATGACACTAATGGATGTTAGAACAAACCAACCGTAGTGTGCTACAGGCCATCAACACATGGCCGAATATAAGCATACGCTACGGCTGATTGAGGAGAACAGGCCTTTCTTTTCTGCCTTTCCAACCAAAGTCGGCACAGTGAAATCTGCTGTTTATTCCTCTTTTTCAGAAAAATCAGTGCATGACGAAAGGCAATGAAAAGTCACTGAAGTGAAATAAGTAGGCCAACAGAAGTCAAAATAGAAATGTTCTATTCGGTGCCTTGATGTCCTTTATAGGCAACGCGAAGGGTTGGTTGGAGCTTCGAAGGTCAAGCGCCGCCACTTGCGTCGGCCCTGCCCCGCAAATCCCCGCAACTTGCCATCTTCTACAACTGTCGTTCTCCTCCACTTTCGTTACTCTTCCGCAACAACGGCCTCAAAAGCGCGGCTTGGCTTGGCCGTCCTATATTCGTTCGCTCCAAATGTAGAAGCAGACCAACTTGAAGAAGGCAAGACGCAAGGACCGGTCAAAGCCAAAGCGAAGATGCGGACGCGGTTCGCTGGCCGCAAGGTCAACGCCTCCTACATCGGTCAAACACGAAGCCTTGGCTTTCGTGGCCGTAGATGTTGAATGGCTGGTTAGCCAAGGGCAACGCTGGAGATAGCGGAAGGAACCGGTTTGCATTAGAAGCGAGGGCTGGACTTTTGCTATCCGCCGGTGTGCAAAGGGAAGGAGATAGCGGTAGAAAAACGCCCCAGCTAAGCCAAGATAACTTTTCAAAGTTGGCGCCAATTGACCGGCGCGCTCCACATCACAGCTGCGAATGTATTGCGTTCCCTATCAGCTTCGGTAGATAACTGGTGAGACACGCCGTTACAAATTGTACTATTGTACCGACGATCCTTACAGTAGTCTTCGTTTTCCTGCCAGATGGCCGAGTATTATGCGAAAAATTAGGAAGGCCCACGGCCACACGAAACAGTTTAATGATCACCGTTCTTCAGCGCGACTTCCGCACGTTTCTTATAACTGTGATTTTTGATATGAGGAACGTATATGAAGTGCGAGCTCATATGCCCGTTATAGGGCCCCAATTAGGAAGCAAGTATATACATGTAACAATATACGCGTGATCCCACCATGAACAGGTAAGTGAAACTGATTCTGGGATGACTAGATGTAGATGGGTGGACGGCAAAGATGATGTGCACCGAACGGCTTCTGTCTAACTATTGCGCCGTCATTGATGTTCGGCAAAGGTCGCGTGACCATTCGTCAGCACAAGGCCGACTGGAATAGCACCGTGAGGCTATATTCCAATCGATGATGCCAACATACTGGCATTCGTTCATTGTTAATTTTGTGGTTGTCTTCGACATTCGACGTCGTAACATTTGGTACTGCACAATTTCTGCTTTTTTTTTTTATGCAGCTGCCATTGCAGCAGTTCGATAGATCATTAGCATTAATGAAAAAGCGACATCTTTCCTTTCATTAACCTTCTGCTTGAGATGGATATTTGCTTCTCCGGTAACTACATATACATTTGTCCGACAAAGGTCAAAAGGTTACATTCAGTTTATCTTGTATCAGAAACGGAAGCCTAACATTAGAGCTTAGTTGCAACAATGTGGCCCAAAAGACATTTTCTTTTTCTAAATGCTTGCTATTGCTCAATACAAATCTATAAAATGAAAATCAGCATCTATAATACTAGGACGTCACACGAAACAAAGCTTATCATTATTTTTGCCAGCCGGTACTTGCCACCCGTTTATTTCAACCGTAGTTGATGACCCGGGGGCGTCTGTATCGAGTTCTACGACTTGAGCAATCCTATGGGAATCAATTGACATTTGCCGGTTTCAAAAAAGCCTCCTTTGCAATTGTGTTGTGCTCGAAATTCGTACTAGATGGTAGCGTGTTATCTATAAAACTCATGGGGAAACTTCTAGGCAACGTAGCGATGTGATCAACTTGTTTATTAGTACAATGTTTTTTTTTTCTCTAAAATACCGACAAACACTATCTAGGTACACGCGGAGCGTCAACTATCCAACTAAGCGATTTCGATTGAGAGTTCCACTTTGTAATGGACAGTCTAGCCGAAAAGGGAAAGATTAAAAGAACTTGCTCTACCAGCTATAAAATCATAAGATGGGTGTGTCCTGAGTAAAGTAGTCCTGAGCAGTCATCCGAATCGTGAAATTCAACACTGTTATCTTTTTTATCACGTTATTGACGTGTACACTGCCCCTAATCGGTGTGCTAGTTCCGAAGATCTCTATATTCTAACGCGAAAGATATACCGCAGAGAGATTAGGACCAAAATAACCCGAAAGTTCATTAGAAAGGCATAATCACGCATTTCTGACTATTCTGGTGTTTCGATACACCGCTTAGGGAAGGTTCCAATTTTGATGATCGAAACCACCACACGTAGGGCAAATTTCGGTGACCTTATACCCGTGTTCGGCATCGCAAAAGTTAGGCAAATACATTTAGAGAACACGGAAAGAAAGAGTACTGAGCTGTTTTCATCACAACGCGCTTGATCAGCATCAGTTCGACTTCGACGTAAAAATCTTCATCATTGATCTTGACGAAGACCGTTGATTCACCTGCACACCTAGGCTTAGACAAAGCTTCCTCAGAGTGTCCATATTAGATGTTGCGTCCAATGTTTTTTGTTTCTAAAAAAGCGAAACCGTCAAAAATATTTGCGCTATACAAAAAATTTCACTAGCGAATCGAAGATAATATGGTTTTTCGCGATATTTACTATAGCTCAAAACGAAATTTTTGGATGAGTTTGAGCTTTTCTCCGAAGCAACAATAGACTCATATGTTACTTTGTTGGATTTTCTACATAAGGCGTGGTCGAGTGAACGGGTTTAGAGAGAAGAATACTCGCAAAATTCTCTGCGTAGTTTCAGCTGTCAAAACTTGAAAAGATTATCGACTAGGCATTGGATGCAATGACTAAGCTCTAAATCAATGAGAAATCGGGAAGTATTCATTATTTAGCAGTTGCCCCTGATGAGACGCTCGAAGACGCATTAGTTGCTTTTCGATAAAAGACCAACACATTTGTGGTCACTGGCGATCACAGTATTGTTGAATAACATAAATCAATAAAAAAAAAATGACCAATGGTCATATGTAAGTTTGACACACGAGCGTTTGTATTGCGGGCGATCCGAAAACCCTTCCATTGTGACTTGATATCATTGTAGTTTATGATAGCAAGGTGTATATGTTTTTGGAAACGTGGTGGTCGATTGTTGGCCATAGTAGCTGATCTCCTGTTCGGTACGATGCTGTTCAGATCCAAGGGGGCATCCTTTCAGCCAAGCCTCTGGTGACGCCCATAGATGTCTGCCAATTAAGTTAGATCGAATATCTTAGCGTTTGCCCAATCGAATTGTCCGCGTCCGCTTGGAGAAACGTATTAGTCACACGAATACACGCTTATATAATACATATAAGGCTGCAATGACGGGGCCGCTTCGACAGCTCTTTCGTCATGCTAATCTTGCCAGTGTGTTGATACGTCGTGGCGCGCTTTTTTGATTTGCACAATTGCTATCCATCATATGCCATAGAATTATACGGACGCCTGTTAATGATAGCAACGTCCGTGGCGCTACAGGTCACGTCTGCTATCGCTGATTTAGCTTTCTACTACTCCACGAATAGCAGCGTTTATAACAGTGAGCCAAATTTCGATAAGCAACTGATCGCTTATTCCGGCTTGACCATTTACGACTTCTACGTGTCATTTTTTACCGACAATGTTTGTAGTCATTTATTAGGTAATTGCTGGTGCTATTAGGGAGCTGGATAAATCATTCCGGGAAACAATCAAACTCTACGCAGCTATTGCGTATGCGTTATGTTGATATCAGAGTTGATTTTTGGTTCTGTGTATGTTAGGTCTGTACTGTAATTTGTGTGGACATACGTACGCATGACATAGCGTCTCTGTTAATGAAGCCATCACCCTTTGTTGTTTTTATCAAGTTTCTACTTTTACTAACATTGAATGCTCCTAAAATTAATAGTTATGAAATAGTTCTTCTGCCATCTAACTAGCCGCATATATGTCACCGATGCAAATTAAACAACAACATAATTTTCGCGTAATGTCAATACTCAAGAGTAGCTGATCAGCGCTCACTCATGCCTAGACCCCGTATTCGCTCATACTTGATCGCGAACGAAAATTCATTCATCGTACTGCTTGATTGTACAGCTTATGCGTGGCAAGAGGGAATCGGGTGTGAAACTTTTTACCTTTAGATTTCCATTCCTTCCCAAAAGATACGCCCACTTCTACCCCCTTCTTCTTAGGAAAAGGATTTCCGAATGTCTTATATGCGTAAGGTGATCCGTTACCTTTGAATGTCGAAGCTTGGAACGAAAAAATGATGGGGCACGCTTGCAAAAGTCAAGGTAGAAAATTTGATTGATTGTTGATCGGCCGCCACGAGTCCAGCAGTCAATAAGGCGGCCACACGTATCAATGTATACATCCCAGGAAGCAAAGCGATGCACTGACAAGATGCGCTGGGAGCGAAAACAATGGCCTAATATATAATGCAAAAAGTGTTTTTTATTAGACGCATTAACTTCTATCTTATCGCATACCTACTCGTTTGGCGTAATTAAGGAACACAGCTTGACGGTCGTGCTGATTAGAATAACAGAAATAGATACGCGTTACCGTCAACGTCGTTTAGCAGGACTTGAACAACAGCGCATAATCTGCATAAATTACAAGAACATTGATGTAAGGCGATCGTTTGATTATTGTCTTAATAATAGTAGATATAATAATGATACATTAAGAGTGAACAAAGATTAGTAGAAAAAGACCGTTATGCCACTAGCTAGCTTTTCTTATTGTCTATGCACATGTCTAGCCGAGACAACTGATCCGTCGTTTCGATCTTTTTTTTTTATGTAACTTATAACTCTCAGTAACGTCCGTACTGCTTCTCATATATATATATATATATATATATATATAGAGAGAGAGAGAGAGAGAGAGGAGAGACAGCTGTTATAAACGAATCCAAGTGACTTTCAAGTTGCGCTGCTAGAAAGAGCCAGTTTCGAAAATGAGCGCGCAGTGCTCAAGTGTTCGTTCCTCCAAAGTGCGAACAGCGAAGCGGCAATTCATTGAAAATTGCTTTATCGAAGATATTAGCAAGAGCGCCTCCATGGAAATCACACTACGCGGATGGTGCAAATGCTTCAAGAACGAAGACTGAAGTATCGAAGACCAGCGAGAAGGTCAACAGATGTCGAAAACCAAAGGACAGGGATGCATTGCAGCAATCGAGGAGAATTTACAAAATGAGAGATTGGAGTCTAAAGGCTGTGTCAGTGAAAACTGCCAGTTCACACAATTATAACCCAAATACTGAAAATGTGAAAGCTGATTTACAATAGGTCATCCGTGAATTGACTGTAGGCCACTTGGAAATTCGTGTGGTGTATTCTGTAAAATTTGCGAAACTTGAATCAACGAAAAGCCCGTCTGAAGTATACGCTCGCCATAAATGGGGCGCATTTCAGTTTTTACCGTTAGTTGGAGAGGGATAAAGCGAGAGAATGACGTAGCTCTGGAGAGAAATCGAATTCGGTGGCAGTGTCGAGTAGATTCAGACGTATGGTAACGGTAGATACTCAATGCAAGTGAAACAATGAATGCAGCGCGCTATCTCGAGTTAGACTAAAGAGACTCATGGACTTGATGCAATGCCAGACCTCATCGCCATGCCTCAATTACCTCCAGGATTGAGCAAAGAAATAGCCAACGTTGGCTTATTACCCGCGTATTATCCGTTGAATATCCGCTTATTCTCCTGGTCTAAGTCAATGTGACTACGGGACTTTTTACGCTCTAAAAGGGGCATTTGGTGGGCAAGCATATCCCATTGCATAGAGAGAGAAATTACATATGAGAACGCGAGTGATCAGCTTTTAGAGCGCTGGGTTAAATAAGTAAAATATAAAAGAGATACCTCTGACACATATAGAAATATCGTCATTCTAGCTCAACTAGTTCAAGATTTTTTCGATTTTAGAGTCCACAGGGATCGCTTGTAACAGTGTAACACACTATATA
>NW_019211456.1:48998375-49186033 GCF_002443255.2 Varroa destructor
AACAGAAATATATACAAAAGTTTTACTTTAAAGGAATAAACAATTGCATGTTCTACGAGTATTTCGTATAACCTAACTTCAAACCTAAAAGGACCGAATCCATTAATTATTCTTTTATTATTGGCTTTGACTTGGTCAGGTAGGGCGGCTTCCTTTTCTACATTATAATCTGCGCTGTGTCGAGGATATGACATTAGAGATTCATTCGACACGCTTTGTAACTTCCATTTTGGGCCAACGCCTACGACCTACAATCGCGCCCTTGTCTTTAAACTCTGCTACCCTTCAACTGCACGCCGTTTCTATTTAATGTAAGTATTAATTAGTAATTTCCCTGTAACAGCAATACCTTATAAAAGACGACAAAGTCGGTAATAAATCGATTATTTAAATGAGTACTTTATACCTATTTTTGTGGGCACTGCTATCTATTAACATAACGTCACCTTGTCTATAAATGTATCTCTTATGACAAGCTGACCTACTCGTGGATGTAGATTCTTGATAACCTTAATACTCAACAGAAAATGTTTACGCATTTCTTGTTATTACTAAGTCAGAAATGTCCTCTGCCACTTACGCACGCGACAAAGCACCATACAAGACAGAAACCCATCTTTTACATATAAATAGGTAAGGTTCTTTTGTTAGAAATAGCTTACGATTTCTTTTTCTCTATGATACTAACGAAAGTTCTTTGTTGTAACATCAACCTCTACCTAAATAAAAGCATTTAATACTGGGCTTTAAATGTACTATTTACAATTCAATACAAGATAAACACCTGTTCTAACAAAGTTTATGATTTAATAAACAGCACTTTGGTAGCATGCAAACCCCCCTAGCACCAATACCCGTTAGATCAAGTGATTTGTATTGGGAACTGTTTGGAGATTATCGAAACAAAATTCCTGATATAATGATATGTAGTAACTAACCAAGTTGATACGGTACAAACACTTAATTGTAATTATTGTGTAGGTTAGGCAAGGTGCTAAGCGTCAATGAGAGATTGGTCCTGGTATGTCGTGGAGAAAATAATAAGTTTATACCCTACCTATTGCGAATCTACTCTTTGGCTTATAACAAGCTACCCCCTGTTCCTTTGAAATTGCCCCTTTCCGCTCATAGGAATTCTCATATTCGTGTCGGAATGTAGATTACAAGGCTCTTGCTAATTTGTTTCCTGTTTAAATCAAGCCCAATTGTTAGCGTGTTGCATCTACTCGGCGCCTTAGCTCCCTTTAGATACAGTGCAAAGAAACTCGCTGGCTCCCCTAGAGGATCAATAAGCCTATTTATAGATCTTATGTGGATGCTGGCTGAAAACTTCCTGATACCCTTAGGAATAATTAGCGCAATATATATATATATATATAAATGGTCGTAATTATCGAAATATAAATGTGGTCGAAGAACGATTCGCGAATCAAACTCAGGTATACATAGCATGTAAGGAACTAAATAAATACTTCCTTTGTCAATGCGTTACCCTAATAATAACAATGATGCTAACTTTTGTGTACGTCGTCGCACACAAAATCCAATTATCCTAAACAAAATTGCTAATTAACATGCCATATGGGTTCGAATGCTAATGGGACGACGGTTTAATATACAAATCTCAAGCTGAAGGGAAGTAGTACCTTAAAGTAGCCGTCCCAGATACAGTGATTTTTACCGCTCTTTACAGCGACGGTTTTGGCCTGTGGCAAATAACAATGGTCATTTTCGAAAATTACTGCAACATAATCCACACGACAGGCTCAGGCTGTCAGAGCGTGAGCTATAAGGTGGTATTTGTAAGTTCGATTTATTATACCGAAATTAAGCGGACGGGAGGAAAGTGCTATTGAGCGTAATTATGATTGCCAAAGGATAGACTCGTCCATGACTAGGCTAATACATAGTCTATGATTAGGTTAATATATCACAGAAGGCCTCATACAAGTTTAAAGTTCTAACTTTGCTAAACGAATGTGTCCGACTAATGATGGGCGACAGTTCGTCAATATTTACGAGATGTCGCCGACTCCATCGCGGCGCAAGCCGTAAAATAGACCTTCCGCTGCCTTACGAGGGTTCGCTCCCTACACATAATACAGCTCCATAAAAGTCGTGGCTTGAGCGAGGAATATATTGAGTCTTATTTAGTCTGGTATATAATGAGCACGTCTAGCTATGATTTTGCCTAACGGCCGTAAAAATCCAAATTAACCCACATACTTTCCACACAACGAAGAACCGAACAGCAACGACGGAGAGGAATGACAATATGGATATCTTAGAAGATTTCACAAACAGTGATAAAAGCTCAATGCTGATATACTTATAACCATCTCCGAAAATGTTCAAAACAACGGATTCTACTGGGACATCGGAGATGTGGACAGAAACAAAATCTCAGTTTGGAACGTATCGTAAGTTTACGAAATCAGTTTGCTTTAGAACGATATGCCTTCAATGAAGACACGCGTAGAATGAATCGTGTCATTAGCATAGGTTAGATACTGTGAGAAGGAATTATTTCTGTTCATACTTCTTTACCCGAAAAATAATTTTAATGTAAAAGCTAAGACAACGCAAATGGCTGCAGAAAGCTTTTGCCAACAACAGAAGCCGGTGAGTGGCTTAGGCGTTCCAGTAACAATAATAATAACAGCTGGCAGATATTTCTAACAAACACTTCCAGCGCGCTGGAAGAACGCCGTTTAAGCAGTACGGGTGTTTGTCTTAAGTGTAATGGGTATTATTCTCGGGGTCCCATGTGACCTGTAGAACTAGTGATCGACGTGGCCTGACGATAGAGTCGTTCATCAAATCAAGATGGAGCGTGGCGGTGCACGAACAGCAAACTCGTTGACAGAACATTTCCTCACGTTTCTGGGTACGTGCTCGCGTGAGTTGAAAAATCGAACAATTGTTTGCCGTTCCTGTTTTACCGTATAGTGATTTTGGAAAACGAGTGACCCATCTATAAGAGAAGCAGGTGTAATCGATCTCAGCAGTAGATAGCGAAACGGGCAATTTTTTTAGACCTTTGCCTGTCATACCTGCCTGATCCGGAAAAAGCTTCTGCTCAAGGAGATGCTTGTATTAGTCCGCGCAGCACCAATTATGGGCGTCAGGAGTGTAGCACCCGACACTGACGTATACATGAGTACCATAAGCGACACGTTAGCAGTAATCGTACACGCAGAATAAAAAACACAGTTTGTTTCATTTATTTTCAAGTCCAAGTACAAGACACCATTTAAGTGCGGAATTTAAACATCTTTTTTAAAAAAAGTACATTACGATAGTAGAAAGAGCAATATAGAAGCCGGAGTCGGAGGTCTACATGTTATCCGCCCTCTTTTTTGGTTGAAATTCCGGAGTGATGAAGCATACCTTCTTGAAGGGGGCAGCCAAAGGGAGTGTCACTTTTTCTCATGTGCCTCTCACCATCACTTAGTGCCCAGCTGCTGAGAGCATTCGATATGACTGCTTAAGCGATGTAGCATAAAAAATTAGCATCGCAAGAGAAATTAAACTTTATTTTAATGCGAAAATTGAGAAGATCAAGCACAGAGGAGTATAGTAGAGCAGCAGATCAGAATCAGCCATGCCTCGAGGAACGCCCATACACGATCCCTTTCTTCTCGGCTACACCGTCAGCCACTGAAGGCGTGGTAGCCGAACAACCAGGTCAGCCTCACGTACAAAATCCTCAAGCCGTGTGGTTTGCGTATAGCACCCTCGGGCGTGTTAATGGTCCTGAACAGGTACCCCTTCAACCGCGCGCTCCGACGATCGATGAGTTTGTGAATCAGAACCTCGCAGCAGTGGCCGATCAGTTGACGCCCTCGAAACGCGGCAGCTCTTGTCAACGCCACAGCGATTACATCGGGCATTGATCGCAGAGTACTCAACGGGGTCAGACCTCAGCGAAAACTAAAAAATGCCCTGTGGATGCTAAAGCCTTAGCGCTTCTCAAGCCGAGAAGAAAGTCGACGCCCTGGTCTTGATGGAAACCAGCGTGACTAGCTCATTTGATATTCTCGGTTTTTACACCGTGAACTGCCCAGCTTGAGTCTTGGACGTTTCAATGGAACCGTCTCAGTCGCGACTTATGTCTGCCCCACTAAATCAGAGTCAACATGCGTGCTTATAGAGAAGTTCACCAATCGCCTGCAAGCACTGTTGCTTCCTTCGACCTTTTCCTTAATCATAGCTGGTAATTTTAACACTCGCGTAGATCGATAAAAATTTCCTATCAAAGCCTCGGGGCGCATTTGTTTAGTTACTGTAGTTACTGGACAATCATCCCAAAGTGGTGCTGATATTCAAGGGCCACGCTGGAAGCTTAGAAGTTAATGTGTGTGAAGCGAATGTTATTCGAGATAACCACGAAGCCAAGCCTTTCTACGCCGCCTGGACGCGGAAAGCTTCCGAAAGCGAACACGCGAACTCATGCACTCAGTGTACTAATGGCATCAACATAAAGCATTATACGCAACAGTTTGTCTAAATCCTATAATCATTCGTCCGGCTCGCTATCTTCAAGAAGCACAGACCCTAATTCGACGGTCTATATCGCCTTGATCGAAAAGCCCACAAAAGAACACTCTTATATCGCTGACGGAAATGTAGCCTGCAGTTTACCCTCGAGAATGTCTGCGAGCGAAAATACGCTACATAACGGACGAAACATTTAGAGATGTCAGAACGTCGAGAAATAGCGGACGACGAGCAGCAATCATACGAATGACTAACACGCCATAGCTTGACCAAATATCCCCTAAGCTTAACTGCATTGATTGATTACTTCGCTGGTTTGATCACGATGATGATACTGTTCCTCATACGGCGCCATCGCTTTCTGCGGTCCGTAATGAGGAGCTCACGGCAGAGCCGTGTCTGAGAGGACAAAGATGCTGCAAGGCCTCGATAGCTTACAGAATAAAAGAGCCCCAAGCCCGGATGGGGACCGCAGTAAGCGCCTCACCAGTGCCCTTGTTCTGGCTTTTTGCTGTATTTCATTCCTTAATGGACACCTACCTGTATGCTAACACTGTGCCAGCTTAGTGAAAAAATGCTGCGCTATTAGTGATTCTCAAAGGCAAAGGTAAGCCAACTGGCACAAAATTGTTAAGAAAAGCGGGTTCTAATCGCTCTTCGCCGGTCAGATGTCCAAGGGACTCCTTCTATTCGCCTTCTTAAAGAGCCTGAAAACTATGCAGAAAAAACAAAACGAATTTTAGATGGGTCGTTCGACGGAAGTAACATATAATGTTTTAAGAGCCAATGTTAAAGAAGCATTCAATAACATCCGTTTATTCTAAGGCCGCATTTGACACAGCACGCAGAGATTTAGTTCTGCGGATCCTGCCGTACGTGGGTGTGCTACGTAATGTGCTCACTTTGCTGGTTCCGATTCTACAGGAGAAGGTAAGCATAGATTACAGAGTTGTAGACCTGCTTTCCTTTTTCCAAACAATAGGCTTGACCTAAGGTAATAATCTGAGGCCCCTTTTTTCTGTCGTGATGGAATAAGGAGTCGAAAAAACCTCATTGAGATAATCATCTACGCAGATGACTTGGATATCTATGGCCTTTACAGATTTTAAGCGTAGCAGGCCCTGGTCCGGAGGGTCTTGACCGACGGATGCAATGGGATGCCTCAATAGCGCTAAGCGCAGGGATTGCTGAACTCCTGCCGGGCTCCTCCCCAGGTAGCCTATAGGAGAATGCTCAGTAGTAGGTGATGGGTACGGAGACATAATATTTGTCAAAATCTTCAGCACGGAGCCAGAGACTACGGACTAGGCTAAATTCGCAGCTACGCTAAGCAGCGGTAGCAAAGGTATACAGCACTGTGGTACTGCACTGTAAAGGATTCCGGCGAGGAAGAATGGACGCCTTAAAGTAATGCCAGAGTAGTTTCAAGCCCGCAGCCCAATTAAGGAATCAAGTCAAACGCGTTCTTAGTGCTGAAGAATGTTCATTACATTTTCGGATGCGCATGAGCGTTTTCAGGGTCAGCCATTAGAAAATACATAGCAGTAACGGAATTGAGAACTAAGGGCCATCTTGGATGAAACGGAAGGCGTAAGGTTCAGAAAAGAACGCACGATCGCGGCCGGTAATGCACCGTTTCTCGCCAGACATCTTCTTCAGTACGTCACTAGATTTCCGTATCTTGGGCTACTCATCTGCTTTAATGGTCCGAACTTCATTTCACAGACTACAAAAAAATGTAAAAAGCACTGACCACGTCATTTGCGATCAGGACCGCAAACTGTTTCTTCCTCGTGACTGCGCCTCGTCTATTTGATCAGAGAGTGGCGTCGACTTGGGGGGGGGGGGGGGTAATATAATTTACGAGGACCTTACAGTAGAAATTCTCGAATTACTCAGCTGAGTGAAGACCTCCTTCCTGGAGCGTGCTTTGGGTCTTCGTCGTAACCCGAAACGCACTGACTAGGTCACTTCCTTGGAGACGCCCCGTCCCCTCATCGAAGATCTGAGATCTCGCTTCGGAGTCCTGGCAACCGAGGCCTTTAGCAAACGCTTTAACACGTGAGAGCGCAAGATCGCTAGAAGAGACAACGAATTTTACGGAATGGTAGTGATAAGAGGCAATGGCCGGAAGGAGCCGGACTGAACAAACCCTCGTGTTATTACCCGTTTCGAAATCTATAGCTTCCATTAGAAATTATGTACGGACGAACGCTTTCATGAGTCTAATCAGGGGTGTATTTGTAGCAGATGTGGAGAACTATAATAAATACCATGCAGGTAGTTGCCCGCATGACTTCGCTTGAAAGCCTGACACACTAAATATTTGGCAGACTAAGCTCTTATGTCGTGAGCTTTTAGAATTCTAAAGCTATGAATGTTACAACTTAGGTGACATGTGTGTGAAAGGCTATGAATGAGCTGATAACATATCACTCACATATTCTTTTCTGTTATGTACTTCTATAGAAACGTGCTCTTAAACGTATACCATTAACAGTGTATAAACGTTATGTATGTATTACATCACAGAACACATGCAGGCAGCTGTGTAGGAATAACAAAAAGAACAGCAGTCTTCCTCTTTGGAGATTTTGTTTATATTAAAAAAAGATTACCATCGATGCTTTTTTAGTTAGAAAGATGCTCCCGGAACACACACATTAGTTAGTATGCTAACGAGTCTGCTGTGGAAGCTCGTTTAGCTTTCAATGCGATTCAATCGATAACAATTTGTTTTTACGTTCACGATTAAATGCGATAAACTGAAATCTAACTTAGTATGCCTGAGATATAGACACTTATAGATCCTTTTCTCCGTTTCTCGTCCTCCATTGGAACGCTTTATTATCTTTCTCGTATACGTTGACGACTTGAACTTCACAGATTTCCTTCGCCAGTTTAATCAGTCATATGAAATGGTGTATTTCCTTATACTTTTCTGTGACAGTGGCTTTGCGAAAAATTACACATTAAAGATAGAGATTTATAGGTGCGCTAGCTTGTACCAGAAAATGAAGAAGGGGCGCCTTGACCTCTTCTCGTAAAAATCATATGTTTTTTTCAATCAGTGAAGCTCTGCATGATCCGCTTCATCATGCGCTTATATATAACGCGTTTGACATCTCACTAAAATCACCCGACACTTGAATAGATAAGCACTGATTAAGCCGGAATCAATTCAGATATATTTCACTCATTATTCTGTAGTTCCCACAACTAAATTTGAAGTCCACTCATCCCACTCCTCGCTCTCATCAGTCCTGGCCATCGTATCTTTGCACTTATGCCTTAACTTACGTAAGCGTAAGTTGGGTATAATTGAATTCGCGTACAAACATTAACTTACAAGAACTACCAAGTAGATTTGAATAGTGTTCAACTGTGTAAATATTCGATTAATCGGAGGATTTATAACATTACTGAAGGAAATTCGTTGTTTTTCTACGTTTATGTCATTTTTCCCTGTTTCATACTATGAAGCAGCAGTCAAAACTACACAAAACGAATTTAAACAAACAATATTAAATTGACTCTCATTATATTTTCTAAGGCGCGAAGCGTCGCCCCTCTGGCAAGCTTTCAAACGGCCATTGCGCTTTTGACAACATAACTAGAAAGCACAATTGTTTACAACAGTATTGGTATTTTCAATGATGAAATGTTTCGTAACTACCTCCAAGCAGACGAATTCATCAATGTAATAACAGTAATGTTTTTAACAGCTCGGTATATAGTTTGCTTTTGATGCTAACTGGAAACATGTAGTTCTGACCGCGTCAGGGCATAATATGTCGTTTCTTCCCAAAGTCAGAAAAGTTGAGATCCAACAGGATACCGAAATCTCCGTAAGTCCGTATAGAGTGCGCCCAAGCCTGGATGAAGGTTGTGATCAATGATATCAACTGTAAGAGTAAAAAGTAAACCAATAAGATGTGTACGAATTTATATATAAATATTTGTAGAGATTGATGAATGATTTTTTAAGAAACATCAATGCATTGTTCTTCGTGATAGGCGCCTGTGATTGCTCTAGTAACATTTACGCATTTCTTTCATGAGTCGTTAAGTTGCGAAGACTGAGAACACGTACCGCTGATTCGGATTGTACAATAGAATACCTTTGTTACACATCTGGCGCAATATGGAACATCATTCGTTCAGCGGGGTTCGCTAATCGGCTGTAATGTGTTCTGAATGTCATGCATACAAAATCGTGGCACTAGAACCTGTTCGAGTTCAGGGGATCGGTCACCCCGTTGATTCTGGAGATCAACAAAAGGTTCGACATTTATTCCTGTCGCTCGAAAAGATGTTTTGTCTGGCGCCGTTACATCATTATAGTATTGTTTTTCTGTGCTTAATCGGCTATCAGTTGCAGATGCACAGGAGGTACGGCGGCGACCAAAGTTTAAAGGTGGGTTTTTCAGGGTCCTGATCTGCCTGTGATGGTGTCCTCCTTTCCAGTGCCAGACAGAGGCTTTTAAAGCCATATCACCAACCCGCCATAAATCTAGCTGTCTGTTATACTTTGTGGCCGCACTTTTCGAGCCTAACTCCCTTGAGTTCTGGCCCTACTAAAACGTTCATGCTGATCGGCCACTTTTCGTTTATCTTCAATACATTCTACTCAATACTGATGCTAACTATAGCCATTATTATTTACTGGACAAATTCGTTGAGTGCTTAAAATGGATTTGTGCAGTTTCAATTTTAACCTGCATGTCTATCGCTTAGTTTTCTTCTTATGACCTCTGTTTCGGCCGAATTTTTACGCGGTTTGTCGACTAGACATGGAGCTATAAAATTCCTTCCTTTAATTCTACAGCCCACGTGTGATCGACTGCCGTTTGATAGCCACATACCAACTGGCAGAGCATTATCAACCGAGCAGAAAAACTGCTACAGTTGGTATATAAACATTGACGCCGTCAGGAAATAGTCGACTGTTGAAACGAATTAAACTAATAGTAAAGCCGAACTTATATAATACTAAGACATATTTAACGGTCCTGCCTCTTCATAATGATAGGCATCAAGGGCCAATTACATGCTTATATATGTGGGTGAAGAAAAGGGTGACTATATGGTACAGAAGCTTCGTGAGTCACTTCGTGCTTTCTTCTAGTACGGAAATATTTATTTTGAATTTCGTTTTTAGCAAAGTGCTACTTTGTAGTGCAGATGATTTTGATAGACCTAAATATCCAACATCCAGAAATAGCTTTTCGTTTACCATTTTTACAACAGTAACAAAAATCTTTTTCATAGCTCCTTGTATAAGCTGCACTCGTTCGTTCAACCACTGGTTGTTCGAACGGGTTTATTTAACTTCTGCTGTGCTATAGCACTAAGTTCTCGAAAGTTGTACTTGGTACTCGTAGAAGTGAGAGTGTTATCAGTTCTTTTCTGACTGCTGTAAAGGGTTCGGTCGCGAGAGACTCCACTTGTTCATTCATTGTAGACGAGGTAACGGCAACTTTAACAAGGTAGATTTTCTAAGCGTGTGTTTTGTGGCGTGATACAGGCTAGAGAGTATTCCCCGCTCAATGGCCTGCCTTTTCAGTTGACTATAAGAAGTCACCTGCCTAAATCGAAGCAATTTATTAACCTACATGCACCTGCAATGTCTTCTCAGATTAATACTTCCTAAGGCAACTGTCAATTCTTCCTCGCTGGAATGGAATTATAGAGCGGGCTCGACAGCCGTCAATCATTTTTTGTTGTCTGATTATTTATTTGATTCTTATGTGCTCTCGAAACGCTTTCTATTCTTCCTTTTATGCCTTTTCCGCCGTTCGAGACTTATCTTTCACTTGGTCTGTTTTAGTCAGACACGCTTCAGTGCAGTATCGAGCATTATCTGGCACCAACTTGCCTAATAAAAATTAACTCATTGATAAAAACTAGTCGTCTGCCCGGGGAAAGTTCTACCGACGACGAGGACGCGGCCAGCCAAGCAGGCAGGCAGGCAGGCAGGCGGGCAAAGTCGCAGTCAGTAAGTCGATCGCTCGCTAGCTTTAATACATCCCTTCTGCTCTGCAGGCCAGAGAATAAATAGACAATATAATTCGTAATATGGTTCTGGCGTTCGTCCGTTTTCGATTGCCGTCATGAAAAGACAAGGCGCATAAGGCACACTGATTCGTCGTCATGTCTCCGTCGGCTTCTTCTCTTGTACGTGTCGATAGTATTAGAAACGGTAGCTTTCCGTGTGACGTGGTAATAGAGGTGCAGGCGACCGAAGCCTGCTGGCAACGTCGAAGTGAGGAACGCAAGGGTAGTAGAAGCGCACGACCATATATCCGTGGCTATTGCCGACACTAGAGCCGTTTACTGGCCGGCTGTTGGACAGTGGTAGGCTCCTGCTGATGCGTTCCGGCTGTGGCCGACTCCATAGAGGCGACTTGGCCTGGTCGAAAGTGACTCCGCTGCCTTTGAAGGAAGATTTCCGCTACTTTGTTTTTGGGTGATCGATTGACCAGCGAAAACAGAGAGGAAACAGTGAAAGGCTTTGCTACGGCAAGGCAATGACTGCATCAATTCGTTCGGTCGAACTCCATAGAATTCAGTTCTTGAGGATTCGTTGGTTTCTTATTTCTTCTTTGAACCTTTTACGTTTGTCGTTCGTTTTCGCGGTTTACTTCTGCCTACTCCTTCCTTTCTTTTATCTCTCTATGAAGATTCCTGTCTTCGTGCGTTTGTCTACAGCGGCCATTATGTCTGTAGTGGCTAGGGCTTGCAGCCTCCATTCAGAGATCGAAGACTGAAGCAGCGGACCCAACCAAAGTAAGTGTATGAGATGTCAGTGGCCAACTATTAATCAGTACAAATCCTTCAACCTTCGACTTTATCGGACTATTCTTCCTTTGAATCCGCACAATCTTTTAGGTCCACCGTTTCTCACTCAGCTAGAATGTCTTTATTTCGAATTAGTAGTGCTTTCTCTTTACTTCTAATAACGTTGTCATGACAAAACGATGGAAGGATAACGAAAACACTAATAACAAGATTTTATTATGGATAATATATAGCGCTTTAAGTCATATAGTAATAATATCGATGAGTAAGCATAATTTAACATAAAAATATGGCAAAGATTATGAGGAAGCTATTTCTCACAAGAACAATAGTCAGTGTGGCATTTGTTCTAAACTATTGTGAAAAAACCTGATTCAGACTATTTTGAATTAAACACCAAAAGAAACCTTTGTTAGGACGTGTTTCTATCAAAACCATTAACAGTAAGTTAGTAAACACACTGTCACCATCGAGCGACGGCAGACGTGTCCGTTACTAAATTGAAAGATAAGTAAACGCTCAAATGTCAAATCTGAGTAAAAATTAATTTATTTGACACGCTTAAGAACAGCATATTCTGCGTCACAACATGGGCTTGGCATTACGTGGTAGTGTCTATGACAAGCTACGCATAGCTTCTTTATTTGCCGGCCTAATTGCAAGACCGACCTACACGATGCCCGCAGTATAAAAAGGACAGACGTAATTCATGCCATCTAGTGCTAAGCCTATTTGTTTATATATCTATGTCTAAGATGTAATTCGAATTTTGAAACATGACAACGGGTTTCCGCGATAGAGCTTTTTCGTCATAAAGAATGGGTCACGCTAATACAAAAAATCATGCGTTGGGGTCGTTTTTGAGATCTTCGAAAGTAATAGCTGTAAGGTTTATTATTATTACTTCAGAATATGGTATGTGTGCTATTACATTTATTTCTAAACTTCATTTGAACATCTTATATATTGGGTCTATGTACCTTTGTGGTTCCATTACTTGGAGGTCATGGGACCCCAATTTTCGTGATGGACTTTCAACAACAAAAATCCTGCCAGAGGATCCTATTTAACGTACGAAGTTATTCGAATCTTCTCAGAAAGTATGTATAGAGTTACGACTAGAAGAAATATTTTCTAATAATATCTGATACGATAAAGGAAAATTTAATTTCAGCATGTTGGTTTAAAGTATTATTTTATACACCGGGTAGAAGATAAAGTGGAAATGCATTTTACGTACGCGCATCCATGTGTACGTTACGTACGTTATGTATTACATAATGTTTTTTATTTACGAACTAAAAGAACCTATTGCCTTTTGTGCGTTAGCTTACGAATGTCCCGAGAAGACGGTGACACAGTTGGTTCATTTTTTGTACTTTAAAATCATGGAGCTGCTGTTATTAGATCAAATGCATGGCTACAGTCTAGAAAACAGTAGCGAGTATAAACTGAGATCGACCACTGGACACTACACTGCAGCAATAGTTTTTTGCCAATTTCTTTTACAATCTACTTTGTATATTCTGACGAACTGGGTACGAGAATGTATACACAGGCTTTTTACGTAGTTTTTTTTGAATAACCGTAATTTCCTTTCTATGCGACCTCATCATCCGTTCTTCTCGGTTGCACAAATCTCTGGGAAAGAGTTTACGTAGTTTTCGTATTTTACCTGATTTTCACTTTGTCCCCCATCTCACTTTTCTCGATCGGTGTCCGCACTGTGCTGTCATCGTCAGACCGTTTGAAGCCCACTCACTGTAGAAAACGCGTTCTTCCGGCATCAACAGCAGTAACGGTGGTTGCGGTAGTAGCCACCTCTAAACAAATCCTTCGCTCTTTGTTGGCCAAAAGCCAACACGGGCTCGGAAAAGGTCTCGGGAAATATATGGGAACAGTCCACACAAAATGAACACAAGTCAACGCTCCTCGCAGAGCCCTGTCGCTTAGTTCACAGCTAGCCAGTCGTGTCGACACTGCGCAAGGACCCCACGTAACGCACGCGTACGTTGCAACCTTTCTTCGCTTCGCTTCTCGGAGCCCACTTCGGCAAGCCACTTTGTGGCAAGCAAATGCCCAGATTGTTGGTCACTTCTTATTTGCCCGGAACCATTGCATTACGGAGTTGGCATTTTACTACATGCAGAGAAAAAAATAAGGGTCGAATCGGCGGTGTTCTCGGGGCAAATGTTCGACTTGTTGGGCTATGCTCCTACTACAGCTACTGGCCGCGCGCTAACAGTCCCCCAAAAGTAACCCGATGGAACCCGGTGACTGCAACGGTTTTTCACGAAGAGCATCCAACCATACCATTTCGCGATGAACGCGAAGTCCGAATCTGCCTTCTGACGCTCTAGTCAGCGCCAATTACCCGATTACAAACCCCCAGTTTTTCAAGTGACCAGCGATCTAACGGCGACTGTCCTGCAGGAGTTGTTGACCCCTAACGGGTGCGAGCCACCAAGCGGTAATAGGGGTATGGTGCAAGGGCGAAAGTCGAGATTGAAAGCAAAGAGAAATTAGGTGCAACAAATTCAACGAGTTAAGACATTGGTGACATACCACATCCAGTATCCAAAATTCAGGAAGCTTTGTGAAATATGTGCGCATCTAAAGATGTATGTAGCATGTGTTTATATTACCTTATCTTTAGAATAAGAAAGCACTTTATATGCTATTTAGTTAAAATAATATTGTATAATAATATTGATATGTTAGCTTGCTTTGTCGAACCATCAATATTCGGCCACTGCTTGGGGGCTTTTTTTTGTTAACAACGGAACTTCCTTTTGAGTCTTCGTTAGGTTTTCGTGTTAAAGAGGGTTGAATAGGGGGCCACAGATATATAGGATTAACCAGTTGGGACAGTTAATATTAAAGATTTGTTATCAAATTAGTTGATTTCAGCTTGTTTTTAATGAAATTATATAATAATTAACATAGAACATCACATGTCTGAGCCGTAGTATGTTTTAGTTAAAAGGTATCCGCATCGACGTGACGACAAGAGAAGATCTATAGTACTATAGTAAAATAGAGAGATTTTAACGGCTATCATTACAAATATGTTTGCGTTCTGCGTTGTTTACCCAAAGCTAGGAAATATTACGGCCGCAAAATGAAGTCCAAAACAGAGATGCGCGAGCACGCACAACCTCATTTACGACCGGCCGACCATCAGGACCTTGTCAGCCATACATTCCCCAGCATTGTCATCCCTGCTCTATTTCGTCTTGGACCTGATCAGAATTCAAATCGCTGCCGTTTCTTTCCGAAAACTTACGCATAAGTAACTGTCGTAAGGAACTTACTTTAGCCAGCATTGGTTCAACGTCCTAGCTATTGGAAGCTTTGACGAACACTTTGGGTATATGTATGTCGCATACACAGTTTATTTCTTCTATAGAACTGATCGGATAATGAACCCGAAACTATAAGGTACTTTTAACGTACTGTTAGCGTTGTTTCAAAGTTGGCTTTGAATCTAATTTGTTTATGTGAATTATTATCACAATCTACGTAAAGCTATAGAAGGTTAAAGAAACTTTTTTTACAAGAGTCTAGCCTTACAACCAGTGATAAGTTTAAATGCGGATCGCGAAGCAGGCAAAGCATTCAAACCTGTTTGAAATTCAGGTTACAGCTTTTACATAGGTTAATCATAATTTTTACCAAAAAATTAAGCCGTAATTGTTTTCCAACATAGAAATGCGCTAACTTCCTCCATCGATAATTAATATTGTACGGCACGACGTCATGTAATCATTCTTTTCGGCACGTAGCTTGCAGCCAATCCTTTGGGTACTCTCGGCTGAGGGATGGATGTCCAAAAAGTCAGAGTCACCGTACGAGTACGCAAGGACGTTTACAATTCGGCACTCTTCAGCTATTTGCTCTCTTTCTTTTTTTTCGCGCCGTATGATTCCATATTGTGTTTGTACGATTAAAGCGTTTTGTTTGACTAGATTGCAAAACGCACTTTATTCGCTTTTCCTTTAAATCCCTGAGAAGCAAAGGTTTTTCTGAGAAGCAAGGCATTTTTATCGTAGGGTTTTCTAATTACATTAGCTCTTATTTCGCCTGCAATCGAGAGGTTGTGTCTCGTATTGTTTCGGAGGCTCCCAAGAGGAGTGCTATGGATGAACTTCAGTCTAGTGTTCCACATAACAAACCGTATCTAAACGCATTAGTAGTTACTTTATGGATGTGTAGCTCCTCTATACCAAGACTTCCCTATAATGGGAGATGATACCACACGGAAAATAGGGAGTCACAGTGAGCGACAACATACCATTAATCGCCGACTGGATCAACAGATCCAGATCCTGATGGGACACGGAAACTTCTACAGCCATCTGGACATAATAATAGGTAATGTACTTTCACCAATATGCGTACGTTGTAGTCGCGTTGCCGAAGATGATGCCAAGCGCATGTTAATGAACTGGTTTGCCCTATAACTGGCCGCTTCGTTGAAGGAAAACTCGCGGAAAAGGTAGGTGCTTGTTTCCGCGCAAGACCGTTAACCAACGAGGACGAGCATCGACTAGAAACGTAATCGCTAAACGAGAAGTACTAGAGGAAAGAAAGGTAAAACAACGGATCAGTCAAATGCAGACCGCCTTTCTGGGCCTAAAATAGCGGCCCCTGATGGACAATTAAGCACGAACACACGACCTCGGGCGCCGTAAGACAGGAGGGCAAGACCACTTACGAGAGCATTACGGCTGGCGAATAAGAAAACTCCGCACGAGTATCAATTGAAACGCGACTAATAAATTTACAAAATCCACCAGACGCCCCTGCAAACCTTGGTTCGTAAGTAATATTCGAATCAGTTTCAAACCACAACCTAAGCACCAGAATCTAGGCTTTAGAAGGCGAATGTACCAAACAGCTGCCTGTTATCTGATCCGCTTAAGCGGGTGCTTTTAGGTTCGATCTAGCCAGAATCTTATATAAACTACGAACAGTAATTAGCAAAAAGGTCTACTTTTGATGCCCTTGTTAGTTTAAAAAAGACAGATTTATTTTTAACGGAAAAGAGACGATCCAAAAGGTTTTCGTCGTAGCAGTCATGGCAGTAACTGGCTGAATTTTGTATATTCTGTTTCGAAATCAGTTGGAAGTTGCAAATAAACACAAAAGGCGTAGAATTCGCTTAATGTAAATATAACAAAGCTAACGAGGAAGATCAATATTTACAATAAGTTTATAATAAACATGTATGTCTCGTTTTTTTCGCGAAACATAACTAATGTATCACTTAGTGAAATCTACATTTATTTATGTATACTATTGACGCCGGAGAAACTTTATTACACAAAATATATTATTTAACATACTCAATATATATATATATATATATATATAATTGATAATCGTAATAATAATAGCGATAATGATGATGTATTTTTTACTGAACTGGCGCTTCAACATGCTTGATTTAGGTACGCGCTCAGTAAGTTACAATATATGATCTAGGTACGCACCCGACCCGATGTTACTAGCGTTTGTCCAATCCAGATTCTTCGTTGAATGAACAAGCCGAAATTACGCTGATCGGGCGTACGCTATGCACGAAGAGTCCCGCGATAATGCACTACTCATATCCGGCTCCTTTTCGGAACAACTGCAAATTGTTGACTGACCAGTTGGCAATGACGACCATAACAACAACGGGATTTCTCCCACTTTTGAAGCCAGGTATTCGAAAGCAAAAGTACCTGTTTTGCAAAACTGAGGATCTCAACAACCCTTGTCGAGGGAAGAAGACAAGCGGGATCTTTATGCGATGAAGGCTGACGACTGAGGAGATTTCTCGTCTGTTTTTATCGAGATGACTGATATGGTAACGCAGCTTCTGATAAAGTATCGACGTTGAACGCATCAAACGATCGTTGTTGTTGTCGTTAGAAGGGCGAGAGTATTACAGACATTTTTTAATGCTACCGTGCTCGTCTGGTCAAAACTTAGCATTACTTACTGGATTGATACATTTGTAGAAGTTATGAGCAATAATGACACCTAATCTGAAAAGTCAGTGTGATCATAGTTGCAGTGAAGTTTATGTGAGATTTCTGAAAACTGTTGCGGTGGTAAACTTCCAGCTGCCAGCATTCAAGGCTTGCATGAAAGAAAATGACAATGGCGGAGCTTTCCTATGTCCAGATATTGTCAAAACAAATACTAACTCAAAGCCGCCATGGATAAAAGGAAGAATATGACATCAGTGGGACTATAGCTGCGGCTAGACGACGCTGACTAGAGCGCCACATTAGCATGGTCAACTGGTATCCGAGATAACCGTACAATTAACTCGTACGCCCTTTAGTCAACCCGTATTTTATATCAAACTGTTATTATTTGATTATTATATTCTTTTTTTTTTTCACAGCGTATTGCAAATTATGGACACCAGACTTATGGTAGATAAATGACATCATTTAAAGACGTGCACAAGTTCAACCTATTATTTTCTCATTGACTTTCTTGAACAATGTTGCCGCATTAGGAAAGCCTTTTGCGTTTTCTGGCGACGTGCTTCAATGTCGGAATGTATTCTCCTCAAAATCGTCAGCTTTGCCCGACAGGCTCTTTTTTTCTGTCCTGTTTCCTCTCCTTCTCGCCGACTTGTTTGGCCGGGTCGATTTGCATTTTTACGCATACGTAGACTTTCAGTGCAACTTCTTGATGCTCTAGTTTTCTTGTTTTTTTTTTTTTTCGATGGTGAAGCTCATCGTGAGGCACCACCCGCAGCTATACACAATCTGTATCGTTATGTCCTCTATATAGGACCTATAGACGTGAAATACAAGCCAAATGATAGACGAAGCGAAGTCTATTGCCGGCGCGGCAAAAATCCGTTGAATGTTCTATCTGTGCCGAAAGAATACCGAGGAAAGAAAACGCGGAAACTCGTAAAACTCTTCGTTTGACGTCGCATTTACTAGATATGTGCCAACGGTGGGACAAACCCCGAGGGTGAGTTCATTGCATATGCTTTCGTATTCTTTATTCGCATCAATATTTCTATTTCAAATCTTTGCCTGACGCCGACCCCAGCTAAATCGTGGTACCTGTCAGCTGGAACGGTTGGTTTGGCAATAGTCTGGTAAGCAATCATGCAGAGTCCTCTTCGGGACTTTTTGGGATTGGCAAGGACGGCCAAATTTGTCGGCAATGGTGAGTGATGAAAGACTTTATATGCAATGCTGGAACAGGAAATTTTCATTGATTTGTATGTTCCTTTTGTCGGTTTTAATGCTAAATCTAGTGAGAAATGTGCATTTCTTGTTGTAAGGCGCCTGCTTTCAGGCTATGCGTAAACGATATACGATTGATCTCAGTAGTCGTCGCTAAATCTTTGCAGTTAGATAAAGTATGGTTAAATCAGATGAGCAGAAGGGCTCCTTTTTGAATATATGGCATCGTCTAAAGAAGTCGATATCTTGATGGTCAATGACGTATGCTGCGTCATACCTAGGCAGGGCTGATTCAACATAGTTTAATAAGCATGAAAGCCATGTATAAATTTCTATAAATTCAATATTACTACCCAGTTCAGTAGTTTAAAAGTATCGATATTCTGCATCAAGATTGTTTGAATGTGTCTCTTAGGAAATGGTGATCTGTTTAACGGCCTGCATAAATACATTGAAACCTACTGTAGGCTTACAAACATCCTAGTCCATGCTGTGCACATATGTTTCATAAAATGTTTATGAATCGGCACCTCTAAGCTTTTCTCGCATGACCTATTGTTTAGGTTAACCTGTGTAATATCACTTCGTTGTTTTACCGAGAAATTTACTAAAGAAGAAGAAAGAAACAAATTTACACTAAATTTACTGTACGACTCTCGGAAGACGCTACGATAACTAAATTGAATGATCAAAGCGTGCTTTAGTTAGATGAGGTATAGTGAGGAAGAAGACTAAACGCCATGTCCGTTATTCGCTGTATATAAAACAGTTGACAAGTTACCAAATATTATGTCTTCTACACGCTGAAAACTTAAAAAATTGATAGGTCGAAACGTTTCATGAGCTACAGTTTTTGCTGCAGAATTATCTGGAGACAAGGTACCCCCGGTGTATTTTGGCTAGATCTGCTCGAAAATCATACGGATCGCCGACTGCACAGTTTGTTCGTATGGCGAATTCACGTAAGGTGTTGATGATATCTCGATGAAAAGCAATCTTTCCGTAAGGAGGTACGTCATGAGCAGGGTGCCCATCAAGATCTCGGGCCAAGGGGCATCTGGTCGAATAAAATCAACAACTGCCCAGATGGCCAAATCGATTCAAAGAAGACAGGGAGCTCGTTTTGAGCCATTGAACGATCTTATCTCTAAACGCAAGACAAAAACGGCGCAGAGAGAAAAGATGCAAGGCCGCAGACAATTTCAGGCCGAGCCGAAAAGCTTTGCTAAACGCCGGTGCCGCAGCGCTGTAGAGAGAAGTGCAGTTATGCAAATTCAAGATCGTCGGGTCGGCCCGGCCCGGCCCGGGGCAGGCCGGCAGCTGAGTCGGAAATGAACCGTGAGATTAAACTCGAGAAAAATAAAAAGATGAAAGAGAGAGCGCCAGCGTGGGACCAAAACTTAGAATCACTAAGAGCAACGACGGTAGCATAAATACATACTAGCGTACATATATCACTTGCTTCAGGTACACTAGGCAGCATTGAACAAAAGAATTCTTTCACAAACAGTTCCCCACTATTCTCAATGACTTCGCGTCCTAAAAACAGGCAAACCGAGGAAGAGAGACGTCGCGTGTAGAGAAAGAAAGAGAGAAAGGTATGTGTATATATATGCTCCTAAAATGTATATATTCTTCAACAGTGACTGCGAACGTGCTGTAGTTCATTAGTAGTAGGTAATACCGTGTTTATATGCTACTGCCTGTATCCAGAAGTTTCGAAATCATTTAGCTCTGTATCGTGCATTATAAGTCCGCATCATTATAAGCTTAAGTACGACAACCGCCCAACAGATTCTTCTTTGGCTTATAGAAATCCAGCAGGTGCCTACCGTTCTGCCCCAATCAGACCGAGGCAAAATAGTTGTATCATCGTTTTGCTTCTGTTACCTGTAATGCCTGTCAGATGCTTAAGCTGTAACGTTGAAATAAATCTTAAATAAAGTAGAAGGACGAAAAAAGGAGCAAAAGGTAGCGTCATAGACACGAACCGCGCTAGCCTACAATAGGAAAATATATAGATTTTCAGTCAGTAAAAAGCTCGATTTGCCGTTAAATCAGGTGCTGGTAAAACGGCTAGGTAGTTTTGTCTGATCGGCCTTCAGCCTTACTTCCGGTATTTCCTTTTTTTTTCTTGTTAAATAAGCGTATCGTTAAGAAATTAAAAAAATCATCAAAGTTTTTTATCGGTACGAAGTCAAGTTTAGACGTGATGACACCGTTGCAAGTCAAATAATGATCGATAAACTATACCGTCGTCATGTCCGTCTGTGAAAACGTTCTGACGAGAAATTTACGAGAAGAAACCTGACGGGTTGATATTAGTGAATATAGTGATATTTAGTCTTATGCGATACCCAGTTACATTATTGCTCATATAGGCATGAAGATTTGAAATCATTCGTAGTCTTTGACCCGTTAGGTCATCTGTCAGTTGTCAGATCTTATTTTTACACTGCATACGTAACCAACATGTAACCGCGTACGAATAAGACGCCACTGTCATTTCGGAAATTGGTCTGATAAGGATGGAAAGATTTTCTAGCCTCGTACAAAGAAACTCAACTGATTGCTTTAACAATCTTTGACAACAATTGATCATGCCGATATCTGTACTCGATCCATAAAGGTTAGCTGATCTGAGCTCTACTGTCGGGTGTGCTCCTGTTATTTAAAAAATTGCTATAAACAATTAAAATGCACGAAGTAACCGAAACAGTCTCATGTTCCATAAAGAGATATGAAAAATTAGTTCTTTCTATTGAATCATTCATGCAAATTCGTATGACCGATGGGTTTCTCGCAATCCTGTATACATTCAATGGATTACACGACAATCGGACGAACGACGAAAATCGGGTTAAAATTGTGAACTGTTTTTTTTTTTTTTTTTTTCTTTGTTTGTACTTTTTTCATGGAACATTGTTAAAGCTCACATTTTTTTACCGTTATGAAAAATTGTTTGACCTTGAAAAAAATTATCAACGAGACAGTTATGATACTTTATTATACCATGTACTTAGGTGATACTGTAACTGGAGAGATTTGGATACGATTTATAATTACGTCAAATTATCTACTTATTAACATTTCTCCAATGTAGAGCAATTGTCATTTTTAAAAATAATATATTAGTTTTTTTTTTTTGTATATTTTTGTATTTTCGGTGTTCAGCACTTGTGCCAGCTTCAGGACTCAGTCGAGTGCAGAAAAAGGGCCAATTAGCGGAAACGCTTCGCAAATGTGAACATCCTATTCGCTCGTTCACACATCTGCGTCGTCCTTAGATCAAGATGGGCATATCATTACAATCGGCGTCTTGATAAATTAGTTGCCAGATAAACACCTTCAGTACGATGCGGAGTACCTAAATAATTAACGACAACAGGCTGAGAAGATGGACGTCCATCCCAACTCTCGTCGGCGTAGACCGTCGTCTAAATGGGTAATGCACATCTCTTCAAATACGTTGCTATGGTAGCTGCTATGGTAAATAAAGAGTATGATGCCACACGATGGTTCAGATCTTAGCGTTGTCGCAAGCTAGTAACAACAAGATGCCCAGATAAGCAGAACGATAAAGAATTAAAGAGAAATGACGTATCAAAGAAGAAAAGGTAATATTATTAAGGTTAATAGCGAAGTAAACCATTTTGTGGCATCTAGGAAAAGAGTATATGTGAACTAGAGTCCCTGTCTAAGCCTAAATTTACAATCCGTATGCCTCATTTATCCTGTATCATTGATGGATTACACGATCATGTGTCAGTAAATAAATTACGCGGTACTATTCATAGTAAAACTTAACAACACGTATTCTAATCAATTTGCAGAACAGAAATGCTGACACTCGAATTATATGTGTTGCTATTGATGTAGCTTAGACACCAAGTACAACTTCCAGGGTAAATAGTTTAAGTTGATTTTTATTTTTACATATTCTTTACTATTATCTTTCTGTTTTTCCCAAGCAGTATAATTAAGTCTACCCTATTGTTAGCTCATATCAATGTATAGTGCTTTTGGCGGGACGTCACGTCGAAGTTGACCTGTCTTATATTTTCGTACGAAAATAGTATATTTTCGCAAAAATTATAACCTTTAATTGACATTGAGTGTCAGATGATTACACTAAATTTAGCATAACAAACATAATTAGATGAAATTTTGCGATGTCACACAAAGGCAGCTTTCGTCTATTGTTTTTTTTTTTATTTACTGATGTATATACGTTATGATACGGTATTGTGTATACCGTTGGAAGGGTCTTTTTTGTTTTTGTCTCCAAATCCACTGCCATCAACCTCGAACGATAAGTATGTCAGGTGGCAAAGACCCCATTTCCAGCAGCTACTTTATTTCATATGTTATGTTTTTGTTTCAGTGCTGACCGTGTAACTCTGTATATTCATTCTATATACTATGAAAATTCTATAGCGGAGGTATATACGTACACCTAGCAATTGTCCTGCTTCAGAAACGGTTCTAGCCGGTCCTCGACGAAATCATAGTGATCTAGCGGAGTACATTGTTTAGAGAGAAAATAGCATTTTTAAACTTACCAAGCCATTATTGGGTATTACTCTCTGGGATGTGACAGCCATTAAGGATTGGTTCAGCATCCTAGGTGAAAGACAAATGATAAGTGTCGAAAATGCTGTTTCTTATCACTTGACATACCCAGCGCTAGAGCCTAAAGAAAAGGCAAACCTTTTGTGATTTTCTGGACAGAACAATGGTAAGAGGCTTGAAAATTAAGAAAAAAAAAGAAAAAAAAACTTCTCAATGGTGTCTTATATTAGATTATCAGAAAACGAAATACAAAGACGAGAAGCAGTAAAAAAACCATCATTACTTGTCCGAAAAAACCTAACGCATAACACATCTCAGTAATATCATACGTTCGTCAGTGTCGTTTACAACATAAATTGCATTTTGCAAAACGATCTATTATTAATCAATGAATCATGAGAAGCAAGAACATAGAATTGCACAGCGAAGCTCACTTCCAGGAGGCTTTTGTCACGCTTGTAATTACGTACGTAATATTTCTGGGTGAACAAAAGCAACAGCAAAAGCTACCATGGCGGATTGATTTGCTCCAGTTCCGTCTTCATCTAGCTTTTTTTTCCTGCTCCAACAACTGCTCCTCCGCCAGTAGGGCTGGACGCTATCTTAAGAAGTCCGAATGCATACAGATACATGTATACGTACACGGAGGAAAGTTTCAAACGTCATCCGCTCCTCTCTTCCAGCTTCAGGTTTGAAGCAACTTTCCGAAAGTCACAGTTACTCTCGACTGGTCGCTCAGTAAATGCTGACGGTCTGTTAACAGGCCAATGGCTACAACGAGCGAGTGCGATGTTCCTTTGTTCCCGATCTCGAATCGTTGCATTCTGATCGGGAACACACGCAAGGAAAACGGGAGAAGCACGTCAGGCAGGTAGAAAAAAAGAAAACGAGCGAGTTTGACAGTCGAAGCGTTTTTTCGTTCCTCGCGGCTGCCGAGATAAATAGCAGTAAGCTGGCTTGCTCGCAAAAGACCTATTGGCGGTCGGCTGACGCTCCAACCGTTTATATCCCCCTAACAGCAGTAGCTGCACCAGCACTCGCTGTTTCGTTTCCGCTAGAGCAGGCACGCTAATTATTATTATTTGCCTACTACTCGTCCTCGCACACCACGAGCGTTTTCTTGCCACCACCATCCGGCTCCGATCCGTCAGAGGGGTCTTGAAAATCTGGCCTTTTTCCATGGCTTTACGGACGTTCGGGCGACCAGCAGCCAACTATTGTATTGCCACTACCACCGCTGCAACGAACGCACGTAAAAGGCTGATAGAGGTCGACTGCTACTGGCCTAACCACGAGTCGATAGTCCTACGACTGCAGTACCTTCTTTACCGACATCACTGTCGGGACCGCGGTGTGGCGCTGCTGCGTTTCCACATGGTGGAGTGCTTCCACTGAAACATTTGATCACAGGAAAGGAGAAAAGCGGACACCCCTTTCTGATTGGCCAGTCGATGTGCCGCTACTGCGTGCGTTACAACAAAGTGTAAAACACTGCAAGTGCAATGCATTTGCGAGGAACTGGTTAGCAGTACTCCCAATTAGCGGTCGTAACTTGAGACACGATGAAGAAACAGGACGACGACTATGTGCGGCGAGAGGGCGAGAAGGGAGATGGAACAGGATAAATGTAGAGTGTGCGAAGATTAGAAACGGACTGTTGTGGATAAGGACAAAGTCGGACGGGGACGGACGCCGAATTGGGCGACCCTTCGAGGCTTTCGAAATCTTCGGTACGTCGCATGGGTAGTCGCGGTAAGGACGTGCTGGTATTGTCGGATTAGACCGGACCGGGTCATCGAATACTCATTGCCGTCGACGTCGTCGCCGCTGCCGCTATCGAGGCCGACAAGACTTCGAGTTTTTAATTAATTCGGGCGGGCGCTATTTTGGTAGAAAGGGACAGGACAAATAGCGGACCTGATGAAAGATTTACAGATTACGTTAGGGGCAAGGCGTATAAACGAGGCGTTATTGAATGATCGGTTATATACGGCTGCTAAAAATCTAACAAATATGTTCGAAACTAAGAAAAGGCTTAGAGTTTTTGGTTGTAACCACAGTTCGTTGTCATAGGTAACGCTTCAACTGACGATAGTCTTCTTCGCTAATCTACGTTACCCTTTTAACACGTTAAAGAGAAAAGAACGATTTTGGGGCGATATGAGGGAGCAATCGTTTTTTAGTTGTTTTTGCTAATTTCTTCTTGAGGTATTATATAATATGGTGCATACCTTTTTTGGGTAAATTAAAGACTTCGCAGCAGGTTCCTTATTTAGGCAATACCCCATTTAGGCACTTCCTGCAGTTCCTTCCGTATGAAATGCGAACAAAACACACCGTCCAAATTTCGATTGGTTTTGTTGACGATATGTATAACTAAAAAATAATACATGCTTATTCGGTATATACAATATAATTTTTACAATTGGTCAGTAGAAACATGCATTTTTTTATTTAATAAGAATGACGGGCCACAAGTAACAACGCTTAACTTTGTAGTGGTATCCCTTAGTTTTGCAGCAGTGTATTGACGTACTCTCTGCCCTCAGAATCGATGTCTTCTTTGTTACTTCGACTGCTGATCCTTTCCCCGTGGTAGAATTTTGCTACCGGGTAAGTTCATTAAGCGCATTCCCATGAATCCGGTTCTCTTTTTAAGCCTCTGTCCCCATTCAGGCAATGCTATGCCCCCTTGACTCTGTCCTCCTGTTAGCTGGTTCTCTCTATCACTTCTGCTTAGAGAGGCAAAGTGAGAGGGTTTGACGCTTAATGATGCAACTCAATATTGAGGCAATTGTATCGAGGCCACCAACAAAGGTCCTAGACTTCTCTCGAGTTTCTGTATCGCTCTTTACTTTCATAGCAGCACGTCTAGTTGGCCCAATTTGCTCTTGTGTTTGTCGTGCTGCCCAGTAGAGTGCTGTTCGGATAGACTCTAAAGATTGTACAAGAGAAGGTGGCACTGGGCAGAAACGGAGCAGAAAACTTGTCGGTGAGGGTGGTTTGCTGACAATTCCAAGTGCCTACCTCTCAAAAGTTCTCTTCCTGAAATAGTTAATGAATCCCCTTTTCGGCTGAGTGCTATGACGTTGCTTCAGCTTCAACGTGTCCTTCTCCTTCGCACACTCAGCCCCTTGCCCCGCACTCGTAATTCAGTATTTTTTGCTCTCGGCTCTCACACCCGTTTGATTCTTAGTTGTATTGGTGGTAGATGAAATTAAATCTCATAAATAAGATAAATATTGAGCTGTTTTTTTTTTTCGGATAATCAAATTAAATATTATAATTGCATACATCAAAATAACCATTGCAACATCCAAAGTGCTTATTGAAAGGGTATAATCGTAAGAATATGTTGCATCGCTGTAAGCGATATTCATGAAAGGATCGGGGCGATAGTAAATTCCGACAAATGTTTTCCCTAATTTAAAAAAAACCATGTAGGCGAACTATAATTCATTTTGCGTCTCGACTAGCGGCTGAGCGGCTTGTGTACTACTACTGTAAACGCAGTTCGAGATTTTCCTCGAGGGAAAACGTAAACGGCGACGACTTAGATTCTAATACGTTCCGCGCGCTTTTATTTTCTGTTGGCTGTTATTATTTCCCACCAACTCCTTACTCCTATTCTTCCTCTATTACGAGTTCCGTTCTCGTTTTCGGCTCTACTTGCCTGCATATACATGTTGTCTAATACATGTAGTGAGTTCACTACACTCCAGCAGTGCTCCTTTCGGATCTCACAGCCCTGAACTAAGAGGTACAGAGGCGTTGTACGGCGCCAGTGAATCCGCATACGCAAACAGTAGACAGACACAATAGTACTCGCCAGCTCGTGGCTTATCGTTGTAGGATTGCTTGCGTTCGATGCTGTTTGTACGAGACGGAAAAACGCACTCAAACTCCCCGGGGCGTCGTTGTCCTTGGCGGCCTCTCTTTAATCCCTTTCAGTTGGACCCGGACCACCCGGTCGCTCCCTTCTAGGTCAGGCCCGCCCCTTGTGTTCCCTCCTCCCGCAAAAAAGGGTTCTACAGGGTTTCGCGATGCTCTCACACTGCTGTTATTACTGTCATGGCAATGCCCTTGGTGCTTTTCGTCAGGCTGGTGAACAGCGAGTGCAAGCACAAACTGGCTGCTCTGGTTTCTCCGCTTCCCTCGCGCTTTTTTCCTTTGGCAGCAGTACTACATACATACGCACGTATCGAACTGTGCCTCTACTACCGGTCTCTTGGCTTAGTTCACAGGACGGCCACTGCTGCATTCAACCTCGTGTGTCTATCTGTCCGTTTTGTTTGTCTCTCTCTCTCCTTGGTTTTCTTCCTGCCCCTTCCTACTCTTCTTGGGCTTTTCTCCTTTCTGCTCTAGTTCTTCTCGTTCATTCATTCGTTCGTTGAATTCCTCGAAGGTAATGTGGTGTTTGCATACGGCCCCCAGAGGACTCGGTGGAAACGAAGACGCAGCCAGTCGGTAGCAACAGCAGAAGCGGCACCAGCTAAATGCTGCTAGTGCTACTAGCAGAAGCAGAAGCGGTCGTGCACCGGCAAGAGTGACTGCTATTGATGCTGCGGCCGTTACTGCCGTCGCCGTGGTACCAGCTGCTGAGAGCATCCTCCCTGGGGGATAGTTTAAGAGATGTGTGAGCTTGAGGATAAGTTCAGGCCACTAGGCCACTCGTCCATGTTCACCAGCGCCGGCAACCGGCAGTCGCCAGCAGCGGTCGTTGTGATGAACCTGTAAGGCCGAAGGCGATTTGTGCGTGCACCTTGTTAGTTGCAACATAAGCGCAAATATACAAACAACTAAGGCAGAAGTAACAACAACAACATTGACGACGATAACTATTGCCACTCCGCTACAGGCTAATCGAGTTCATCTAAAGCGACCTTCTGCTGCAGGTATTTGTAGTGCGAGAAGTCAGTTTCTTGCAATAGAAAGCCTTCGCTAGCTCATGCGGTCAAAAGTGCATAATCGTCTATGAAAACAGAGGAAAAGAGATCTGATCATTGTAAACACAAGCAAATGAAGTATATGTGCATTTAGTTTTTTTCGAGACTAGAATGTAGTATTATATAATAAGCCTTTTTAAGGAAACACCAAGCTGCTTACTAAAACCACAATTCATTCACAGCAAATGTACCAACCTTGAACATACCGCACAAGTAACGCAGTTATCTCTCCACTTCGATAGCAGATATCAAAGTCATATCAAACGGAACAAAACATAGAGAACTAAGTTCCGTCTGTGTTAAATATAATAGCAAAGCACATTATATTCTATAAAAATCATCATTATTATTCTCTGTGTATTTTTAAAATTTCTGAATTCGAAATTGGAGATATGCATGCTATCCTTACGGTGGGATGAATTTCTCCATTGAGTCGTTCCTTCCAAACCGTTCCCTTTCCTCTTAGCTCCATATCACTGAGGCGCTGCGTAACTGCTGCTGCTGTGAGCTAGCGGAGAGGCCATCGACCACCTGACTGACCCTCATCGTCGCCGCCGTCTTCGGCTCTCCGTCTGCTGCTTTATGAAGGAATCCTTCCTTATCGAGCTTCGACGTCCCCTGCCTACGCCATACGTCTCGTGCAGCGCAGGCGGAATTCCGTTCATTCCACCGCTAAAGCTACCACAAGGACCAAGTTCTTTGTCGCTCTATGCCCCCCGCTGCCACCATCTTTTTCTCACAGAGGACCGTCTGCTGCCCACGCAAGCTGTTTCTTCCTCCTCTTTTCGATCTCATCATTTTTGCGGGAACTCTGTGAATCTGGAGAGGGCTCCACAAGACGGACCCAAGTACCAAAATCGGCGACCAACTACAAAAGGTGGCGGGAGGTCTTTGCCGCGGTCCACCGAGCTGTTCTCACAATGGTCGGTAGCTGCACTATAGTAGCAGAAGTCATTACCTAGTAGCTGCAGTAGTAGTAGTAGTAGTATAGTAGTAGTAGTAGTAGTAGTAGTAGTAGTAGTAGTAGTAGTAGTAGTAATAGTAGTAGTAGTAGTAGTAGTAGTAATAGAAGTAGTAGTAGTAGTAGGAGTGGAAGTGTGTAGGAAAAGCACTACAGCAGTGGCATAGAGCAAGAGGGAGCGTTCATTGCCGGCAATCCGTGCAGAGCAGCAGCAATATTGTCTTTTGAAAAAACGAAAGTTGGCGGTCGCTAGCGGTCCCCCGCCTCCCGTCGACAGATAGACCACTACCCGTCCTGCCGCAACCCAGCCTCGAATGGGCTCTGTAGACTCTCGAATCCCCGCCACTATCCCCTGCCGACGATTGACGCCGCGAGCCCTGTAAAAGTCAGCCGGTCCATTGTGGTCGTTCACGTCGGTCGTCCTGAACCACTTCGACGTTCGAAGAAAAGGCGACGACGACGACGTTGACGGAAGATTTTCGTTATTGAATTTCTTTGCCTCGTTTCGCTGCCAGTGGGCGCTTTTTTTTTTCGATCTCGCTTTGCTCGACGTCTCAAGAAAATACTGGATGTTTGTACAAACAGATCGAAAATAGTGACCGCGTCGTTCCTGGATTATAACCAGGCGATTAACGAGAGTGTTAGCAATCTGTAATACGCGGTTATTGCCTGCTGCTTGATGATATTAATGATGATTCTGTTCTTAGTTTTGTATGGTTTCTTAATTGCCAATTGGTAGGGTTTCGACTTTGCCACAAGAGGAAGTTGATATTCTTATTATGTTGGAAGTGTAGCATTTTTCGGATCCGAGTGTTTTGATACAGGCCGAATGTACACGGCATACAAAACACAATTGATAAGCTTTTAAGTTAAAGTGTACGACTTTACCACAGAAGAGTAACATTTTCAGTATGAACAAACATGAAAGGGTAACCAGAATTCACCCATGAACACGATACAAATCACCGTGTATCATGTTTTTAATTAAATTCAGCTCATAGACAAATTCTATCTAAAAGCTTATCGAAAACATTACAGCTTATTACGTTCTTTAAGTGTCAGCCAATTATACTACATTTAAAATATAAATTATATGAAATTAGTTTAGTAGGCAAAAAAAAATGACACAACATAGACAATATTTACTTTAATAAATAGAAACCTGTCACCAGCCTGGTACTCTGGCCTATTACTGAATCATTATATGGCACCTTGCCAGCAAGTCCTTTGGCAGGAATCTCTAGGGCGGCTCTATACCCCACATGCCCTAACTACAGTCGCACTTTGTTCGGCGTGATGAAGGGCCTTTTCCCCTCCTACCATTGATACCGTCAGCGACGTCAGGGTAGGACGGCGTTCAGCCCAGATACGGCGCCGCTCAGTAAAGCCATAGCCAACTTTGATAAAGTAAAACCTACATCAAGTGCCTGCACGTGTGCTGTGGTCTTTTTATACCTCCATAGACGAAAGTACTAACCCTAGAGTATCTCATGTACAGTACGTTATAAGATTCTTTACAAGCGATAATGCGGTTAATGGTTATAAGAAGCTGATTTCTATGCATCTTGTTTTCCCCCTAAGAAAATCAGATTTTTTTTCTATAACAGTAATTTGCTGGCAGAAATATAATAACAATCATAATTATATTTGAGATATTTATTTAGTGCCAAAGTAACGAACGAGGTAGCATTTTTAGGCACATGTTCAAGTTAAGCCCGCATTGGGTCATGAGTTGCCTTGCTTATTTATTCCATTACTAAAAAAAGCTTACTTAATCTTATCGGATACAAAGGGGTACACTTTACAATACAGAATTTTTAAAAATAAATTAATTTTACTCAGTTGAACACAAATAGCCATTTCGCTACCCTTTAAGATTAAATTAGACAAGCTATTTGTATGTGTCTTCTTGTTTAATCTGAAATGTGCTACCATTTTAGCCAGGCAGTAGATTTGAACACTTTTGTTCAAATCCCATACGCACACAGTAAGCAGCGTTGCTAGAGCAGCCATAGAGCCGTGGTTCTGTAAGCATATTTCGTTTATATCAATTCACGGTATAATGCATATGCTACGACAAATACAAATAATAAACTAGTTCGGGATAGTTAGTTCATTTGTCTGACCGTTTGTTATTCTGCACCCTGCCTCTATGTGAAACGTATTATTTTATTACATTGATCTCTATAGTGAGTAAGTGGTTCACCCCTGTGCCGCTGTCGTTCGCCAGTCAGCTCATTCTCATAGCCCGAGGCAGGCGTTGCGCCCCACCCATCATATCATATCATCAAAAATAGCGTAGCTGCTCCTATAAATGCCTTGTAATGCCGTGTGTCGTCGTCCACTTCTTTTCCTTTTTGCTTTAGCAAGAGAAAAGAAATTGAGGTGTGCCTAGTGTCGTTCGGTTGCAGATCGTTTACGTGAATCATACTGTGGGGGTGAAGTAAAACAGCAAAGAAGATAAGAGGAGAGAGAAACCCCCCTTTGTTCGCAGGCCCTGGGAAGGGAATGGAGCAATACGAGAAACTAGCGAAGAAGACTGTTTTACCGGATAAATAATATGGAACGACCCGTTTAAGGCCTGAAGAGCCTACACGGACATTGGTATACCCGGTCACACAGAGTGGCACATAGAGCACGGGAGAGGAAGACCTTAATATTGGGCGGATAGAGGGGAGGCGTTATCTTATCTTAGGAACACGATGCGGTCCCAGACACATCCGGTTCGGGAAAAAGGGCAAGCGGAGGAGGAAAAAGCCGAGCGATTCGAATTACATTTGTTACGTTCCTCAGCGATGTAGCACTGTCGTAACATCAGAAACAAACTCCGCAACAGCCACGCATTGCTTCATGCCGCTGTCGGTCGGAGAGTGGGCAAACAGGCCAAGAGGCGTCCGCCCAAGAGAGAAAACGAAATTGCCCATGATTTGTTGATCCCGTGTTGGTACTGTGCTCCGACGGTAGTGAAACGTCCCTTTGTGATTATAGGGAGCGCAGCTCTCGTGGGTCAGTACCAACTAACGGTTCTCTTATCTACCTAATCGCAATTTAGGGAAGGCTGTAATGATTAGCGATGATATGTTATATTGATTCACACGTATATGTCTCTGCAATTCAGAAATAATTAGGTATAAAATTTTGTTTATTACATGATAATTCACCTACTATTTAAGCGGCACATGCATTGTAATCGATCACCAGAGAAAGCCCCAAAATTGCTTTCTGATGGGAGAATATTAGTTAAACAACGGTCGGGACAAACGGCCTTTGCATTGCTACTCAATTTTCTGGTAGAGGCACAGAGAATTTTTAATACTTACTAAAATTACACAAAGCTTTATAATTTACATTTTTTTTTTAACTGAAGCTAAAAGTAGACAAATTATTTTGCTACATACAGCCCTAACACTATGAAGGAGTGTAAGAGACTAGCTGTCAGCTACTAAAGGTGCATGACTTTACACGATATGGGTGTCGTCGTATCAATTTAAATATTAGAGCCTACTGAAATTGCGCATACTTGCCCTAATCCAATTGTGCCGTAGTTGACGTGTATAATATAACAGACCGATCTCTACGTAAAGAATAAATAGATCTTTACATAGTGATCCTTTACAGCGACAGAAGTGCGGTAATCTCTGTGTTTCAATAATTTATTGTAAATGGGTGTGCGAAATTTTAAGCGGATCACACATAAACACCTTTGCTACTGTCAAACGTTTGTGTTTTAGATCAGTTGATTCTGTATATTTATTTATTTCTATAATTACTTATTTACAGTATCCTGTCTTGTTTTTTTAGTTTTTAGGAGCGTTCGACCTCATTTTAAAAATGTATATTCGCGCTCCAAGGATGATTTAAGATTAGTAGCGAAACAAAACGATGTTATCATAGTGTCTGAATAATTTGAGACTGGGGAGGTAGGTCTTCTTTGTTCCGCATTCTGTTTTTCTCCATCGGATATATATATATATATATATATATATATATACACACATACAACACCGACTAGCGCTACGAACGTCTCTGCAATCGTCGAACGTTGAGCTAAGATTGGAGGGATCCTCGTTCAAGCGGCTCCTTATGCAACACGAGTGATATTTGGCACATCTGGCTAGTTTGAATGATTTGCGATTCAAGTACTAGTCTTTTCGTACGTTGCAGAGAGTCGTTGTGGGATGGTAGCATTACCGCAATAGACACGATGGGTTTGCTGTGTACGAAAAATTTCATAATGAATATTTTCTAATTATATTGGTAGCGACAAATAGTTGGTGACGCTGCATAAGCTGCACAACTTTGACCGCGTAATTTTATCTATATGTGCATAGCGGCTGATTAAGCATGAGGTACTATTTATTTTATAATCCGTCTTCCCCCCTTGTGACTCCTACATTACTGGTGTTTTGCTTACAAATTTTACAAGTTGGTGGCCATTATAAATATACAAGTACAAGTACTTACTTACTTACTTATGTCCTATCTGTAGTTCCTTACTGCAGACAGTCTAATGTAGAGTTTTGAGCTTCGTCGTTACTCCTAGCCTATTCTTTTTCGTCAAGTTAGGTTCATATTTACTGCCTTTTAGTTGTTTATATAAATATTATACTATCTGTGTTAATTATTCACTACTATTTTTTGACATTATTTTTTGTATTATCACAGACATTCTTTTTGAGAGCAACAATAAAGCCACTGAATCAATACATTGTCAATGTTATATGTAGTGTTTTGCGTTTCATGCATATGTACCTGCAGACATATACAGCCGGTAACAGTAACATCATACATGCAATGCTCAGGGTATCTTGATTACGGTCTATCTGTTACTTAACAATACTGCTTGCGTCATTCACAGCATTCTCGAAAGCGTGCCAGGTCAAGCGAAACTTGCCGGTTATCATCCTCTAAGAGATTTTATCAACTGCAGAAAAGTAGAAATATTTAAAGGAAACTTAAAGAAAAAGTAGAAGCATTTACTTGCATTGAAATACCTACTCTATCTCTGAAAAATATAATTGGCCTTTAAGCGACCGCAATTCATTCCCAGCCTCTCCAAACAAACTTTACTTCTTATTTGTTCAATGTTGATAAAGTTTATTGAAAAAATTGAAAACAATTGTTGCCTGATTTGAAAATAAAAAAACACACTTTTTATTCCGTGTACGTAACCATTATGGGGGAGGTTTTAAATTTTTGTACTAGAACCATAACTATATTCATCTCTGTTAATAAAAGCATGATTTTATTATATGAGCATCTAAATGCAAAACTTGGAACTTCAAAATTTGAAGTTCCAAAGGCCTAAAGTGGAAACCATAGAATTTCAAATTATCAGATCCTTTAGACCAGTGTGCCCAATCAGAGAGACCACCCGCTCTGGCTACTGCGGCGCATAGCAACGCATGGTACTCGGGGCATGTCGCACGGCATTTTCGATAAATATACGTAGGATCAGCCAATTGAACACTTACAGTCGCACAACAGATGCGACGAAGCAAACGTATTGCCAAACGCGTAACTATTTTTTCAAGGATTCATTCTGTCCGCCCAGGATCCCCTTGTCATGGAAGTCTTAAAAAGTAAATCGTCCTACTAATAGCACCAGTGAATTTCAAATGGGTAACAGTGACGGGAAATTTGAATCTGCATCCCAGACCTTTACAAATACCGGTATGTTACCTACAAGATATGCGTATCTGCTCAACGATAAACAATGCAGCCTTCATAGCACGATCCAAAAAAGAGCAACCTTGATTCGGCCATGTTTTTTTGTTGCATTGGCAAGAGGTGTTCCCAGATAACTTGGATTCCATGAGATGCAAGAGGGCTAGCGTCGTTTATAAAAAGAGTTTTAAGGGTATTCGTATTTCCTAATTCACAACCATCGCTCGCTCCACCCATCATGTGCTTGGCGAAAACCCGGTTGTTCGAGACTAAGTCTGCTTTCAGGTGTTCGAAGCCGCTCACGTATTTCGACATCGCCCTACCTATATGTATGTCCGTACCAGCAAGACGGCCCCAACAATGGACCTTCATGAACTTGATTTACTGCAGGCTGATCGAGCCTAGTTTTCTCTACATGTGTCGTCAGCTTTGCGAGAGCTGGCTAAAAGTGAAATTGGTTTTTACCAAAGTGGCGAAGTTATCAGCATAAGAAAGTTACGTAACTCGCCGGATCTTTAACATAAAACGGAATATCCGTTCATTCAGCAGAAGCGAAAACAGGAGTGGATCCAATCTCTCAGCCCGTGCTACGTCAGTTAATTGGACGAACAGTTCCGCGTGGACGGCTCCATCGTCACTGCTCACCAAGGTTTTTATAGTACTGCTAATGATTCGAATATTCTGTGGAACTCAGCACTTTGTAGATTTTCCAGAATCTTGTCTCTGCGAGTTATCTGACAAGTAAATTAAAAAAATTCACGAACAGCAAATAGCGCCTACTTTTGCCCGCGAGAGTCACGAGGTATCGTCTGAAGCGGCATGTCATGTGCCATGAAAGTCGATCATCCTGCCTAAAATGCATGTTGTTCAACCTGGAGGTAGGAGCAAGCCTCTAGGAGCCTCGTAAGTCGACCTGCAATGAGACGAGCCAGAAGCTAGCAGCAGCAGCAGCAGCAATGATCTTTGATGAAGATGGGTCGTGCAGACTATGTTTTCCCTTCGGTGCGACGCTCAGTAGAGCGCCATTCCACTTTATTAGTCAAAGCAAGCATTTGTCTTCTCTGGTAAGGGAACGCGTAAGGCACACTTTTGAAATGCTTATTGCAGATCAGATCCAGTCTAGCAGCCTTATTTGGCTGAAGTTGCTGCAGATACCGCAATCCCTCCTGTACGAGATCTCCATAGGCTTGTCCATGCATCCCGGCTAGACAGCATGAATTTTGGGTAAGACCATCCACCCTTATGGCATATGACAAATCGCTCCAAAAGGTCTGGCGTAGACAAAAACAGGCATTGTTCGCTCTTTGTAAATTTCTTCACTGGGTTGCCGACATTTCGTGTAATTCCCAGAGACAAGATTTTAGAGAAGCGTAGTAGTATGCGGATTTCCACAAGGCATTTTGTTTTGATCCGAATCATCAGCGATCCTACACGAAACCACCGAATTCCGTTTTTAGCGCCTCTAGCAATATAGACATTTATTTACTCGCTGCACTGATGTGCGCAGACCCTACTTGTGTATCATACGTATGGCATACCATGGGCGTTGCCGGCGCGGTTGCGGATCAAGTTCACACTTCGCTCAGGGTCTCAACATAGTCGATGTCTGGGCCTTGAGGTCCTAGCTCTCAATTTAGGGCCGAGCTTTTGGATTCTTAGACGGTCAAATCTTTGTTCTTTGCAAAGTTATTCCCTGCTTACGAAGAAAACCGATTGCAACTGGGCCATGCTATATTAGGACGCTTTCTTTGCCAGCTGAGCGATTTTCCATTGCTCCGACGTTCCCAGCTACGACCCCTGGTCTGAAATTGACTTTAAGACCGACTGCAACTTCTGCTTGCACATGGGTGGTCGCAATAAGCCTTTGCCGAGCCTGCATATCTGTCAGTGCTTGGGTGAGAAAAGCTTTTAAATTCTGAAGTGCCGGAGGTAGATACCACGCTCTTCTCTCCACAGCATTTGTAGGAATTGTGCTGCTTATTGCGGCAACCTTGATGTTGAGAAGGGGGTTGACGACGATCAGACGGGGTCTTTACAAAGCCTCCACGAGTGTATCGAGGCTCGTAGACCTGGCACAGTCGAGCATTAGGCACACGATTGTCTTCGAATTCCTTCAGCGATAAAGCTGTCTGTTTGTCGTTTGCAACTTTCCTGATCTTCAAGAATGCATCATCTTGAGCAGCTTAGTCGAAACACCACCGTTATCTGCCGTTAGGCAGCTGAAAAGGGGGGCACGGACGGAACATGGTGTTCAGAGTGGGGTCTGATCGTCTCCAATTGGACTTCAGCCACCTAGACATAGAAACCCTAATTGAACTCATTCATGGTATTCATGGTCATCAATCTCTAGGACCACCATCACTGGGCGCGGTGTGTGACCGGTACGTTTCTCAACCTTCTTGACTGAGCTGTTTATGTCTATTTTATGAACGGAAATGGGAGCCTCTCTGGAAGGGAGTTGCTCCTAACGGTTCGATCACTTTGTCGTCAATGGCCAGCGTCAACCTGCTTGGGAGATGTGTGTTTTCACCAGTTTGAAGGTTCATTGTCACTTCGGTTCCATCGGCGCCCCATGCTATTATTATTAATGGTGCTCCCTATAATCCGTTAAAATGTTATATAAAACGCATAGGTTTGGTTCATTCGATAATTTTGTGACCCGTTTTCGCAATACAAATGTTTACGCCGGTTTGTGTCACTAGAATGGTCACCTCGCAGCATTACACGTACACGCATGAAATAAATCTATTGAAGAAATGTCGGTCGAGCTTCCTCGGAGTCCCTGAATAGTAACTCCCGTATAAGGATTTTTCATTTTCGATCATTTGCACGGAACAGCTCGTCCGCCGAAGAGATGAGCGAGCATGTTATTAACGCTCCGTTTCCAATAATAGATTACTTAACACGACCGCAGTTTCTACACAGCATGAACTATACTTACCGCATCTGCAAATTTTACGTGATCGTTTCTTTCATCTAGAATTTACAATCTGCAGTTATAACGGGATACATCACGTTAGAGGTATATGCGAGATTGTGCCTTTACAACTCGGAAGTTCATTTGTTGGGCTCTAGGCAGAGCTAACTGAAACACATATTAGGACCAATTACGCCATTCTAGAAAATCTTTCGAACTATTTTGCCGACTTAATTCAGATGCTTCCTAGAATCGCACCTACTGGCATTGACTACACGAATCTGATAGGAATATTCGATAATTAAGGATTGGATAAGGCAAGCTGCTGGAGCTGCATCAAAAACAGTAGCACAGAATTTAGCTTGTTGAGTTGCCCATTACGCGTCGAGGCGAGCTTTTCTTGAAGGGCCAAGAGAGGCCTTCCTTTCGTTTTTCGCTACTGACGAGCTCAGTTATTTCAACAGCTCTGGGGGAGAGTCAAGACCTCTGACCTCCTTCCGGTACGTCAAGCAGGGGGACAAAGGCACTATAAAGGGGTTCGTTTCTTCGCTGCCTTCCTCGAATACTAAGATCCTGAATCTAGCTTTCCATTTCCAGTCGGAATTGAATGGATTCGCATCTCAAACAAAGGCGAAACGCTGCATACCGATAAGAAATAATAGACCTGTTTGATGGTGTCTTTTATGAGACCAGCTTTCGAAAGAAGGAGGCGAAGTAAAGAACAGCGAGGCGCGACGAAGTCCAACGTTGGCACGAACTCTAACTCACGGACTCGACCAGCTAGGGCGAGCACTTTTGAATGATAATGGCCCAGTGGACTTGCTGGACGTCCGCTGGGCCGAACATCCATGCACTGTCAACCCTTCCATGGCTAGTGACTGTGAACAAAGACTGGCGTCAATGAAAAGGCCGCACGCTCCACTTAGAGATTCATTACACTGTAATTAGTGTTGGTCCTCGGACCCAAGGTCCTATTTAGGACCCTTGGCCTCTCGCACAGCGATAGGCTTCTGTTCTAGACAATGAACGCTAAAACAATGGATCCTCCAAGCCTTACTAAAAAAAACTTCAAACAACTACTACGCTTCCCATCATAGGAAAATTCTGGGTTCTGCTCTCTGCCGTCATCGGTGTCCCCAATCCCATCCGCCCCCTCTTGCGCTCCCTGCGCCCCGTCCGATCAACTACACGCCTAAGCAGCTGCTTCTTTCGAAACATTACGGTTGCTTTCCCGTTTACAACAAGGTCATGATGGAGAAATCAATGGTTCGACGGCTGTGCAGCGAGCTTTTTTCAATGATTGAAGAATCACCACCTCAAGTCAGTCACTAACAAAGTAGGTGCGACCCTAGTGCACTGCAAGTATATCAGAGGAATGGACGTGTATATAGGTTCACGGTTCGCAAATGATTTCCCGATACGGATAAACTCTGTAATGTAGCCGCTCACAAAAAATGAAACGCCCAAGCAAAGCAATTAGTACGGTTGAGTTTAACGAATCTTCTGAAAGGGCAAATATCGCGATCTGGAGGGCAATTTTTAGTTTAGTAAAAGTCTATCCTGCCCTTGGAGAAATGAGGAGACTTCGGCGATTTCCCTGAAGGATATTAGTGAATCAAGCTGAGGACAAATAAGGCGGATAGTTATTTTCTAAAAACTTTCAATAAAAGTGCAAAAGGATAATACAACCAAGCCATTGTTTATATATATAGAAGGTGCTTTAAGATGCATATATATATATATATATATATATAATACAAACCTTGAGTATAGGCTAACGTTAACTGTGCAGGTGTACTCAGGTACAGCAAAATACATGCCAGTTTTAAAAGCGAAATATAATCCACTGCCGTATCCAATTGCATTTTTTTTTGGGGTGGTAATAACGTTTTTAACGATAGCTCGACTATTGTTTCTTCTACATACGGATTTATCGACGAACCATCGGCCAACGTCACACAAAAGTAACTCAAAAAAACTTAGCCACCTTGAAGCCCTCATATTATTCATTGGTGAGCACTTAGTCCTCCTCAGCGTTCCACAATCCCTTGTTACATCTGTCATTGATACCTTTGCTGGCAACGTTCAAACAAGTGAATTCGAATTTTCCGGTGCCAACATCTTGTGCAAGAGATAATGTATCTGAGCCACATATACACGTAACATACCGTAAAGTTGCATACGTAATGCATACAACAATTTTTACACTTTACGAACGCCGTCTGTCTCAGTGAAGTTACCTGTTTTTTATTTGTCAGTATGACTACACAAGCGGGTAGTCTAGCAAACTTTTTTGTCCACCCCACTGCAGCTATTGTATATATGTGGCTTAGCCGTCCTAGGAGTTAGCAACTGTTGTTAGCGCATCTGGTAAGTAAAACTGGAAGTATAAGACCCAAATCATAGACTGAATTACTGCAGTCGCACAGACTGATATCCTACGTCCATTACCTTTTCCCACTCTGCTTAATGATGCGCTTATAACAGTCACAGAGGAGAACCCGCAGGTCAGTATCTTTTCTTTGCAAGTGACTTATCGCTGTTTAACGCACACTGTAACGCAACCGTCTATAATAGGCCCTGGCAACTCGCAACGTATGTAAGTATTCTTAGGCTAGAGATTAGTATCCTAAAAATCCAAAATTTCGCCAGCGTGGATGCATAGCGCCATTGACCCTTTGGCCTCAGAGAGTAGTGTCGTTGAATATAGCAACTACTTAACGTGGTTCAGGGCGAGGCTAGCATTCATTAGAAGCTCTTGCGCTAGAAGCTTATTATGGTGAGCATCACAAGAACACTTGTAGTCCCTTATGAGCGTAGACAAGCCGTCCATGATGTCTGTAAAAAGGATATTTTTCTTATTCGATCTCAAAGTGGGCCCTAGTGCATTACGCGGAATGACCCTTGGACATAAGTATCAAAATAAGAGGCAAGTCTCCTGCCTTGATTGAGTGAAACCAGCATTTCAGCACATCGTCAATTCATCGAAGCGTACAACAACTCTGAGTAGTCAGGCTCTCACCAAACCTTCTACTGTACCACTGCAATGACTAACGATACATTTAAGAGCACATCCAGAAGGTACGTCATGGTGTTATATGCCATCTACAGCTGCTGCCATGTTTTCTGTTGAACGCGTAAGCCTTTTGATTCGGTCGTACGTAAAGCGTAATAGTCTATGCAGCTCTCGTCATGTTGATCGGTACAACTCAGTTTGTTCCGTGCACAATATAGCTTGCCAGCAATCGGACATGTCGTTGTAACATAAGCCATGATAGAGTATCGTAACATAAGTTATGATAGAGTACTGTATGATATGTTCTATGTGTTCAAGTTTATTCTACATCTAAGTTCACCTACACAGGAGTAAAATAAATTGTAATGGCAATGATGATGGAAACTAACGACAAACCACAAGACGTAAACACAAAACGGGTCACATTCCGTTTCACCCGATACCTTTGTCACTGAAGCATAAGGGCTTGAGGCAGACATTTATAGTAGTTTGCCCCTTGCACTGCTTAAGGTAACACAACATCCCCATTAGAACTACGCTTAGATGTAACGAATAAATTGGTCCGCTGACCCCAAAAAAAGAGTCCATTCTGAAAGAGATCATGGGTAAGTGGCAAGGTATGATTTAGTGGGAATATGCTCCACCTACGGTATCTGAAGAATCCTAACGCCAAGATAGATTAATCAATTTGAATAGTCAAGCTTTAAGAGTGTCATGGCTCGAGAAGCGACGTAAACGTTTGGTGATAGTAACGACAGAACTTGTACCAAATTGGCATAGGTCACAATTGGAATAATGTTAACATGTCGCGTCCACTAAGATGACGCACACCTCGGACACAAATCAGAATGTCTGTCTATCAGAATGTCTGTTCGAACGATGCCAAGCTTTCCACTTGTTGGAGTAGTGCTGGCTGTGGAAATGTACACGGGTTTGTTGCAAATGCCCCTGGCTCGTCTAAAATGATTCAAGATATGCACTGTCGTATGCTTGTCTGAGCTAATGCTAAAAGGCTATAGTACGAAAAATTTCGAAGGCTATCTAAAACGTCCTGAATAATAATTGACGAAGCAATAATATAGGGTAAAAGCCTCAAACTAACCGAGTAAGGCTTGAAAACATGAAGTGATACCATATGTTTATATTAGAATCAACAACATATTGCTTTTAGTAAGCTACACAAAGCACGACAGAGCTTGAAGAATGCAACAATCAATGTCTTACCTGTATTGTCAAAACCGGAAGATGCAGCTCGGATAGGCGGTATTTATGACTACCGTATTTGAATATCAATATATAAAAAAAAAGAAGATTATGATGGGCAGACGCATCATCGATTATTGCAGCGAAAGGAAGCGCAACGATGCGGTCAGTGATGATAAGCAGATCAAAGCCTGCAGAATAAACAATCATAAACTGCTTTAGCGCATAAAATACTTAACGGGTCTTTAAAGTATGATACATTGCCCTTATGGATAGCTGCTTTCTTGTTTAAGATAATTACTTCCTCCTGGACCGTTGAGAACAAAGATTCCAGTAGTATACATATCATTATATAAAAAGCTGTGCAAACTTTATATAATATGTGTATTAGATGTGTATGCATAGTACATGTGACATTTGCGAATGTTAAAGAAAGGCTATTTGCATAAGTAGATGAGCCTTCAATCCGAGGCTGTACATACTTCAAATTGGTTTACGTTTATTTATGGACATCAACACCTTATCATTTATTTGTCGACTTTAATGCGGCTGGAATTTATTTCACTTGTCCTTAAGGAAGTATATTTTTTTTTCTAAATAAAGCCTTTCTTAATACATGATCAGTTTTTTCTAATTAGTGTGATATACTTAAGGATGCAGCTGCACGCTAATCGTGCAGTGCATCCTGCCTCCATACCAATTTAGCTGTCAGACCGCACGTAGTCACGCCAGTAAGCACGCGTTGATCGAGTAGCGATAACACCCGATACTATCGGTGTTTTTTATAATTTGTGAAAAAAAAAAAAAAAAAAAAAAAAGGAATGCACTACGGTGAGTAACCGATATATTCCGATATTCAATACAGAAAATGTGTGTAATAATACTACGATAGATAAATGTCCTACTTTATTCTGCGTCTATCTGTTAGCGTATACATTTCTACGACAAAACAGTTCGTTTATGATCGCCTTATAACAGCATACTGTGAGACTGGGCCAATTATCACTAAACGCATATGATCTTGCTGTAGAATATATCTGACGCCATGACGCGTGTCTTTAATCGCACTTCATTGTTTTGTACGTTTTTACTGGATTACGGAACAGCAGTAGACTGACTAGTCAACGTGTTCTCGATGTATCCTTGTATCGATGTAAACTGCGATTTAATATGTGTTAACACTTGAGATGGTCGCTTCATTTAGGCAAAAACACATGATTTCCTTCACACAACGTAAGCTTTAGATACGTTGCAGCTCAAATAGATTCTCATCATTGTACGAACTTTTAGTTATCCGCATGGTCAGGATGTTTCCATTAAAGTTACCGTCACTTGCTAGTAGCCAAGTAGAAGTTGTTGTAAAAGTGTAGAAAGCTCGGGTTCAATCACTATCACGGCCAATTTTTACGTGTCAAATTCGCAGTAATTCCCAGTCTTTTGTACGCCGCAAACCGTCTGACAGTCAAGGGTTTCGGGTTTGAATATACGCATACACCAATTTCAGTGTACTTCCTTTGACAAGCTGCGGAAGATAATTTGCACCGAGGCTGATGCTATATTTCGCAGAACAAAAACGTTTTTTTTCCCTTGTAAACATCAACCATCGGCTGTTCTTCCTTTCAGTTCAGTGTAAGTTCGAGTTAGGCCTTCCGAACCGCGACGAGGCCATTGCATTTGAGTATAAAATTAACTGGACGTCCTATTATAGCCAACAGGGATAAACCCGATAAGTAGCAAGTACTCATTTTTTAGGTCTTTTTATTTGCAGACACATTTGACATGCATATCCATCGCTATCAACATTGCATCAAGCGTTCATATATATATAAACGTTTTGTATTCTTTATCGTACAATCCGACGATCTATAACATGCTTTGGGGAGGATCGTATCGCGCCAAGGAACACAGATGTCCCGTGTGCCAGACGCTACCCACCGCCAGACGTTACCCACCGCCAGACGCACTGGTCAGACGCTTCAGCACGGCAGTGTAGGCTTACTACTGCTGGCGTGGTTGCGGTGGATCCTAATAAAGGGTGGCCTGCACGAACGATACGCGGCAGGGATGGAACAAAGCGTATGATATAATCCAATGTTTCGCTATCAAAGTGAGATATCGAAGTGTACTACTACACGTCTAGATAATGGAGTAAGTCAAAATGCAATAATTATAATTGTAGCGGAATTAGTGGTGGCAGGTAGAACAGCTGGGGGACGGGGAGGCGTAGGCCACTGTTAATCGCAGGACCTGACGGCAGTTTGGCAGAATCGGATATGGAAACGTAGATTTGTAGAACGAATAATCATAATTAAAGTAATTGTCCTTGCAAGCAGAAAAAATATGAGACAATAGAAGATTCACTGAAAGTTCAATTATTATTTAGCTTACCTAACTTATGAATCAACTTAGAATTGGTAGTCTAATGCGAAATAGCGACCTACGCCAAATGTACTTAGCCTTCATCGTAGATTATGCCTTTATTCTTATAAACTCTGCTAAGCAAAACAGCCTGATGTGGCTGTTTATTCTTATACACCGATATTAGATGCATCTATTGTTCAGGGTATAATTTAGAAGCAGGATAAAGGTAAAGTGTGGCAGATGCTTAGCTCTGGAAATACTCGTACCTCTACTCAGGCCAAATTATCTTTTATTTTTTTTTTTAGATTTTTGCTTATTTTAAAAAAATGCATTAGAAACAAACAAGTTCCACCTAAAAGCTACGTATCTTTCTGAGGTAATGCGCGTACGCTAAAATCGTACGGACTGCTAAAAGAAAATGAGGTTTTGACTAGAAAGCTATTTATGGAAATATTGTTATTATGAGATAAGCTTAAAAGCCTATGAAGCATTACTCAGCTGCTTCCACATGAAGCACGCCATCTGAGGTTGTGTAATATATTCTAAAAAATGAAGTCTTAAAATAAAATATTCTTGAAAAGTTGATCTGAGTTGGAGTGTTTTCCCTGATCAAGTAAAGTGATACGAGATAGACTTCGTAGCTAGCCCACATATGGTGCATATACGGCACTCGTGTAAAAGTTACATCTTGATTATGCGAAGTACACGTTTGTTGTTCTAGTCCAGGCTTTCTAGTGTTAGTAACTGTGAGCAAAAGAAGTTAGTTAGCACAATGGTGGCGTTTTGGTTGGCAGATCTCCCATGTCAGTACAAGGTAAAAGCAATAGATTAAGAGAACTACGCCAGCCGCTACCCATTCCTTGTATCTGCTTTTGCTCTTCATTAGTTTTCCAATATCTTATCTACCGATACAAGCTTCCCATAATTGGCGACGGCTAATTGCACACTTTGTATTTATTAGATACGACAATTTGTCTAAATCTATCTATCCTAGATTTAGATGCCGAAACTTACGCATTCGATATCTGGTATTCCGGTATTCGGTAACTGAACATCAAAAGCGCTTTCGTGTGAAAGGTTTATCAGGCTACCCACTGTCTGTACCTGGAAAATTCCTAATTTTTTTTATAAGCAAGGAACCGTCGTCCAAAACACTGCACCAAAGTGCCATCGTTGTATTGTTTTTAGCAAAACAAAACGCGGAAGTTCTAGACGCATATATTACGTTTAGAATAACGGATATCCTCAACTCAACCGCTGAAATGTTGTTTCTACATATCGTAAATTCAAGCGCATATGGAACGAATTTCAGAGTGAAAGTTGGAACGACCGAAAACGAGTTAAATTTATTGCTGTTATGGAATCCTGTATCCCACATGTGTTTTGTTTTGTTTTGTTTGCTTTTGTTTTTTTTTTTTGTTTCCCACGGTGCCGAAATAGGTAGAAGCATTTGCTTTTTTATCCATTAATTTCGGACTAACTTGAGATAGATAATAAAGGACTACATCAAACAGTTGCAGGATTCATGAAGACTCAGTAGTGATGATTACTATAAATCTAGGCCGATGTTTTAAAGTTAAGCTTCATTTGGTGGACCGTAAGCTGAGCATGAAAAGATTCATTCCATAAAATATATCGCTAATCTGCTTATATATACATAGCAAAAATCTATTTTTTTTTACTGCAGGGCTAACATCTCCTTAAATGGGCAGAATCATAATAGTTGTAAAAATAGCCCACTAGGATAGACACTGTTATAAAAAAAAATGTATTTTCGTTGAAAGAAATTGAGGCTATGTCTAATCTTCAAAGATATTTAAATTTTATCTTAGAAAATTTTGCGCACGCTATCGCGCTCGTTGCACATTGGCAAACGTGTTTGACGAAATCAGAAGCCTTTTTTCATAGAAAAAATGGTAATAGGTTAATTCTGTGAAGAGCTTATTTTAATTTTTATCTAGAAAAATGAAGTTAAAAATATAATTTGTGTGGCACACAAAGTGGACAGCTCGATGTTTTCTTTTTCTGCTAGAAGAGAAAGCCATCATAATTAGAGCCATCATAATGAAACTTTCATAGTTTCCGACGCCTGTCAACGTTGGCAGAATAAAGTTTACTGTCGATCTTGAGGGCCCTTCAGGTCGTATCGTGTCATTCCCTATTGTATAACACTGCTTAAGTATAATTCAACTTTAATAACATGCGCCAAGTGAAGCGAGTAGATTCTAGTGCTTTTATTTAGCCCTAGCTTGTTTTTATTTATTTTCTATGCTTTTTAGAGATTGTCTTGGATGCTTTATTGAAACTAACTCGTTCATGTACACTACGACGTATGTCATACCCTGAACCTAACATTTCCACACGCCAATGTCGAGAACGGAGACAACAGAATTGTGTTGTCAACGTTGCCTTTTCTGCCCCGCTCGACATTCATTATCTGTCTGCATCTGTAGAGAAACAGTGTCAATTGACGCTTCCGATTCCCGTATTTTCGAATGTCGTGCGTAACAACAAGGTGAGTTAGTACCTCGCTAATTTGGCCTAAATAATTTTAGCTGTGGCGGTAAGGCTGTAGAACGTATCGGCATATGTAGGCCGAGAGAAACGACATACGAAGAGTCTACGTATGTTGTTTTTCCAAAGTCGACGTCGAATCTAAATTTTTTTGTTAGTGTATATTATCCTTAAGCAGCCGCCTTTTTCGAGTACCGGAAGTCCTGTTGCGTCAAAGACCGGCTGTAAATCAGAAGCCTAGTCGAGTCACCCCCAGTTCCGGAGTAGTTAGCGCACTTACTTAGATGGACGTTGTAAGCACCACTGCTCCCATATCTATCCTAATTTCCGCGAGGTGCAAACTAGACGTGTTGTTAAAACTCATCTGTATTGGCTTCTTGTATAATTTTAAGAAGTTATATTGTATATCCTTGAGGATGATCGCGATGGTGTTTTTATATTCAGTTAATTCAGGTGAAGTAATAGTCGATATGTAAACTATGGCAATCTAACGATGTCCAGAACGCACTCACATATGCATTGCTATTGTCTTTGTTAGAGCTATTTTTTTTTTTTTTTTTTTACCTACTAACAGAAATACGTTTCAGTGATGTAAAGCCTTGAGCATAGCTATAGCACTTACAGAAACAGGTAGTATAATTATAACGATAATGTTGAGTTCTAACAGGAATAGGTTGCTCGTTTCGAATAAGCATGGGCCATTGTATTGTGGCCTTTGCCGCTTATTATACTCGTATTGCGCTTTTGTCGCAAGTAACACAGTCATATGATATTGTATTATGGATTTAGATCGTAGTTAATGAAAGTGAGAGCACCACTCAGCCGACAGGATTATAATAGTAGCGATGGTAATAGTAAAGGTACCCAGCGCCCTTACCAACCAATAGGTTGATTCACTAGATTGAAAAATTCGTTCAAGCTTGGATAGCCCTAATGCCACTGCCAGTCAAGGTTTATCTGGGTTACTGCGGAGAGTCGGGGATGATGAGTCAGAATTAAGTGATGAAATCGGCCCAAGTGAGCTCTAGCTGGGTGTGACCCAGGGTCATTATCAGCTCCGAGAAGTCCTCTCCCAGATGGGTCAAACGTAGAAGCTTTTAACGATAAAATAATGGGAAATCGATGAATTAAGAGTGCTTGCAATTCGACACGTTCGAAAGGGTAAAATCCACTGGCGCGGCCATTTGTTGAAAACCGGACGACAGAGCCCAGTGTCAGTTTATTCATTAAGTTAAAACAAGCCGAATTCAATAAACAAAAATATTGCTTCAGGTAGAGCTTAGTCGGCATCGCATAGCGCCCATTTATCTGCTACTTTCAGTTTTAAGGTTACTATGACGTACTTCATTCAGATGAAAGTGATCGTGGCCGGGTGCTATATTTAGGCTTCAAGCATGTCATAGGAGGCATATTTTAATTCTATAAATAAAAAATACAATGCCACAAATTATATAATACGTGCCATTAACGATACTTTCTATTGTTCGTGACCTTATAATTGCGTGATACGTACATGTCATATTGTATCATGTTTTACAACAGACACATATAAGGGTCCAATAAATGGCAATTATATATTATGAAAGCAGTATAAATAAATGCGTATACGTTAAACACTCGAAGTGGGCTAATATCTGTCATTATATGAAACAAAACTGTCGTCAGCTATTCGTCGAGGTTACTTTTAGTCTGGCCATTTTTTACTTCGGCTAACCCAGACCGTTGAAGAACATCATAAAATCTTTGATTCTGCCCCTATCGTTTGTGCTCTTATTTGTAGTAAATGTGATTTCTTATTTTTGTTTTCGTATCCTTATGAGAAATCTCGGTCACTGTAAGAGTTGGTTCTGCAAGGTTGTTGACCGGAACGAACGGCCTGCAATGCCATATTAAGGTCCGTTCGATAGACAACCAAATACGGACTCCACTCGTAGCGTGGGAAGAGTAGGACACAAAGCTGCTACCTTTGCCAGATAGGGCAGAAAGCGTGCCGACGCGACCGATCGAAAGGGATGCCTAGTAGACGCCAATGACATTGGCATCGCGTTGACACTAATAAACAAGCGATCATTAGCAAAAAAACAGGACAGTCAAATGAGCAACCGAGTGAACGTGAGACCAGTAAGTGGATAGGCCAAGACTAACTACATATCCGCGCAGTAATATTATTCTTGCGGCGATATCCTATTAGGATATCCTAAGAGGTTTCTAGAATCCCATACGAAGTACGTACAAAATACATCTAAGTAGATTGTCTCCGATAACCTCGAATCCATTCCGCTATTTTCTTTGGCTTCAGACTTTAGGAAAAGATCTCCAGTAGTTCAAAATTGTAACAAGGGGCATCGTGTGTTCTTACTCGGTGCTGTCGTTTGGGCAATCCAGCTTTGCGTCCGAGATCAGACGGAGTGGAAAGATATGGCTCTGCAGGGAGATTTTCTGTCATGAGAAGACAGAGTGAAATGGAACGCTGACGACTGCTATTAAACGAAAACAAAAGTTGACATTGTCAATATTACGCTAGCTGCTAAATTCATAACAATAAGTAAGCTACATCCCTTTGCCGTTTATACAAAACGAGCCATTATCAAGAATGGAATATGGGCAAGTCAAGCAAGCCGTCAATCAAAAACACACCCGTAATGATTCAATGTCCTTATTAAAATTTTGTTGAAAGATCAAAGTACTGAAAGAATGAAAGAGCACTTAGTAGATCAAATTGGAGTATTTATTTTTATAATAAAGCTAAGAAAATCATTACAAGACCTGTGAAAAGACGAGAGATCTTTTACTTAAAAACGTAAGCCCGGTTGTTGTTGTTGTTGTTCCTCTTCCTGAAATCTTCCTGTCGTTTTATAAAGGTAATTACATCTAAAATATACGAAATGGCTTGATGTATCATGCGACTTAATGGGTCCCTGGCTCGAGCCTTGCAGTTCTTCGAAAAAACATAGCCCTGACATAGTACTTTGTAGACTGATTAGTTATTTTGAATACAATAGTCACAATATTTAAGCACCACATGGGTCACATTTTTTTTTTTTTGGGTAATAATTTAAATAATGCTCAAGGCGAACATTTTTGCCGCATCTCTTCACCGCATTTTCTAACACAGTCTTGTCCAGCATAGTTAACGTCTATTAATTAGCTGAGTAATGGATGTTAGCTCTACGATCTACAATTCGACTAGCCCTCGTCAGACATCGCTGAAGACAAATACACAGTCATCAGTTCTTTTATTAAGCATGCGAACTGGATAATCTGCGTGCTACATGTAACGTGTCTAATAAAAATAGATATGATCACTTCGGCAACAACATCAGCGCGCTTTTATCTTGAGCTGGCTATAATGTAAACAATCTTCAAGATTAGTTTAAGTGAAACCCTCTAATAACACATAATATCTTCGTTTTTTTTTTTTTTTTTATTGAAATCGCTTCGGATCGGACTTAGGCGGAATTAAGGGCTCTGCGACCTCTTAATGTGTACCTGAAAGTTGCTAGACGATCGTAAGCGTATTGTTATCGAATAGCAGCACCGCCAAAGTTATTCCGGTTCAAACTATTTCCTCACCTATTAAATAACAAGTAGTAAGGAAATAGAAAGTGTGTAGGATATTGCTTACTGAACTATATTAAGAATGATTAGGTAATCGATTGTACCTAAACACTTCCAGATCCTGTCGAAGCTGGCCTGCCCACTAAACGATATATCAGCAGGACTAAATCCAAGGAAACTATCGAATGGGCATCCAATTTTGAGCTACCAAGCAAAGATGCAAGTAGAACAAGTTATGGGGCACATACAAGTTTATAGAAAATACGGACGTTGAGCAGTTTCCTTTGATACAGAGATTCGGCTGTCGCATTGTTAACTCATTCAGACTTTTACTATTAGGAAACAAAGTAACTTTATTTGCCAAAGACGTCAAACGGTCTACAGCAGCAGTAGTCGTCGATGCCTCCCTCAGCCGAACGTCACGCACAGCAAAATTTTCCATGTCGACCTATACGAAGCTTGACCCAGACGTACTTTACGAATAAATGCTTTTCTATAATTTCTGTTAAGCTTAACAGTCATCCCAACCGTTCACGTACAATCTTTCCCGACCCGTTGGAGGTCGACCCAGTGTTTCATACACAGAGAATACACTACAAATACCAGTGCTAGCATTATGCCAATAGCTACTGAATGCGACCAGTAGATGAATCAAAGCAGGCAAACCGTAGTCCTGGCTTTGCTTCTATTAGGCCGCGGGTTTTGTGTCAAAAAGTAAGAAGAAACTCCCAAAGGAGCCAGCATCCTTTCAGCTAACACGCCCGGGTGATCTGGAACAAGCGTTGACAGATTCGGTAGTTAATCGGCCCAGTTTCCTTTAGCTGGTGCTACCTCCGCCGTAATAGCAGCAGCTGCAATGGCTCCCCCGCGGGATTGCCGTTGCCAAACACTCGACAGCCGGACTTGACGTCACTAGGCAGCAATCCTCCGACATTTGTGAGCTGACCCTCATAAATGAATTTTATGATCTTAAAGTTTTTCCATATATGTCGCACGAAAGCCTCATTTCCGGAATTGTAAGCCTCATCGGCATGCACATAACAGATTATAGTTTTCCTATCTGAAAAAAAAAAATCAGTATAGACATTTCTACTGTCTCTACTGATTTTTCTAGATACAGAACAACCGTGTAGAGCCACTGAGGCTCTCCGAACAGCTTTGACCATTACGCGTTCTATCAGCGTTTGGTACGGGACTGACAATAAATGTAGACATATTGTCGGAAGAAGCTTAAATTAGCTATAGCGTTAATCGGGCTACCTTGCACGGTTACAGTTAAACTACGGCGATTTCGTATAAACATTATTTGCAAATCAATGCACGTATCCATTAAGCGGACTACAAAATCGTCCGTTGACTCTTCCATATCAGCATATTCCGTTTTACATAGGGGTTCAAATTTAATTTCAAGTAAGGTTTTTAAGGCTACCGATTAGCTGCTGATTCAAAATACAAGAGAAAAATGGCGTTCTGTACGATTTGTGTTTAAAACTAGATTCTAATATGTAAAGCACGACGCAAGAAAGTCTGTTCTCTTCATTTGTGATACTAGCACAACTACCTTAATATAGCAAAGGCGGATACCTACTTCTAAGAGCAAACATCTCGTATTCCTTCAGCAAACAAGTTAGGTGGGTTATTTACCTGGCGGAACGAATTTCGTCTAGGTGTAATTTTTGAAACTGAAGTTTTCCTTCATTGAAGAACATGTTAGACTCCAATAGACTCTGCGAGCTGAATATTTTTGTCATTATTTTATAAGAACTCGTATGTTACTTTGGCTACCTAATAGCGTTCAGGACAACTGAATAAACAATAATATATATAATGATCCAGAAAACATATAATAACAAATGTTGTTCAGCTGCAACACATAATAATCCAGTGAGTACGGTACAACTACTAGAGCAGTTCCTCCATATTATTAAATCACAAGGTGACATTTATGTTCTGCAAAATATAAACATAGGACAGTGACTTAAATCAGGCTCATAAATCATATACTTTTTGCTTCAAAGCTGTAAATTCTATGAACTATTTATTCTATGAACGTGGAAAGAGAAACAACTTTTAATTCAAAACAACAAAAAGAAACACTTCCGTTGTCTGTCAATTACAAAATACTAATATTGTTCAGTTATATACATGCGCCTTTGGCTTACCAAGAACCATTTAAGAGAGTTAACAATCAAGGATCACGGTACCTCTAATCGTCTATTGGCACGTGATTTAACGAAGCTCTAGAAATGTCTATTTTTTTGCGTCTCTTCGTTGACTAGGGCAAAATATTACGGTCTGATACCTTTGCGAGCAAGTTTGCCATGAATCGTTTAACTCTAACAGTTGTGTTGCCTACTTCATGTCCTGCATTGAAGGTCGAGCCTCTCGTCAAAGATCTTACAACAAGCGAATTTCAAATGCTACACTGTAAGGTCATATAATTTAGCTGAACACATATAGTTAGCGTAACACATAGGCAGGCTGAGTATTACCTGTCATATTATGAAGCGCTTCAAATATGTAAGAAGTTTTATTTTTGACGAATGGTAGAAATATATCGAACCGACTCAAAGGTCCAACATAATTTGATGATGTCTGCCTTGCTTCCATTTTTACAACGTAATAGTAAATGTCTACCGACGAAGGTAAGATATTCGTTTCAAGGAACTGTTAGTATTTACAAAATGTACGCAAGCGAACAATGTACATGTATTCCAGCTGCGTAGGAAACAAATCCGGAAGAAGAGGGAGCAAGCGTGCGTAGGCCACGAGAGCTTTTAAACGATAGACTGCGTCCGCTTTTCGTGTCTCATGAGTAATTCACGATTATATGCTTTCGCAGAGCGCACTGACATGGGTACATCAATAGAATGATTCAGGCGGAAGTGATTCTAAGTAGCACGGGAACTTTCAATTAAACCTTGGATACGATTCCTCTTTTATGACATCGTGTATAACCCAACCTGTATCAATAACAAAACGCAGACATTCAAAGAAAAACAATTAAATACTAATCCAAGTGTTTCAAAAGTCCATTTGTATGGGTAAGTTCCAGGGCCGCTGTTCCGACACTCGGAGCAACTCATCCTTCTGTCTGTTAGCACTGATAAAATGTACAACAAACATCGTCAATGCTTGATTGGGATCAAATAGTATATTAACAAATTTCCGTACTTTTATTCGTAAATTATCAGGCATTAGGAACTGTGCTATAGTCGCACTTCGCTCGAGAAATAATAGAGAAATGATATCCGTAAGATATTGTCGACACAGACTGGCCGTTCTGGTTCAAATCCTTAGGATTATTGATTTTTTTTCATTTCGTGCGTCTACATTTGGCACCACTGAACTGGGCTGGGCTGGGCTCAGCTCATTTATTAACGTGTACCAATAACGTTGAAGGATCTACTCATTATAGGAGAAGAATCAATCCAAGAGCCTTTTTAACGTGTGTGACGCTGGAGAACGAAGCGAGAAAAGATAAGGATGACGTATTTTATATGATATAATGACCATAATACGAACAGATCTACCCAAGTTAACACAGATGGTACTACTCGAGTATCAAAGTTACACATATTTATTCGAATTCTCATCTTGAATTAAGCCACTCTCTGCTTTAAAGTGTAAAGTAGATGATGTTTAGGTGTTTACCAATGAAGAAATCTTTATGAAGATTTGCGTGAGGAAGTTCATCTTCTCTAAAAATTACTATTGCAGCTGATAATCTTACGCATTTTCTCGTCAAAACCGGGAGCCGTGTGCTGCATGTAAAATAAAGTAGATCCGTATCTCTCTCAATCTTGAGGTATATTTTCCATAAATTCTGTATTCTCCACCTGGAGTTTAGGTGGGCAGGTTTTCGGTAAAATTCTATATAACGCGCTCCATTGGCCTTAGCTTGTCTGAGATAGCCCTGGCATATTTGAACTTCTATGCAACAAACCGCGCAACTACTTTAGGCACGTGGCCTGCACGTCACCAAGGACATGGTAACTTGCGTTGGTCACTAGCACATGATTATGACAGAGAAGCGTAACAGCCACACGCACGGGTGGGAACGCCATTCAAAACACAGTGGTCAGCTCTTCCAAACGAGCCGAAAAAAAGGAATCATCTATATTTTGTACAACTTGAAGGTTATAGTCGGATCGTTTTAATAACGATCTGCTAAGCTTCTTAGGCTTTGCCTAGTGAAACGGACCCCTTTCCTCTTTTGCGCCTTATGATCTGTACGTCAGACAAATCTACCGAGACTAATGGTTTTTCCAAAGTACAGCCGGAAGCGATGTAAGCCTTATCATCTAGAACAGATTCATGACTCGTTTTAATTTCCATGCATTTGTCAGAAAACGCGTTTTTATGGGCAGAATATCTTAAAAATTAAAGCGATATTGCGGTGAACTTTAATGCACTGTGGATTGCTATGGACTTGTAGCAGTGAATGAGATCAGTGAGTCAAAGCCGTACCGTTTCGACTGCTTTTTTTTCTATTATTTTCATGTACTTTAATACATATCTCGAAAACTTTCGTTTACTTGAACCATATCTATCCTATTTTTTTGCTGGCCATGAAAAGCCCTAATCTTTGGCTCCTTTACCTTCAGGTCTGCCGCGCACATTTTGTTTCTCGACTTCATTTAATTTTATGTACCGTGTAAATATATCTTGATGATTATTAATTCATGTTTTTCGGAAATCACGCTGCAAGTGTGATAAGTGGTTTTTTGCTCGACCATATTATCTAACGTTAACAGTTAATTTACCGTGGTAGACAACGGCTGTATTTTTAATACTGTAAAATGACTTTTTTTTTTATTGGTTCTCGTGCACGTTCATCGAGGACGTTTAAACAGCATAACGGTACAGTTTCTATATGTGTGTTACTAATCGATACAAGTCGCAAGTATATTGCAACACTAAATGGGCCTTTCGCTAAATTTAATGAACTGCGTAATGTAACTGGTTAATTTCGTTTCAGAAATTGTAGTTTAAAAACTTCTGCAACTTCTAGGTCTAGTCAGGGCTGGCGTGACTACGGCTCTCTTTCGATGGGGGGCCCATATGTATTTCTTCAAATGGAAACTTCGTGGGAAGTTGATATTTCGCCATCGCCTTGAACCCATGAGGGATGTTTTTCGAACCCTTTGTATTAGTTACTCTCACCAAATAGAAGGGCATATAAATTCAACGATTAGTTAAATCTTCTGGCAATAGGGTAGATCTCGTTCTACAACCACTATTTCTACCCGGTTGGCAATGGTAACCGGCACACAGAGTCCGAAACGGAGGCTCATCCATTTAAATATACTGCCGCATTTTGAATACGAATCTTCTTTCACTGCAGCGGCCTAAATTTTTAAACCACTTGCTATGTAGATTGAAAATTTCCTTTTGAGAAATTCGGTATATGTACTTTTTGTTTGACAGTTTCTCAGTCGTCCCTGTTTACCATTCACTAGGTACTTCATATCGTATCATATATTCCGCAAAATAAGCCTAAAAAAAGGCAAAAAAACGTATGTGTTAAATACAGAGGACAAGGTACTCGGCAAAGCTATCCAGCCAATCATGCACACTTAATTATGGCATATAAAATATTAGTTTGATTTGAAGCTGCCTAGTACGTCCAAGCTTCTCGTATCTGAATGTTAAGCTTTTGACCTTAACAGGTTGTAATGATGTTATTTGTTAGCGTTCTCAGAGAGGGGCGTCGAAGGAACGTATTCCAGATTTACCTGCGGCGGTACCTTTCTGGCGCATATTTTTGTAGAAACGTACGCAGCTCGGTTAAAGTGTTGATATAGGCATTATATACAAACACAGATATTGCGAAGGTCAAGGCTCATCCTACATTTGTACTAGGGAGGTAATGTAAATGGATAAAATATCATTATTTCTGTTACGTGCGTACGAATGCTGTTCACAATTCCGTTTTTGTACTTTCTTAGTTATTTAGAAGGTCCGATTTATAATAGTGCTATTTTTAACTAAGTGTGAATATTTATCCTAAGTAGCAGGAGCCGTAAATGAAGATGCAGGTAAAAAGTAGGGTACATAGTGAAAATTGAAATGGCCAATGGGAGTCCTTGGATCGGTTTCCTACGCGTGGCTTACATGGAGGAGTTTTGTAGTCCCGAAGCGTGGGCGATCCACAGCGGCACAGCGAAGAGGTTTTTGGAGCAAGGGGATGTACGACCTCTTAAGCCGCTTATGCCAGAAAAGAGACCAGGCCGAATTGGGAAATTCTCTACTCAATAAGCTGAATGCTGAGGGCCAGGTCTGGCTTCCAGTGTTGCCAAGGTCCCCAGCCTCCCCGCCAATAGCTACCTCAACTACGCAGTCGTTGTGTAGGCCTCTGTATGTTCTGCAAGTTCCTATCTCGCGCTTCCAACAACACGTCAAATGATCTCGTCCGGTTCCGGTCACGACGGTACAAACACGCCGAAGAGGGATACGAAAAGGTAGTCTGTTACGCGCGGCTTGGACATGTATAATGGATTAGTGGGACATGAGAGAGAATGAACCTACTAGCGCGGGCATAGCAAACAACGACATGAAGGTTCGTAACGATAGTGAAGTCAGTCAACCTTGACGTCGACACACAATAATACGTAGACCGACACAGGAACAGAGAAAGATTGCGCCTCTCAGCGTACTTACATAATACTTCACATGCTCCTCAGACGTGGCGTATCCTTTATTTCGACATTATGGTCCACCTCATAATGGTCGACACATAGTATGCGTGTACATCGCGCTCGCAGGCGATGAGGGAAAAACGTATCAACATTCGTTGACAGATTTGGCGCTTGATCCTTCGCACCAAAGCTTTTAGCATGTTCCCAGTGAATCATGTCGAAGCTTAAGAGCAATAACCTGCCTAAATATCATGGAACATGCCGCTGGCTAACAGCAGTCTAGGGTATACCTGTCCGGCATTGTTCATGAGAGCGTGGGAACGATCGTCTGCTAGAAAGTGGTTGACACACGGCGTTACGCTTGATGTGGCAATGATTACATATTTGCGCGGGTGATCTTCGTTTCAAAACTACAGACCGTAATATGGGCATCATCTAACAATACCTCGTAAATACACATGCACTAGTGATCTCAGTAATAGCATTGGTGATTTATTTCGTTTGGTTGACGTGAGATCATTCGATGAAAAGGTCATCTTCAGGTTTAAAGATCTAAACGGCTATTTTGATGCGCCCTATAGAACAACGTGGCTGGAACTCGTCCAATATTCGATGCCGAGATGTTACCAAAACACTAACTTAAAAATAACAACGTAAAAATACGCGTATTGGTGGATTGCTATTGTTTATAAGTTGTGAATGATAAACTGTGAAGCGCCACGCGTAGAACGAAGGAGAGAAGATACATTTTACTAATACTGTTATGATGTAAACAGCATCCCTAATACGGCCTCTATAGCAAAACGTTGGCTGTAATTATTTAATTTATAACGACTACATATCTAATGTTATATTAAGATCATAGAAATAAAATGGTAGATCACCTGAAAACACTCGTGGCAAGGGAGAATATAGGTACAGAGATAATTCAGGTATCACTTACTCGCATACATCAGATATACGTTGGATAGTAACTACCTCGTGTATATATACATACATATATAGGGTTCATAGGATTCAAAAGGTCCCAGATAGCGGGATATTCGTCATTTCACTTAGGAACTTATCACAATAGAGACTAACTATGCTTGTGCCTATGATATAATATGAAAATATAGAGGCATAGCGTTCGAGTGTGTCGACAACAATGAAACCTACACGGTTTTGTTGAATAGTATTTTTTTTAAAATACCATGTTATAAACGTATTAATTTTTATTAAAGTATCTGCATGTGCACACTTTTAATGAACGCACTGCTACTGATCACTGAATCAGGGGCACATGTTACAGGCGATCCCAGGAGTTGACCATCGTTCCTGGTATCAATGGGCTATCCTTCACCTACTGACAGCGGCAACGGAATGAAGCCCTAGAGCTAAAAAGAGCCACAAGTTCCAGAAGAGTTATGTAAAATCTATCGAATCATCATGCATGCTGTCTAGTGAACAAGGAAGCTGATATTAACATACCTGTTTTTCATATAATAAATATATAGATATAACGCACCACATAAATATCTCTACACTTGGATACGTACTAGAACTGTATGGTAATATATAGTGCCGCTAGGTGCTTGTAAACAAAGCCCTGTGGCTGCATTGAAATGATCCCTGTGTCGAGATATTTTACTATTATATTATGTAATAGAAGATAACGAAAGGTGCTCCGCGTTGAGATATCATAGTCTGAGCTGATGGGCGATGGCTTTCGTAATAACTGAGCAAGAAAATTAAAATAAAAAAAAAATACACCTCTGTTGATTGAAGATTTTAAATCAAAATATTTCGCACAAGAAGCCAGCTGCTAGTAATATTCCATACACACGTATATTGCCTTAACGGCGTTCAGAACACAATAACTACTACTAGTATTTACTAGCATAGCTTCAATTGCATCAGCTCCTGTTCTAAAGTTTTGGGCACGTTGCCCTTGTGCTATACACAGGCTCCCTAAAACATTACACTTAACTTTAGTTTGACCCCCCAGAGTCACCGCCATCTTTCCTGTTTCCCCTTTACGTCAGGCAGCTGTGGGCAAAATGTTAAAGTGCCCCTGTCAAGGTAGTGCAGCTGGTTCGGCTCCGGCCTGATAGAATTATGTGTGCCAGTTGTCTCAGTTCAGCTATATTGGGATAAATAGAAATAGCTTACTGGACTATACGTTGACGGTAAATGGCCAGCAAGTTCCCTTACCTAGAACATATTAAACGCCATAGTCGCTGTAGGCTATATATGCTCTTATATAATATACACAACATATCGACGCTTTACGCAGACCTGAGCAGGCACAGGCTCCAGCCAGTGTGGAACCTTCTTGAAATAGTAGTTCCGTTGGGTGGCTTAAGGCCTGATTAATCGGTCTCATTTGTATACGATTTCATGTGGATTAGCGTCTCCTGTATAACAACAACAGAAATGAACGGAATCAAAAGGCAAATGATTCTTTCCTATCTTTGGATGACCTATGATCTTATATGTCTACAGAATAGGAAACCATCATTGTATAGAGGTCTGTAGGATTACAATCCGGTAGATAGTGTTCTGAAAGGGTCTAGTTTTATCTAAATACTTGTTTATTATACGTTTATTTACTAGCAGCAGAGTAGGACGACTTGTCTCGTTTCAGGTCACAGACAAGTCTCTTTTATTATTACATTTTTAGAAAGGTTCGTTACTTAAATGAATTATTCACTAAGACTTTTACGCTTGTAGATAAACCTAGACTACCTATGGGATCACATAGCTATAAATGCAATCATCGTTTCGAAATAACATCTTACTATAGTACTAGTGGCTGTTGCTAATAAAACGATATCGACACATGTCCACAGATCCGGAGCGGAACACCCGTGTCTCCTACACGGATCGTAGACTGATTTGTGTCTAACATAGTTCCTACGTATTTGGTGCTTCAGACGTTAAATTATTTGGTACTCTGGTGTTATCTACTTCTGTAAAAGGCTCAGCAACCGAACAACTTATTACATCGATTTATGGCATTTTTCGCACAATTGCATCCAGCCTTCGGACTGTGCCGTATTAGTATTCTATAGAAACACACGTTTATATATATATATTTCAAAAGATATTTTTCATTCAGGGAAAAGTAAGCTTGAGCACATCCTCCATATTGACAGCTACTTCGTTCGATCTGGTGGAGCATGACGCTATCCGCCGATCGTCTCTTAGGATAGTGAGTAGGTCAACCGCATCCAGACCAGCGGGTTGGCGAAAGGATCCAAAGGTCACGAGCGTTCCACGCGGCCCGTTTTGGAAAAAACGAAGCCCACATGCAGATGATCTAAGCAGCTGAGCCAGAGACGTGGCGGATTCGCGTCACGTCAGCCAAACGCCACACATCTGAGTTTAAACCTACTAGCCACCTAGTATCTCGACGCCTAGCGTAAAACAAGTACCTGACCCCTTGTACGATCTCGAATAGCCTTCAATCTAAATATACATGTACATCTAAGAGCGCCACAAAATTTTGTTATCGATAACCCTACGTGATACTGCTGACATTTACATTATTCTATATGTTAATTTTATCGGTTATTGCTATGAAACGTGTGTGTATAGAAACGCATAATGATACGCTTCTACGCTTTGTTTACAATCAATTTTAGAGCTCGTTCTAATATTTGCAGCTGATAACTAACCCGAAGTTAGATTCGAGTAATAGTAATAAATTACCTCGTTGTTACCGTCTTGTTTATCATTGTATCAGTGGAAAGCACCCTCTACAACGCCATGCCGCGTGCATCACCAATTACTACCAAGAACTGTGATGGAATCTTATTTTTACGCTAACAGAAAGCTACGTTGCAAATATTTACGGCAATTTTATGCCAACTCATGTATTGACCAGGAGCAAAGACGCGTACCTGTCATGAATGCGAAGAGTTTATTTTTTTTTCGACCATCATAGAATACCAGACACAATAATCTGGAGACTTGTGGAACGATATAGCAGCGCCGCTTTTGACGCATTTATTCTCTCTTGCTTCTACTGCGTCGCCGCCGCTGCCACCCTTGCCGCTCTCGTCACGCTCTTCGGGGTCTCGAACAGCTGAAAGACAGAGACGTTGCATTCCTTCGTTCATTCGAAACGCAGAAGGTAACGGGGCGTAATCCTTGTGAAGCCGCCGTTGCCAGCGCCTGCTTGCTTGCCTGTGCGACCGGCCGATCGACCGACCGCGTTCCTACTTCCCTGAAATGAGTCCTTTCCGCGTCCATGTTTTCCTTCATTCATTCCAATGATTTATGCATCGTACCACTAGCAGACTCAGACACAATGAGAACTCTACGTCGCCATCGTGTCGGTTGAGACATATACGTACGAGCGTATACTTCCTCAGACATTCAACTTATTGTAGTAAGTTCTTCTGAGAACTTATGCAGGTCTTGTGTACGCACATACATAGCATCAAAGAATACCACTGAGCCGAAATAGGACAGTGCGAACTTCGTGAAAGAAATGGTCAAAGGCGTGGTAGCTAACAGCAATATACGTCTGAACTATATGTTGTTGCTCAATTGCTATTTTATATTACAGCTATATTGATCTATGCAGAAAAAGATCGTGCCTTGTCGAAATGAACAGAAACAGAGACGTAAAGACGCTGGCAAAAATAGGACCTTACAAAAAAATCATTATTCCTTATTAGTTGACCAATGAAGCACAGTATGAAATACGGGGAACGCTGTGCCGATTGATCAAAACGAAGTTCGCGAACTGCTTAGGACTCACGTAGAACTAACCTATACACAGCGTAATGATCTTAGCCGACAACATCCAGTTTAATCATACACGGTACTAGTACGTTCTTATATCATCGTTTGTCCCATATGATACAAAATGCGTGAACGTGAATCCACATTTACCTTTTACAGACCTTTTAGGCTGCTCAAAAGAAGGACTCCCTTTGCACCTGCCGACACTGATTGGAAACGATATGAGCTTACGTTATTTTGTTATCTTCGCGCTCATCGCTATTAAATGCTATATTGTCCTAAGGGTTAACTTGTTGGGCCTAAGGAAGACTTGCTGAGAAAAAAAAGCACAAATATGAGGCTGATTTCAAAGAGTGTCGGCTAAAGATCTGAGTCTTCAGTGTTGGAAGGAACTGAATGCTTGTATGATCCAGCTTCGCCTGATTCTCATCTCTCGTGCGAGGATCTGCTTGAAACACAAAAGCTTGACGACACTGACTATCAATCGTCCTAATAGTAAGTAGCTCTATTGATACTGTAATCACAAGCATGCTTTACAGATGGTTGATACTTACTGAGAAGTCCTGGATGATGGCCATGATGTGTAATTATAGAGCAGGCAAACGAGAAATACATCCTTACCGAACAAGCTTCAACAATTGGACAAGATCGTTTATGAAGCGGCGCTTTTTTACTATTTAACCAATGTTTCTAGCGGAAAGCGTTTAACCCCCCTAAAAGCATCTAAAGTGAGAAACAGGTACAACTGTTTTTGTAGTACTCACGCACTAGAGAGTATGTATGAACTTCGGTCACATCATTCGGTACTTAAAGTAAACATGTAAGATGAAGGGGTCAGGTCGCACCAACCACACATAAACGATTGTTGTGAATAAGTTAAATAATTTATTTACATGTAGGAGAAAAATCAATGTCATAATAGAAAAACTAAAGCTTTAGAAACAAACCTTATCAGTGTCTGCGTGTCTATTATTTAATGGCCTCCTATATCACAATATGGTACTGGGATACTTGCAAACTAAGTGATCTCGCCTGTCTTTCCCGGACGTATAGCACTTGGAAGTAAATGTTCTAAATTTCTACTTTATTGAAAACTTGAATTATTCTCATATGGATAGGTCCCTTGCTGATGAAGATACGGAAAGGCTCTCCCCAGGTTGTCTTGCGTCAAAGCGTGAAAATGAGGCACGAAGGAAATAGGTTTGTGAAATTACTTCATGCGAGCGTTTCTTGTTTACTACTCAATTTGTACCCCATAAATAAGTTCCGAGCTTTCCATTCAACTGACCGTTAGAGATAGTGCACCAAAGGAATTATGCTCGCTACTTTCACAACGCTGTCTACTGGTAGGCAACGAACGGTGCGGTAGGCAGCTATCTATGTAAGCAAAAAAAGTAATTGACGAAGAAGATACTAATATTTATATATATTATATATACTAACATATGAACTTTTAATCATTCTACTTTACAAATTTCTAAACTCACCCCATTGTAATCTATGGGTTTAAAAACTAAAAAATAAGCACCAACGGGCAAACCTTAGCAAGCCATTGTGTTTATGATAGATGCATAGATATCATGTAGAGGGTTTAATATGCCTCCTATATGATTGATATTATTATAATGATTATATAATATCACATAATCCAAGGCGAGTTAGTTCGTACTGCTGAATATCTATAGAGACCACAGGCTCGAAACTTGACTAATGCGCTTGGTTCTAAGTGCAGGTATTTCAATCAATAGTCCTAGGTGTTAGGGCTATGCTTGTTTTTTGAAACCCTAACGCAGCAATGATAGAATGCGAACCAGAGCCGGATGACGTGAAGCCCGACATTAACAAATGGGAGTGGTAGCGAACACAGCCAGCTGCTGTCGGAAGGCTATTAATTGGCATCCTACCACTATTAATGGATTCTCTCGTTTTCCTAGGTCTGGGCACCTTACAAGGGCATCTGATCAATATTTAATCCACACGTGAATTTGAGTCCTGTAGCATTAAGAAGTGCCTGAATCTCATTTCGTTTTAGAGGATCGTAAATAGTCCTAGACGGTAAATGCCGTTCCTATCACAGGTCTGCGTTAAAAAGTTTCTTTTTTTAAAAACCCGTGGATAGTACGTACATTCCAGAACAGCGAGCTTTATCATCCAGCTTCACGCAGGTGTTATGTCACGCAGCTATAATCTTCTCTTTACGATGATATATAATATAATAGGACACTATCTGAATCAAAACGTATTTCCATCCTATGTCTACAAACGTGTCCTGCATTGATATCGTTTCTTTAGCTGAACAAAATGCACAACGAGCTTGATAATTTCTTAGTATCGTAAAACAACGTCTACCTAAGGGCTATAATATGGAAGCACCTCGCTGCTAAGCACTAGACCCCGACAAACTGTAAACGTAGATAATAGTATATAGTTCTTCGGCGAATGTTTCGTCGTAGAAGTTGCCGATTGAAAACAGAGAAGAGGAAATGTTCCACGTCAGTGCTGGCACGCACGCAACAGTAGCAGGAGCAAAAATGGCATCTGGTCAATTGCCTGCGCTACACGCAGCATTAACCCCCTGGCTGGCCGGCTAGCTAGCTAGGTAATGCTGTGATACTTCATTAGACCTGGCCAGCGCCGTCCATGCGGGACGCCGCTATTACAACATCGTGAACAAGAACAACCGCTTTTGTAAGTTTCAAACATCTCGGACCCTGAACTAGGTATACTGAGGTTTTGGAACGGTTCGTTCCTATCCCTAGTAGATAATAATGCTGTAAATATGTTCATATAGTAACACCAGTTGCCCATCAGACCGAGCCGATGAAGTAATTCTCTCTATTCACTGTTATAGGCAAAGTGAATTAATTACACAATAATTAAACACAACAAGTATTCCATACGGTTATAGTAAATTAACTAATATCCTTCGTATGATGTTCGATGCAGCTCGTCTTTGCAACAAGCAAATGAATTGATTAGAAGAAAAAAACATATGCCACTATGTAAATAATAAAACAGTAGCAAAATATGACGCAGGCACTGGTAAACGGGTTACATCGCAGGCGTGCCAAGACTTCTACAACCAGGACCGGGTCATACTTCATTGCCTGTTTTCCTACCGGCCGGCGCGAAAGCCTACACAGGCCGCGGGGTTACGGGGGTTTGTTGATGTCGATTTCGCTGGCGGTAGCGAGAACGATATTACTGGTGTTGTCCGACGCATTCGCCTAATGTTCTGTGATGCCATTAAATGTGAACACGGAGGACACGAGCCGGCAGCTAATTGTTTCGATGGCGGCAAGGAAAGATCGAAGCGAACGAATAGTAAAGGCTCGTAAAATAGTCATAGAAGATGGTACTTCCTAATAGTGTCATAATCCAGCTCTAAACTATGAAGCCTAACTGTAAGTGAAACTGACGCGTAGGCCGACTTAATTAAATCACTTAGAATCGTCCGATTTTCTGTTAACTGTTTGGTCTTCGACATGAGAAATCGGGACAAAATAATATTCCGCTCTAGAACATTGCCTCATCCACAAAACGAAGGACACCCTGAAAAGAGCAAAATATAGTGACTATAACTCTTATTTTCAGCACTCAACGCAGTAACCATAAGCTTGCGACTAATGAGCCTGAAATCGAAACGGTTCGCTCCATCGGTATCAGCCGGCAATCGCAGGACAACTAATCAACACTTTTGTGAAATATGCTAATTTAATTAGGTAACATCGACCTACCGCTGTGGAACAAGCCCCAATAGGGCATTGCGCATATAATTTCGTTCGTTACGGCCCATATGGGTCGTAGCAACCCACGGCTCGTCTACGTTGGAAGCCTCGGAGTAAAAAGCAAAGTTGATCTATAATTCCGAAATGTATTTTTCAAGCTTTGCATTTTTCAGTTAACTATAAAAGTTGCGTTAATCAAAAGCCGAAACTTTGTACAGCTGCATAAAACCCCTAGTTACGTTTAACGACACTCGATGCTCACCTGGGTGATAAATGGACCTGTCGGGTTTAAATTGTGTCTAGTGTTGGCGTGCCTTATGCCATTCGACATTATATATTTACGTGTTATTATCAATAGGTGCATGTCAAGAAAATATCTCTTTCTCGATAACAGCTGAACATTACATTGCATTACTACTACTACTACTACTACAGCATCAGTCTGCCACAAATCCTATCGTCAACTTGCTTGTAAGGATTACATCAAACCTTAACCGGTACCGTTTTTAGCCAAAAAAAATACTGGCTTACGTCTCGGTAAGCACGAAGGCAAACAAACCATCTGCTCTATTTTGTTGCATAACAAGGTTATACACACTACTGTGATGGAAGGTAGAACCGCCAGTTGCGTCGTCAAGGTTTCCTCTAGCCTTTTTAGGTGATCTTTACTGGAGCAATACCCGCCTTGGCATAATGAACCCTTTCAAGAATAACTGATACCCCAAAAACCATAATGTGCAAACAATACATACATACATATAGACCAGCTTCGAAAACGACTGTCACTTCCTCTAGCTAGTAAATAAGCTACTTCAAAGAGCGCATAGATACAGTATCTCAGTGAGCCTAATTTTTTGAGTGGCACTAAACTTAATTCGGTAATATCAGGAGAGAACTTATAATAACAATGCGTTACTTTTCTGCTTTTGCAAGTAGGCGATCACTTGTTGCCTCAGTGAGTGCATTAGGTCTGGAGAAAATTTGTGTAGCTAGAAAAAAAAACTCAATATCGGTCTTGTTGTTACCCCTAGTGACCACTGTAACTAAACATGAATAAATAGAACGCCAGTCAACGGTCTCTATCAATGCTCGTCTTCAATGTACGCCAGTGTTTCCGTTGTGTTCCTGCCGTTTAAGTAGATCTGCTATTGATATTTTGGTAATCTTTAAATCTGCAGGTTAAATTGCTAATCTTTCGGAAGTCCTTGCTAAATGCTATGGCTTGTGTATTTTTAGACATTTTGAACTCAAGATGAACGTTAGCGTTTAGCGCTTAATTGCAAACGCGTTGACAGTTCAGCACTTAACATTAGTTAGTGACGAAGTTTGTTAAAATGGCTCTGTCCAGTCAGAAAGGACGCGCATTAAATTGTTTACAGGCAGTAGTTTTTTTTTTTTTTTATAAATTTAAGCAATAGTGCTTTCCGATTCCTCTCAGAGGTCAGACTCAAAGGCAAGAGTCGGATTCTGGAGCACTAGCCAATTTAATTAGCTGAGAAACCTCAGGTAGTTCTCAGCTTTCACGTTATACGGTATAGGGTTCCCAGGAAGTATGTCGTGGCATCCATAGCCTAGAAACTATAAATCCCTAACAGAGAAACTTTTTAGGCGGCACAACATGGTTGGAGACGCTTGCTGAATATACATAAATGTCATATATGTAAAGATTTTGAGCACAATCGATTTATTTATCTGTGCAATTCCATAATTATCGCGGCTAATAAGCGGTAATTTATATTAAATTAGATAGCAGAATTGAAAAGAAACAGTACCTGTTGCCAGCGGGTCATCAAACACATGTTTATACACGTTTTGACTAAGAGATCGTTCTTATAGGACTATACAACTGACAAAAAACCTAGCTTCATTTTTTTCCATATAGGCACACATGCATGTATTAGGTGGCTCATGGATCTACTCACGGTACTTCACAAGTCTATCAGTTTGTGCACACGGTCTAAACACGATTTGTCGCAGAACTCATAATAGGATTCTACCTTCTTGCAAAAATCTTATCCACATAATATATTCCCCACCCACACCCAACAAAATAAATTCAGGCGTTTTAAGGCCAGGTATTGAACATAAACCTCCTTTGTCGCTGGACACGAACAAACGGACTCATCACATGATCGTACGCTTAAAAGGTGGCTAGCATGAGCCTCAGTTACCTCAGTGTTTATGCCGAGGCAATGGCTCGCACCTTCAGGATGCCTCATACCTGCTCTTCGATATGGCTAGATTTATCATTAGTTTGTACAAGAGCGCCTACAACATGATAACTGTAATAATAACAAGTTACGATGATCATTGCAATTATATAACTTATAACCTTTATGAATATATGTCTTTTCAGCAATAGAAACGGTATGCAACAGGTATGCTCATATGCTTCAGCTTCCCATCACTCATTTTCCATTGTGTAAACTCTAATCTGAGCCGGACAGCGTATCGAATCGAAGCGGCAACAACAACTGCGGCTCCTACGGATCGGAAACATCCTATGGCTGCTTGCCAACGATCGGCGTTCATCAGCTCCTAATAGCAAAGTATTAGGTTTGGAAGCATCCGGACAAACCGGGTCGATATAATTCATCGAAAGCCCACATCATTCCTGGGCACAGTGATGAATAGCCAGCCGATCGTCAGTGCGTATCGGCGAGAACTGAACCGGGCCCACGGCTGGCGGTCGAACACGGCTACCGATGATCTTTTTCCCATCGCCAATATCTAACCGGCTAAAATGACCAACGTCAATGATCACTGGGATGACATACAGCCGCCATTTTATTGGCAAAAAAGCATTTCATGTAAGGTGCCGTCGCCTTGGTCAGCGACGATGCTGTTCGACGATCAAACAAAGGAAAGTTTAGCACTAGTGAGCGGGTGCGAGCAGCAAAACGGTAAGCAAAACACCATGTTGTACCAGAAAATTACTGCGTACCTCTGGCAAACAAACTGATAAACCTACTATTTCTTATAGATCGCGAAACGCAAGATCAACATATAGTGCCACTGTATGGTGTTTTCCTTTTAGATCTTCTTAGCAGATTGATTGACGAAACGTTTTGGTGGAAGAACATTTTCATAGTTACACTAGCAATCTATTAAATTTTGCTCATATATATATCAATGCATTGACTTTTAAATTTAAGGCCTGAAGTAAATTTAAGTAAAGAATAAAGCTGTTCAGCCTCTCTAGTGATTATTCAGCCGGCCGTATTTAGTAGCTTAAAAAGACGATCCTCAGTATTTTTGGCCAAACAAGATATGTACTACAAAAGACTCAGCTGTCTTTTACACTGATACTTGAGGCTACCTCATCATAACACGAGTGATATATCGTAACGCATGACTTGAACGAAATAGAATTCAGATGAGCCTTATAACCTTGTATTCGATAGTTAGTACACGTTTGTACGTGTCACCGGTTCCTTGCGGCAAAATACTGTGCCTTCAAAGGCGCGACCAAGCAAGTAGAAAGGTGAAATCAAAGAAACTTTTTTCCATTTGGCGTTGATTTGTAACGATAGTTCCATCGGCAGTTAGCTAACGGCAATCTGCGAATTACTGCCGCATCGATCTGATACGATAGCTCTAATAGTTCCGTAGCAGTTCTCAACTGAAGTTGTACAGTTATGTTTAGCGAATTAGAAAACCATATTTAAACGCTGAGCCAAAAACATCCCTGATACAAATCCATCCAAGCACGTATACGGCTAAAGTATTGTTTGAATAGGATTATTTCTGGGCGTTGCCAAAAACGTTTATACGGGCATTGTTTTTAGGAATGCACCTTCTGGAAAAGTACCAGTAACCGTCCTAATATGGTACGTATTCTAATGTATTAACAGACTGTCGTCATCGCATTGAAATATATGACAGTCGTTTACCCAAGTTAAAGCGGTCATTGGCTTAGCCCAGAACTTCTCTGTTCACGGCATTCTAATTGTTTTTCGAAATAATGGTGTAATCTGTGTCAATACATGTCACAATGCCGGTCGTGGCAAGCGTGGCCATCGACCCAAATGGGCCGTGTTACAGTCTGGTACCATATGATCTATTGTTTTTGGCCCCATGCCGCCTATGGGGCAGTATCTTTGTAAGCCCGCTTCACAACGCCAACAGAATTTTTCCTTACGTAATGATTTTATGCGTTTCAGTGCCGGTAGCGGGTATCCCCTATCGTTACTATAGGCGCACGCCACTGACGTCGTCACATCTATAACAGCGTTAAACCTTCAAGGCTTCTTTTTCTCTTCGTACTGTGGAATCGATGGTCTGTCGCTACTTTCGGTGCTTGTCATACGATGACTACGTAGTGCCAGTCGAGACAAAGTTTTTCATTTACCGGCATTTTTTCAGACCTTGCACCTTCTTCCATTTGTATAGCTTGTGTCACATTAATTTACCTTTAACGGTTTCGGTCTTCATTACGGTTTAGGCCACTTTTAATATAGAATTATTCTCATTCTGCTAAACAATCCAACTTTGTGTTTATCGTTTGTGTGTGTATGTGCGCCATTACAGCTGATCGTTCAACACGATGTTCAAGGAAACTCCGACGTCCCGATGGGTATGCCCCATCAAAATTGGGTTGTCCGCAAATGATAATTCTCGTGTTATAAATTTTACTCTTTCTAGGAAACTTCTGTAGCCAGTAGGCTCATGAGTGCATTCTGCGAACATATTTAATATTACGATATACGCCGATGTATATAAACATTCTATCGGACAGCTTGCTCGTAGCGCAAAATGAAGCGTATCTATGCCTGGGCTCCAATCCGTGTCACAACGTGTTCTTAAAATTAGCAAGAAAATACGTTACCCACTAAACTATCGCAAACGCTAAAACAGCACTTCGTGTGATCTTCGGCTGGTATCTCGCAAAGCTTGCCTCTGTCGTCTCTATCACCTGCTTTGATGACGTCAAAAAAGTCACAGATTCGTCGTTGGGCCCTATAGCCGGCATAAATACATTGCACAAAGCATTGTGCGGCTTTAAACAATGCTCATCGCATGAGGAAAATTATCGTCTAGTCGTTTGTTATACCTAAACCCATTCTCCATTTCTAAAAAGACTGCCTGTTTACTCATAAATACGACTATATAAAAAAAAAAAAAGTTTGGGCTTTGTATCTTGTGCTGCCGTTAACTGTTACTTCAAGTAATTGTCTTCCGCGTGAAACTATCTTGGCACATTCATTCTGCTACAGATCAACTGATATTAATCCGTTATCAACAAAACTGCTTATTATAGCCATGGGCTGGTAGACTGCGTAAATCTCTGCTCTAGTAAGGGTACTGCTTCTTTATCGCGGTTGTCCAAAGTTTCGATCGTGCCAACGCGTATGAAGATGTTAGGGTATTGGTTGGATGATCACATAATTTTTGTAGGACCTTTGTTTATATGTTGTCCTGCTACCTGATGTTTCTTTTTCCTATAGTGTAATTAGTATTCCTGTAACCTTCACACACATATGTCAATACACATAAGCCGCCACGCTTCCCCGCTTTTTTTGCCATTTCCGCTAGATATAGTTTCGTTGATCATATCGTAACGTCCCTTGATTAATATTTATTATAATTATCTATAAGTATCATAAAAAGGAAAGTCACTCAAGGCCGAAATTTAGACCGTTATTTTTGTCCCGTTTCAAAACTCCTGACGACTTGAGAAGCTAAGTAGCCGAATATGCGGTTACACTCAAAAGTTAGATACAATATTCTTATCGGTTGTTTAGAAATTTACTGTTTTATTTGTTAGTTAATTTTGTCGGCTTCCGTTTAATTAAATCGCTGGACTCAGAGCTATCTGATATTTCATAGAGAAAAGTACTCGTGATCACAGCAGACGCAAAGCCATTTTTTTGGATAACGATACGTAGAACAGACGCTATCTTATAGTCAACATACTTCCAGCCATTCCTTGTTGCATAAGTGTAGAAAGAAGCCGTTCGCTCGTCAGCTCACGGATACGGACGTCACGATTGCATTTGCTCGTTCACGTTTCGATCTACGATAACCGTAGTCGTTACGATCCTGGCGTTGCCGATTCCTATACGTATTTTTCGTCTAATCCGATATGCATATCCGTATAGGACGATAGCCTGTATCGGGCAATGTAAGGCACCATGTTGCATTGCTCAGGGTACAAAAGGTCAGGCGTCAAGGTGAGCGAATTGAGGTCATGGCGCGCCCAAAGAGACAGTGGTGGCACTCGCCTCAAGCGGAAATTACGTGCCACTTCTAACAATGCGTACTAGACGAGTGAAAATACAGAAAGCGGGGTTGACCATATTATATTGCAGACACAAAGCTGCCTTTCGTGAAGCAGTTAATCATGAGTGGGGGTAATACTCAAGCACGCGGCATCTGTGAACATTTTAACGCAACACAGACGGCGAAAAAGAGCTTTCTAGCGGATGACAAATTACAGTACGAATAAAGAAACTTCATTTTTCTAAATTGTAGTATATTATAACCAGCTCTCTGTGTTAGATTGCTATAAATGCCGTGCGGCTCGTGCTGTACAAACTTCCGGCAATATTTTGAAGCGTGTCCTTTTTTTTTGAGAACTAATTCAGCAATGTCGTATTTGGACTCCAAGATAGATAGTTAGCAGGCTGGTGTCTAACCAAAGTAATTGTTAGCTGAAGTCGAATCGGTATTATCGACCGATAGGAGGCTAATCACGTAGAGCTAATATACGCGTAGTTCGAAATGCGATACATGTGTTGAAGACCCCTAACAAGAATGAACGCAGAAATCGGGTGAAACTCAGCCCAACTGTAGTAGTAGAGCCATGTTGGCATACCCTAGATTCATACGAGAAATAGACTTCACTGCTTAAGGTTATTTGTCTGTAAAACTAACAATGATCTAGTTTGAGCACCAGCCACTTCAAGAGGTAGAAATCGCTTTTTCTATTGTTCACAGATTCTAGGCCTTATTGTAACCGTACTTCTCTCTATTGGCTTATGTGATAGGCTATTTTTAATCTAAGGGAACACGAACACGCATATCTACGTGCAAGTATCTCTTCAGCTCTAACATGCACACGTTTTCTTTTACAGAATTACTTAACGTTGACACGTTCTGAACCGCGCTACGTATTAGACGAAGAGGACGGCGGCAGCGGCGGCGATCTGGCGTAAAGTGTCGTTCTTCTCGAGGTTACCGTCAACGTCTTATGAACGGAAACACGGACGTAAATGAACGCATTCATTTTCCCTTCTATTATAACAATAAGAAGTCTGAGTAAATTATACAATGTCGCCGGGTTTCTTCCATCATTCCGCCCTGTACCGTGGTGATGGTCTAGTTGTTAATGTGTTCTCATTGGCGTGGTTAAATCTGTGTCTGTGATTCTGACAAGTACCATCAGATCACGAACGTTTGCGAAGTTCGTCGGGTGCGCTGATTAATCACGGGAAGAAAGAGGCTAGGTTGGCGGCCATTCTAAAAGCCCAATGAACGGGTTTCGTTTTTCTCACTGTTAGCTTGCCTAAGCAGCAGACACAGAGGACCGGAACCAACCAACATTTTCACTCTACTGCGCACGACTGCGTGATTAGAGCGATCTGGGAACAAAACCTCGGAACAAAATGTCTAGGTACGCAGATGTTCTTTGCTTTGTTGTCTAGGGCAATCGCACACATAAGGGCAGTGAATAAGGAAAAACATTAATACCGCACTATTAGAATATCTAGTTTCACCCGCTTCTCGCCGATACTTTCTGAAACGACCACGAACGCTACTTCAGCGCCCGCTGGTTTCTAGGGCGTATGCTTAATCTTTTCATTTCCAAAATCACTAATACTAGATTTTCAACCAGATTTGACTAATAGCTTTTCCGCAAGCGTCTTTTGTGCCCTTGTATATATCTGGCCATTCTCAGCTCTACTACATACTAGGAAGTACCGCTAATTATTTCACAAAATAAAAGATTTCGAGATTCTCTTTTAGACAAATCGGAACGCTTGCTTTATTATTGATATCTACACCGAGATTTCGCATCAACATCAACAACAGCGCCATCAACTGACGCTCGTATAACGAAGTTCGCACTACCAACAAACGGCTTAGATTTTTTCCTATTTCGAACAACTAAATATAGGCCATTGTCACCCCTACAAAACAGTAAACAATTAACTGAGGCTGGCAACTTGTTCTCGAATTGTTGTGGCAGACCGCTTCCGCGACTTCTGCCCTCCCCACGACGCAGATAGACGCGTCACAGTAGTGCGTATATGTCCTGCGCCTAGCGAGCTGAGCTACTACTCATTAACTGTACATACAGTACCATGTATGTGTATACATACATACATATAAACAACGGTAGCATTGTTCTTGAGCCCTGAAGCGAGAACGTTAGTATCCCTGGGGCCGCCGGCGCCACTGTCAATGTCGAACTGAAGCAGGTCGGGCTATTTGCGCGTGGTTTTCATTATGAGGTAGCCTAGGCAAAGGAGGAGCAGGGTGATGAGGAACGAGCTTTGCACCAGCAGCGATGGGTGTCGGCGCTTCACTGATGATAACAGGTGGTTCTCGCTCCATTGTCGGCCGTCTTGTCAATGCCAACAGAGGTGTACTTTTTGTCGCACCTTTGTGATTCTAACTGACATTCACGTTAGTCACTGCAACAAAGCCTAACTAGCCGCAGGCAAAATATTACGAACGTATGCACCGGCTGCCGCACAATCTCTCATGAAGTCGTGCAACACGAGAATGGACCAGTCTGTATTTCTATCATCTTTACAGTCAACAACTTAAGGAAAGCGAATCAAAATAATATCATATTGTTACCCGAAGCAGCAGTTTATTGCCTTGGATAACGCACACTGCATTACAAAACATTGCTTGCTATATAGGCAAGAAACAGGACGAGTAAGCCTTGGGTGATCACACGGCCATATTATATGCATGCTCTTCTTTCTTTCTTTCTTTTCCTATGAGTATCAGTATTTCGGAAATATCGTAATGAGAACAAACAGAAAGATAGGACTTCTTCTTCTATCATGTAAAATTTTGGTTACCTTGAGGCTATTACGCGCAGTTGATTCATGGCGACAATAGGCACAGGAAGGATGCCACGAAAGATCAGTATAGAGGAGAGCTACTTCTTAGCAAACTGCGGTCCATTACTATAAACGAAAAGCACAATCTTCAATTCAAGCTTAGAGAAAGAGGTCAGCTTTTCACTACTTTGTACAGGGCATTATCTCATATTACCACAGAATCGTCACAAGGGGGGACTAGTATGGCCAATTTGTGGATATCGTAGGCGGCAGCGGGTTCTGCCTCCTTGAGCCATCGTTCTCACTCTTCGTAGCCTCCTGTTCTGTTCTCCTTCTTGCTTCTTTTCTATCTACGCCGCCAGTCGCGTTTAGTCCTGTTGTTCATGCAGAGGCCCATACGGTCCATAGTGGCCACTGACTTAGCTGCTCCGCTTCTACGCCGATTATGATCGATTGCTCCCCGAGGAAGACACCGCGTACGTCCACCTCGTCGTTTTCCTATCTATCGTCCTCTGTCCTTTGTCATCAACGAGCGGAATCCCTGGCGAAAAGAAAAAAGCATGTTCGACGACCGAACACATCTTTTTCTAGACCCCTTGCTCGTCCCGGATGAGAATTGCAAACGTCCTAGCGCCACTGCCTCGGCTAGCTCAGTTGATGTCACCTTCACAACGCCAGATCTGCCTGCCGTAGAAGCTGGTTCGTTCCCGCGTGCTGTGCGACGCCATTCATCGGATATCCTTCTGACCATTTACGGGGGTCCCTGTGCAGGCGCGCTCGTTCGTTCGGATATAGGTAGCTCGAGTGCTTGAAGATTTTAGAAAGCCGTTCATCCAACAGCCACTGCAGCAGCAGCAGTAGCCGGTTTGCTGGCCAAGCAGATTTGTTCAGCTATTTTGCAGTGCGCTATCCGATAACTGCCAGTGGAAAAACGTTTGGAAAACGGGTCACATACGATTGGAGCTCAATGATCTCTTGGTTAACCGACAAACGACCTCGCAGACAGCAAACAAGCTTTTCTCATATATTTCATATTTTGTGAAAATACGGCACAACCATTTAACTTCCCTGTTATAATTGTTTGCTAAGTAGGACAGCTTGAAGGTGTTTGCAGCGCTTCTCTAACAAACTACCAACTCTTCATTGTGAAAAGGATTCTTCTTTGTGATTGTTTTCAGCGAAGCAGCTAATTATAATAACATGAAGTCTCTTCTTCCGGAAATATATCTAAGTAGCAAATCGTAAAAAAGCAGTGGCCAGTAAAGTGCACAACTGTAATTTATTTCTCAACCTAAATATCGCTCACATTGTACGAATAGCCTTCATCAACTATACAGAAGCGTCGGCTAACCGATTTATCAGAGCACCAGGTTCATGCCTACTCCAAAGGTATGGCTTCGCCGGTGAAGCGAATCATACTTACTGCTCCTGTTTGTTTGTTGGAATTCTGTATACTAGCATGTACTCGATTAAATCAAGGAAATAATCAAAGACAGGGTTGATTATTTTCCGTAGACGTCCACACACGCTTTATTCATAACGGCATAATAAAACGCAGCGTAACTGAAGTGGTCTTTCTGATTTGCTCAGTCAGATTGACTGTGATAACCTTCACCGGTCAACGGCGATTTAGATCAACAATAGGGAAAAAAAGCTGCAGTCGCCGATAAGCGAGGGTCGGTTAATTCAGAATTGCAGCCGTCTCCGCTGCTGCTGTCCACCATAGAGACTCAAATATATCGTTCTCGACGTTTAACAAACGAATACTTAATAGAAAGCTAACGAGCGAAGCGGACTAGAGGATAGACGGGGTCCTTTCTATCGATAACTGTGTTTAAGGGTACCCGTTCAAAAACCCACATATACGTACAAATCAAGTGATAGCTTCTGGGCTAGGCTACAAGTGCTTGCCAGTTGGCTAAATGGGTAGAATAATTACGACAGCATTTTTCCTAATTTGGCCTTCGTACGACATGATCATGCGCAGATGCACCGACGAGTGGATTCGTCTGCCAACGGAGCGTCGCCTGTTGTCGAAAACGAAATTAACGAACAGGAACGCGTTTTGAAAGAGACATTTGCTGCCGAATTACCATCGGGCAGGCCAAAGGAGGAAACAGAAAATTTCCATTCAGTAATTACCGCTGAGTTAGGTCCCTAGGCTAGCGTCCTGTAAGCTCAGGGCATCAGGCCTTGTCCTTTTCAGTATAACACATGTACCGCTCTAATAGCATTTTGGCATATGCAGACGGTCTATATATATATATACATGAAGATGTACAGAGATAGCAAACAGATTAGAAAACAGGCGAAGGCAGGGGTAAGAAACCAACAGCTACTTGAACTTCTGAATGGATTACTTCTAGTGCTACAGCGCATGTCAAGCGAATTATTAAGGTCCGCTACGTTCAGGGATCTTTTACAAGTAAAAACTGTAGGGTACCTACAGTAGGTACCTACTTTAAACGCAAGAAGGCTCAACAACGGTGGTCTTCACTGACAAACTACAGGACAATTCGAGAACGACTCGAACAGGTTTGTGCCATGATGATGAATGTAGGAAAAGTTGAGAAAATATACGACGACTCACGTATAAGAATATTTGGATGTACATCTGTACCTGTATTGGCCTTAAGTGTCGCGGGCGTGCCAGATCCATGTGAAACCTAAAGTAGATTAACTACTGGAGTCGTTAAGTTTTCTTTTCGGAGTGAGAGTATGGGTGTGCTATGCTGTTTACGCTGCCGAGTCCCTAATGAATTTGTTGTGGCAATTCCGTCGGTGACAAAGACGGCAATGCGTTTCGCAAAGATGACGTTCGTTCTCGCGTTATCATACGTATTGCATCTATGCATTTCTATATCGTGCTCAGGTTTTACTATGTTCTATGCATAATCCGCACTTTCTTGTTTCTGATGCTCGCAAACGGGAGCAATAGATACTTCGTTCGTCAATTATCTTATCTAGCTAGGGTAGGAAACAGGAAGTGATCCGCCACAGGGGACGCTGCGTGATCAATGTCGCATGCACCTATACCATTTTCAGTAAATCGTGTATTCACTTTAGGCCAAAACGGACGCTTTTTACAAACCAGCCAACCAAATCAGATCTATTTTTCGAAATAAAGCTGATATTCCAGTTGTGCTGGTTTGATTAAGAAGATCCATCCATACGAAAGAGTAACGCAGACACAATACTATCCCACATCTACCCTGTGATTATATCTAAACACCTGTACTAAGCTTACTTTATCACAGAGCTATTAACACCTAAACAAATACTCATTCGTTCAATATAAACATTTCCATTCGTTAGCATATTTCTATCTAGATATTCTAAATAAATAAAATATTCTAAAATAACCTCAAATTGGCCATTCGGTCATCGAGAGAAGATTCTATACAAGTTCAGTTTTCGATACCATCTCCCCACCTCCGGGACGAAACAGCGGGTAACACTCATGGCCACTCGGGCGTATCGGCCTAGACTTGACTTAACTGCTGTGATTCCAAATCGTAACGGATGTGGTTTATGTTGACTTCTGGGTGCTACCGTACTAAACTTCCGCTGTGAGCTCATCGTCGGCCGCAGCAGACTATGATAAACAATGCCAATGCTTGAAACGAGGCTGACCGCAAGGGCTCGCTCGTCGAGGCGCGCAGAACGCTTCCCGGCAGCTCCCGATGACTCACCGAAAGAATGAGAGCTCCCTAGCAAACTGCTACTGCAACTGTCGCTGTACTTTTTTCTCCCAGCCCAAGTCTCCATTAGGGCAAAGTAAGCAAGGCTTTACGGATGATGCGTCTATCCAGCCTACGTATGGCTGCCGCAATGAACCAAAGGCCAAGCCAGTAAGAACTCGCCATCTACTCCTCCCATGAGTGTTTCATCTTTGTCACGTGTATTTCTACGCTTATCGGAGACGTTCTGTCTAAAGTACTGCACAAAATGTGCTTTTGATGAACAACAAATACCTAAAATGTGTGGGCTCTTTTCAGCCTGGATCTGCCATATGCAACCGTTCCATTACGCCAACTATGGGAGGCTTTGCCCTCCTAGTGGGGCCTCCACAGAACTCAATGCGCCAGGCTGAATGCTTTAAGTTCTTCCACTAGATTTGCTCCTCAAGTGGATTAGGAAGCCCCACGGGCGCCCTTCTAAATGCGTTCCTAAACTACTGTATGAAGGTACAGTGACACACGCGATAGTCACATGAGTGCTAGCGTGTCCATAGATTCGCTTATCTGCTATTGAAATAGGTTTCGTCCGACATAGTCTTAATCTACCTGTTCCCGCAAGCTACACGCAACCCAGCTTCAACGGTGAGATTTTCGGACACCCTTTTCGCTGCATATAATCGCGTCGATAGGCTTCGAAAAAGCAGAGATTTCTATCGGCTCTTCATAGTAAGCTTAACTTGATTTCATTGAGATGTAGGTATTTTTCAATTTGGCTGGATGCTTGTTGAAATCGATTGTTTATAGTACGTGCAATCTAGGTGTATCTACTCACTTCGACCTTGCTGTTCGTGTCAAGGCATGGAAGCTGTTCTGCAATGCAGTACAGTATATCCTTAATTTATGGGTTAAAAAAATTACAAAGCCTTCGGTCACTAAGTCATCTTTATAACATACGCCATTAGATAGCATTACTCGCGACGTTTAGGCTTGCGATTCCTACTCTCTCAAAATGAAGATGATTCATCTTAGCGTCAAAGTAGTTGAAAGTGAAGCACTACTGCACACTCTTCAGGATATGCATACGATCGTCGTAGTCTCAATTAATACACTGGGTAACACATAATTATGACGAAAGAAATGATAATCCGTGTCGTTGTGCAGACTTCGAAGAAAATTAATATGTTTTTGTTAGCAAAAGATCAGACCAAACCTCGGACCGAAATAGTACCGAGCAATCGCAGATGGAAGATTAGCCAACTGAAAACTCGCATAATCATTTTGTGTGTTAACAAAGCAGTTCCGGCAGCGTTACCGAAACTTACATTCTATCTCAAATATGATATATAGGTCTTTATAGGATGAGGGAACAAATATTAACATATTGCCCCGTATGTACACGGTGTTATTTTGGGCTGTCTTCATAGCAGCACCCATCTGTGTAGAGAAAGTATCATGTTGCCCGTGTTAGCTTGCGACGAAACAAGTACAATATCAGAGTAAACCTTCCGTGAAATAACTAGATCCTAAAATAATAACCATTTTCAATCCCGACGACAACGTGTCATATAGAACAAAACACTGGAGTTTGCCCTTGCGCGATCTGAGATTGCTGAAACTCTAGCAGAAAGGATGTTTACATCCTTTCTCTGAAAATTACGGTAGTTCAGGCATACGATATACGAAGTCGTGCGATCCGACGCAGTTCGAAGGGTGGTCATTTTGGAAAGAGTTAGCTGATGATGCAGCAGATGATCGAGGTGCAGGAAAAAAATACAACGTTGTTCACGCAGTAGATGAGGTTACTATGATTTTCTGCAAAGCTCTCGCCGCGAGATACATTAAGGAGCGGGTTAGCCGTCTACTTTGCTTTTGCGAATACATGTTTATTTGAATCATGAAGGTATTAAAGGGAGAGGTGACCATCAATTTCGTTTACTAGAATGTTTTTCCATTACCGCAGACGATGTTTTAGCAACCCTGCCAGATTTTTCGGAAGAATGAAGGTGTTTTCTAAGCTACGTTTACAGCAGCAATTTTGAATATGGCGTGCGTCCTTGATGCTACAAAAAGCATGTCAAAATTTTAGCCTGGTACGTCAGTTTCTGCTTCTCAACTTCATTAAGTAATTTCATTAAGCTCATGTCAGTAGCTTCGTTCGTAGGACACTGACTTTCTATCGGGACGGGATCACACTTTGTTTTTTTTTTACCTGGGCTGTGAAGGTTCGAGTCAACTTGATCGGACAAGATTTGTATGCACTCAAAATGGAACTTTAGTAGGGCGCCATTGGGTTAGGTTAGTTGAGCGTTAGTCGTCACTTCTATCCTCGTCTTTAACCGCTAGTGATCATTTGATTCAAGAAGAATGACTCTAATAATATAGCCTAATATTTGCGTATCTGAAAACAGCAGATTGTCAGCAGCACTAGGTCTATGTTCGGCTAGAGAAACAGCTGGCCTTTGGTGTGACATGTAAACTATTTAGACAATCTTTCATCGCTGGCGTGGAGTCGGCACAATTGTCAAGTAACCCATTTGATATATCATCTAGGTCTTTGACGTACACTCCATTAGGACACGAGGGACACCGACAGGTTTCCAACATATTGATTGTTGATATTCTGCATTGCTTGACAGAGTGAGTACTGTCTTATGCCGCCATGCAATCTGGTGATAGTTAAGATATACTGTGCTCTTTAAATTACAGGACATCGGGTAGGCTGGTAGTAATATTCTCATACAGTCGGAACATGCTAGGGACTAGTTCACATTTATGGCGCAATGTGGGTTCGCAGGCTCATTTGCCCCATCTGTTAGATACAGAGGAAACGAAAGCATGGGCATTTTCTGTTACCATTCGATGTTGTAGGAACTTAGCCACACAGCACATATGGGAACTAGTTAGCGTGGCGTCAAATAGAACTTACTCTGCTAGTGGGTGGCGAACGACTAATTTTCTGTCTACTACAGTATCAATACCCGTAAATTGACGTTGTTAGCATTTGACCAGTTCTGTGTCCTATTCTTAATCAGGCTGCATAGAACAACCTGATCGCGCTTCAATCCGCCACTAGTATTGCGTGATCGCGCATTGCCCAATATCGATCTTGTCTGCTTTGCGGAAAAAAGTAGTATGTGTATATAATAATAGTCATAGACGTAAATCCGATGATTGGTTTCGTAAGACTAGTTATACGATTTATTTACCAGGACGTTTTCACATATTTCTTCTACCATATTGTGTACAGCTTTAAACGTATTTAGCATGATTAACGCCAGTTCTGGTGGGCGCTGTATAGAACTATTCAGCTGTTCTTCGTGCGTCCATGGCTACTGGCAATTCTTTCTTCATGTCCTTCCAGTTGACTATGTGCTCTATCAGTCTGGAGGCAGCTGCGCGATCAGACTTATAGTCGTCACCGTCTTCCCGGCCGGGTTATGATATCACTGTGGTATTGTATTTTCGCCTTGTCAGTTACCTTAGATGGCCCGTCTGCGTAACGTGCGCTCTGAGCAATCATCAACAGGCTGCAGGGAATATGTCTTAGAAGATTTTCTATTTAGAGCGTAATTAACGGAGCGAACCTAGACGAAGAGACGATATGTACAGAGGTAATTGTCTCCGTATGCACGCGTATGTAGATAGAGACCGTTTATCGCTTCAGGAGGTGCTGCTGTCTAGTTCAACGAACCGTACGTTTTGGGGAAACACTTGTTTCAGACATATGTATGATTCCATGTCAATACAATACAATGTATTGCGTGCCATGGCCATCTATCTAGGTTTACGGTGTCTAGGTCTAGATGCGGTGTAGCAATGTTTTTGATTAAATCATTAAGCTTGTTTAATGATCACTTCTGATCGTTACGTGTTCGTGTATCTGAGAACGGCTGGCAACGCAACAACCATTCTATTTGCATCGTACTATAAAGTCTTATCGATATAATTTCTAGAGCAAATCTTCCCACGGATTTGTGGCGTTATCAAATCTTGAGGGACTTTCAAAATTTCCTCGCGGGTTTTTTTTATTTATGTTTGATAAACGTTTCTCAGTACTGACGTGAAATGTTTGTAAGCAAGTAAATAAGATTTTAAATTCGAACGCTACCGCGGAAGAGCAAGGCATCACGAATGGTCATTAAAGAAGAAATTGTAAAAAGAGATGTTCCAGTACACTATCTATGTTAGTGAACGACCAACTAAGGTAACCGTGATATGTTCTTTCCTTCAATAGCTTTATGGCCTCTTTCATAAATGGACTTTTGAAATGTCTGAGGAAAACCTCAGCTCGCGTGAATATGATGTTTAATCCGATTTCCCGTATCACCTACACTCAACGTCTGCATGATTGCATAACGATTCAAGTTCGAATTCTGCTCACTATAATTTTTCAATGAAGTCATTTCCTGTCCTATAATAGATGATATATTGTCTAAGACTGGTTTTCTCACAGGTGCACGCCGAATACCAAACAAAGATAAATTGCATTTGGCGAAGTAGCGGCCTTCACAACCAAAAGCCTTCCTGGCCAAGAACCTCTGCGGTTATGCAACCCGTCTAGCTACGTTCCGTCCCACCTGTTCAAGCGGGATGAATAGCCGTGGACGAAGCAAGGAACTGAGCGAAAGTTTGTCGAAGCCGCACCACAGTTTGTGGTCATCAAGTTACATTCTCCCTCATCTCCCTTAGGGCTTTCATTAAGCGGCATTCAGAACTTAAGAGAGCCTATAAGCGAAACATGATAAGTTAGGAAGACTCAGTTAAACTATGTCGAGGGGAAAGTGCCTGCTCAAATAGACAAAACAATATGTTACTAAATTAATCTAATTTAAACGCCAACGGCCTATCCCTTTTATTTACTTAGTTAAGTTACCCGCATCGCAATGGAAAAGCACGAGTTCGCTTCCAATTCAAATTTTCTAGCCACAGATTAAGCCAAAAGCTCCTTTTAGCCTGCCACAAGTCAATGTCATTAGCCATACCAACCATATTCGGTAGCGTTTAAGCCTTCGCCATGCCAGCTGAAATAACCGCAAGCATACAATGCATCTAGGATGAACATTAATTAAATTTATGAAGTACAGTTGGACAGCGAGGTCACCAATGAATACTCCGTTTTACACAATAAAATTCCGACGACAAATCGTCCTTGTGAACGAATCAATAGCTGGTTACTTGCAGGACATCTGCCTTTTTAAGGGTAACTATCCCAAGAAAAGTTATAGCAATGATATCAGTATTTCGGGAAGCAAGAACATATTTGACACTTGATGATCCGATTCATAACGGAAACACATTCCTGAACCTTTAAGACGAGCTCCCTCGTTGAGTATAGCCGCAGGCCTGACAGTCGGGATCAATTCGACATTTGGAGATTTGAAAGTAAGCAAGTCACAGAAACGGAACATCCGTCAATTTGCTAAATCAGCAAATCTCAAGCTTTTCAAAACCTAAGCGTGGTTGTCAACACTTGTTACTGAAATACCTATGTATAGTATCTATTGCGCTGCATTAACTAGTAGGAGCTACTACAAATAGTAGTAGGAGAGTCTGGGTCTCTTGTCTTTTGGATGGCAAGTGTGTGTGTGCGAGAAGCAAGCAAAACCACCTTTCTTTCCTCGCTGGCTGACCCTAAGAAATCATCCCACAGACCAGCATGTTTCTTATCAAGAGTTGCAATTTAAAACAATTTCAGCGCCGTTAGCAGGCGCGCCAGCAACGATAACGGCAGTAGTGCCCTGCGCTTGTTGGGCGTTACAATATTCCGCCATGTTGCCTTGTCCGTTTTTCCGCTTTCTCGTTACCAGCCTACGTCTGCCTCGGGTCCCCACTCCAAAGACATACCAAGCCCGCATGACGATGGCCAACCTTACACTACCCTAATGGGGTAACACTGGGTGGGGCGTTTGCGCTACACGGTACTTAGAACTGCCCCAACCATGACCACCACACAAATGCACGCTCTCGCGGCGCCCATCTTGCCCGAATTGTGCTGTATCTACGTATCTTCTACCACGCCAAGGCGGCAAGTCAGTCCCCTTCGGCTATAGCCTCTTTCGCCTCTACAACCCCCGGTATCTTTCCGCTGTAGTGAGTTTTGGCAGCTATCGCTGGCTTCCTTCCCCTTGGCTCCCCTACGCGTCGCCTTTGTAGCAATACGATCTAATGCGGTTAACTCGCCACCGCTCGACGTAGCAGGCGGCCACGCTGGGTGTTGTCGGCAGTCACTTTGTGTGTATATCTTATAGAAACTGTTGAGAGGGAGCAAGAGCGAAAAAGGAAGATATGGAAAACGCGAGGCTCTTCGACGCATGTCCAGGCACACTAGTGGAAGTATCCCCTACGGTTACGCGCGTGCGTCATTAAAGAGGTATCCCCCGGCCAAAGTTTCTGCATGAAAAGCTCGGCCAGTTAGCAGCAGACGACGCTTACATAATCACAATGGTTAAGGCAAGTCTAGGCTTCATCAGAAGGAACCTAACCAATGTCACAGCCGACGTGGCTGCGGTAAAAAGCATTTCTAAAAACAAGTAGATGGATATGCGGGATATTACAACTGACGATAAGCAGAGTTCTGCTTTATCTTTTCTTTCTCTAGGGAGAACGACCCTGTATATTCTAAACAGAACTACATAAGGAAAAATATACAGAAGTAGCCCTAGCCAGCTAAGAGACACAACGTGTTATATACAAACACACTCCCAGCCAATATCGCTGCAGAAACACGAATCGGCGAGCATTAAGAATGTCCAGCTAAGAAATTGGGACTGGAACAGAACACTGGAAAGCACGTAATGCGAAGGGTCGAATAAGCACAGGTGAGCGCAAGCCGAGGAAATGTTTTTCATCACCCAAAAGAGTTAAATATTTGTGTGATTTCGTAGGTGTCTGATTCCCTGAATCTGCTTTCCTAGGACCTTGCTGATCCGCTTGCTTACACACTTTGACTCGTCTCCATTCTAGCTCTATGGCAGTGAAAGATTTGGAGGTTAGTCAAAGAGCGGCTGGGCCAGTAGCACAAATACGTAATGAAGCAGAAGAGAAAACTTAATGTGTATTATCCGGTGACCAGTTCGCGTGGTTAGTACGCAAGCGCTATGGGTCGCTGTTTATTATTTGAGTGGGTATAATTACATTAGGTAGTAATTGCTGGCCCTTGAAGACTAGTAGAAAAAATGTGGTAGGTTGCGGCTGGCGTTCAGGCACTTGTGACTGTTTGAATTCATAACCTGAGGAAAAGTCAGACCTAGCTCACTATTTTTTTTATCTGTGTTTGTTGAGATCATTTTATCGGATCGTTTTTCTTCGCATGTACTTGTGTGCGACGATTGCATGTACTATATTGTTTGTCGTGCTGTACTAGCAGGGAATAGAGGCTGTGGCTAAGTAAACCGGCAAGAAAGGATCTTCCCTGCCATAGGCTCCTGCCAAGGAGGTACCTGATCTAGAATTATCCTTTACTGTAGAAATTGTTGTTGCAGTTAGTTAGTTAGTTAGTTATTAGGATGAGTCTCATGGGCTTCGTAATTGAAACAGGAAAGTAAAACGTAAACTTAGTGAGAGAAGCATTCTACGTTAGGCTGGACTATCAGTCATAACAGTATTGATCTCTGTTTCAGTTTGCAAGCTAGCACTGATTCTTTATACGGTTAGCCGATACTACGGAAATTTAATTCTGTAGAAAGTACAAGTACATCCTTTATGGCTATATTTAGTTTAACTGAATTGACGTCTTGGTTATCCCTTATGGCACGTTGTCGAAGTTTCAATCTGGACCATTTCATTTACATATAGTTTCGCCGAAAAAATGGTTGATTGCCAGTTTATCACCCGTGATTTGGAACGAGCTCATTATAATATGTATATATGACGAGCGTTTGGCGTGCTTGCAGAAGCTAGAATTTACAATATATTCACACGAGTAGCTTATATAAGACAAGTCTTTTCCATTCAGAAACACTTCAGATAGGGTCAGCAGGATCAGTTGAGGCCGCGTCGTCAGTTGTTTAATGGAAAACATGGCTCAGTACAATTATTCGATGCAGAAATAGCCAGCGTACATAAAAGAGATGGCCGACCTGTTCGAACGCTTGTAAATAGAGCGCCATTTTTCAGTAACGAAAGATGTTAGAATGAAGTGGGACGATGAAGCGTACGCGTACGCGTACGCGTACGCAATTGTTGTCGCCGCCGCCTCACCTTTTACGGGGCGATGCAAACTGGCCGAAGTAAACACAAGATACGATAAACGGCTATAATAGATACCATTAGATTATCACTGTCTTATAAGTGAACTGGATCCCCTTGAATAAACTTCGATATTTTGTTAATAATCGTTGTATTTGTTAGTAAAACAGTGTGTGCACGTTTAGTTACAACGGAACTGATAATAAACTATGTTTTTCATAGTTCCGCGACACGATTATGAAGTAAGCTATTTGTGCATGGGATCCACTAATAACCGAACGCACTGCTCGCTAGGGTAATATTTCCATTCTACGCTTGTTATTAATTCGCTGTTGGTAGAATTTATCTAAATTCCCATTTTGTTCATATAATGCCATAACAGAACTGTTTTTTTTCTTTGCTTAAAACAGATGGAGTGAACCAAGTCGAGCAACGTAACGTGGCTGATGCGGTGCCCTCAGAACAAAACATCTACTCAATATCGTTACATTGAGAATGATTGATCTGAAATCGTGGCCAACCGTCGTCGATGGTGATGTGTACAAGAGGGTCTACTTAGCCCGGCCGATCAGCAAACGAGGCCCAGTGAACGGTCAGATACACCAGCTGCTTCCTCGTTAGACGAAACAAACGATCCGATCGCTATTCGGTCCTGTATTTATGTATCGCCTGACAACCATATAACGCTGCTCGCTTACGAAAGCAAATTAACAAAACAGCAAAATAGAGCTACTGTTTTCCAACAGCACCGACCCCTTCATCAACATACACCTTAAAACTCACTTCCATCTTACCAATGACATCACTCGAACCCGTTTTAGATACAACATAAAAACAGGCAGATGTCAAAGTGAGAGCTGTTTCACACGAAGTGCACTTCTTTTGTGCCGGCCTAACTCGGATCTGATATAACGTCCGGTATAGTAAGGACGATCCGACGATGTATACGTCGCAAATTAAATTCGGCACAGATTGATCGAAGCGCCAAATACCCGGAACAAGTTCCTTCTCGGCAATGTACTCCCTTTCCCTATAATCGGAGATGTTTCCAAGTACCGAATCGTACGCATATTTCATTCTTTCCTTAAAGAATCCTCTCTCACAAAATTGAAGTGCGCGCGCAAGCATCAGTCGATTCTCCGACTCTTGAAGTCAATCTGCGTCTGTATTGTATCAGCCATTGATAAACGCCTAATTAAAATTCAGGCAATGAAATCAACATCATTCTTTAGCCTTAGGCCATACAAAATTGGCCGGATCTATTATATATATATAGATAAGCCACTTGCTCATCCGCACATTTCGTTGACGGAACGTTGAGAACCATATTAAATTCGGGCAAAAAAGAATATTTCATTAATTAAACCATTAGGCTAAAAGCTATCTCTACGAGACCATACGTATGGGCGAAAACACATTTAAAGTTTAGCTTTGGCCAACGGAGTGAGCGCAATAGCACGATATTCTTCGTATAACAGTTCCAAGGAGAAACGATGTTGAGCCTTATTCAGGGGATTTTTGTCCTTACAATAAAAAAGGCCAGCATTTTTTAGTCCAACTTCTGAACTTACTGCATTGGGCTGGCAGCGGCAATAATGGACGTCGCCACTTTAAGTTTGATTAAGTTTAATATCGTTTTCGAATGCGAATCTTTCCTCCGGGCTACTTATAAAAATCGGCAAAAGTTTTCAACGCGGTCAAGAGTCAAAAATATCTTACGCACAGCGTTCGAAGCGGAAAGAAATAATTTTTAAAAAACATTGCCGTTTAGATTATCGTCGAGGCAGTTTTAAGCCTCAAGGAAGACTGCATTCGCGTTATATCTGTAACATATATCAACTATTTGGTTACCGAAGATTAAGCCATAGACATAGTAAGTTAGTTTCTAGTCTTGCTTCAAGTTCTTCAAGTAACGATTCAGACTATATCATTCGCTAGTACAGGACCAGGTGGACCAATAGCACCAGTCCTATCTGCTCGTTGACAGCTTCATCATTTCGTTGGCAACTGGGTTGACATCGGGCTGGGTGTGAGGTAGGTTAACAGTGTAGGCACATGTTTGTATCCTCGACTTAGGAAATATGAAGTGGTTCAAGGTTCGTGCTGGCAGCTTGTTGTTTGAACAACTTAACTACGGGACGTAAAACTTAAAGGATATAGTTAAATTAATTTGCCCTAAGTTAACAGCCAAAAGAATGGGACTTAAAAAGATAATGTCAATATTGAGTCGATGCCCAACATGTGAACTTTAAGATACAGCTTTGATTCGACTGCCGTGAAGCTTTATCGAAATTGTCAGCATTCTGTGGGTGTTAATTTAGTTACATGTGGCACAATATGTGAGCCAGGTTGAAAGTTCATTTTAGCCGAAAATTCGAAATTTGCTCTGCGGAATTATAGAACCTTGAGAATATTTTGTATTGTCTGCCATTTTTAAACTAATTCATTTTTGAGATAGGACCCTTTAAACGTGTGCGGACGTGCGAGTGAGTATTACATGAGTCCCTAGATGCATGATAGCTACCGTGCTTGGTCTTTAGTGTATGCAAGAAGAACAAGTGTTACAAGCTAGTTGATATATTAAAAGCTCCGAAATTTCGATTTTCAAAGCATATGTTTTACAAAAGATACTGATGCTTCTCCTAGACCGACTTGACCCCCCTCGTTTCTCGTTTCTTGTACGTACCGGCCTTAAAAAGGCAATATCGACGATGTGATTCTAGAGGGCTTCTTGCAATAGCCCTTGTTTTCCCATATATACAAATCTGTATAACCACGATTCAACTAATTCGTTTGTTTCGCAGACTGTCTTACAGGCCACCTTAGTTTGATCACTCACCCGTTCAATACTGCATATATAAGCCCTGGCGTTGTTCTCAATATTAATGATCCTGAAGAAGAACTTGCACCGAAAAAGACACACACAAAAACATATCGGCAAGCGGAAAAAAATTCATTCGTTCTAACGAAACGCAACAGAAAGTTTGTTTTATTTTATTTACTTTTTTATATAGATTATTATTATACTTTTTTTTATTATACTTAATAATAATAATATATACCTATATTATTATGCTGTTGTGAGGTCATTGAATCGTTATGGGCGAATTCTATAATAGGAATACCGATGATGGCATCACTATAATATTCGTAAGTGAATGATTTCATAGTAATTGAAGCTGTTTTTCCTTAAATTTGCAGATTTTCTATAACCTCTTTGGGCGGTAACCATATTATAAATATTTTTATAAAATATTTTCTATATAAAATAGTATAATGGTTTCCATTTCCGAAGCCTTTTGCACAGGGGCAATTCTATTTCGCATTTTTATAGTGATACTGATTTTTAATCTATATGTATATAATCCAGAACAGAAATTGTTTTGAAACTAGCATCTAAACCTTGTGCCTATCTGGCATATTAGGTAATTTTGAACCTTTTATTATAAACCTGTGACACTGTTTACAGCGCTGCCTTGGAGTGCGATGTTTCCTATAATCAATATATAACGGCTGCTAGAGAGTAAATTTATATTAGATGAATACCAAACGTCAGCAGATGGTTATCTTTAACTTCCAACGATTTTAGATATATTTTATTGATGAGTTAAATGTGGCATTGATTATTTCCTCCTGTTTCGTACCTAAAATTTAGAGCTATTTTAAGTTAAACGTAAAAGTTTACGTACATAGGCCGAAACTCGAAAATAATGCTACAGTTTATGCAACGACGCACCATGGACAAATGTTGGGTCCTAGTTTTAGGATATCTTTGAATTTGAGTTCCACAAGAAAATGAACGTTTACTCATTTTTTCAATGTTTTGTAGATATTCGTCGTTCTAGAGATTCGGTTCTATTCTCTGACGGGACGGTTTTGAATTAGCCGAAGACCAGGTGACCGTTGTAGCGGGCTAAGGCAAGTATAAGTAGCAAATGTAAAATTATAGGGTAGACGAGGTTTTGTTCCCTATTAAAGAATCGCCCAATGCATGAAAGAGTGCTATAGGGATAATAGTGCGTATGGAGCATTATATGGCGTTGTTTATATGCGCGTTGGTCAAAAGCTGCTCTTTATAGCTAAGCGGTAAATTTCTGTTCACTGAAACTCTAGTATTTGTGCTATATGCAACAGTTGTTCTCGCTCTTCAGAGGAAACATTTCCTCTGCTTGTCAAACACAAGACTAACCTGGATTATTTGATTATGATGAAATATAATTCTTGACAAAACACATACAGATTAAATACATTTTTCGCAGTGATATTTCCTATTATATATATTTACAAATGTTTATTGTTACAATTCGAAACACAGTACACACAGGAGTGTATATGTAGTAGCGTTAGCCATATAGCTCGTCGGCTATCACTATAGTAAATTTAAGTTTCAAGTAAGTTTTTAATTACGGCAAATTTACTCGTTCTGTCACTAAGCTGGCACAGTCAAATCAACATAAGATACAATAGAGCCCATTCTCAGCCAAGATTTACTCGCAAAATGAAGATTAAAACGCTCTGATGAGTGGCAGTTTGCAATGTTTCGAAGATAAAACCTAGCATACATTATAAATTCGATGAATTCAATAATCATATTATATAATTTCTCCTAATATCTCGATAAATTGTTGGCAAAATAAAAAAAACTGAAGACGACTCGTCGAGGTACTGCCATAATTTCACGGTAAACGACATAACATTTCTCACTTCTAAGACACAATAAAAGTATTTTAGCGCACCGTATATTTTGTACCATTGTAATGTTTCGCACTTAAGAGGGAAGATCTTTTCGAAACCCTCGTAGCAGTTTTTTCAGCATCTATGTTATGTTAGCCATATATTATAGAATGTTATATACGCCAGGAAATGCGGTTTGTAGCCCAACTGGTAGTTTTCAAATGCGGCAGGAGCTAAGAAGAAAACTGGTGAATTTCGGCAGAACAAGCTGACTTCTGCCCGAACGCCGAAGGCTAGTTTCATTAAACCTAACGTTTCTCAAGTTACCTTTTCTTTTTGACTATAATAGCAAAGTACATTGTCAGTGTATCACAGAGCTTCACAACGTCTAGCATGACCTATAAATGTCCTCGGTAAAAAAGAAAAATTCTGGCTGAGTCTAATGTTTCGGAAATGAGCGGGGTCAACGCAGTGCGCGTCTGTTACTACAAAACAATCAAAATAAGGTTTTAAAAAATCTCTAGGGATTTCGGGTTCAATGAATTTTTATACTATACGTTTTCTTTGATTTTACATAGGATTATGCAATATGTGCTCGGGAAATACAGAAACAGGTTTGTTTAAGCCAGTTTTCAGGCCAGGTAATCCACTGTACGACGAAACGTCTAGGTCCGCGCGCTTCGATTCCTTAGAACGCATAGATTTAACTGTTTTTTTTTGTCATTTTTCCATGGGGCATAATATTAATTCGATTGGTCGTAAACCGAAGCCAATAGTCCCTCGCTCATTTTCATGTTTGAATCGACGTTTACAGACACCAAGGCGACAACCAGTATCGTCCACGCCGATATATCATTTAATGGAGAAATACCTTTTAACGACAAGCTGTACTGCGTGTTGCAAGTGTTTATACGACATTGCGGGAGACGCTCTTAAGTAAAAGATCTGACCGCTATTCGGCGTAACATCTAGTGTATAATTAAAATTAGCATTTTATTTTTTTAAATTTAGTGTTCACAGGCACGGGGCGGGATAGTTGGCTGTATTTCACGTTCATAACTGGGCTAGATATTTATTATCGCCCAAATTATTTTTCTAATCAGCACAAACGTTCCGATTCGATTAAGATCTACGTGATCGTTTAACATGACTATAACAAAGTTCGGCTTTTATTCCCGTTAAACAGAAAAAAAATGTGTTTATTATTATTATTATGTGAAATGACTTATCTTCCCTCACACCTATCAAGAAAGCTGCACTCTAGATCCGAATGAAGAATGGATCAGAAAAGTAAGTTAACAAGTGAAAGTTGATTTTCTATTCTAAAAGAGCTTCGATAAGCAGTATCTCCTTCCACTTAGGGATCTCTACAATAAGCGTCCATAAAATCCATTATTCTGCTTCATAGGTTATTACTGAAATCAAGGTTCACCGGTTCATGTTTTGACGCCAGTGTAAGAGATTACAACGCTTTAAATAGGTGCCCTCTTCATTTTTTCTTTCTAAGACCCATTCAGGCTCGTGACTATCCACTACGATACTGTCACAGTCAATGCTCTGGAAATATGCTCACAGTTATTTCATGTATGCCAATATAAGCTAACATTGAGTAACGTTTTATAACTTAAATTCTCCTTAGGGGTGCAGTTAGGCGCAAGCCTCGTCAAATACCGACGTATTTACTCCACCCTAACACTTTATGCACACGGCGTGGCCGGGTCATGTGGATCTACAAGAGCCTGCAGGAAGACGTCTGATTTCTATTCAACCTGAGTGAAAAGTGTAACAAAGCATGTTCTCCAATTCTTTTAGCATTAGCAGGTTAAAGATCGCCCGTATATTCCATGTCTAAGTAAAATGTGTCCCGAACGTATTTCTGAACTACAGTGGTGAAACATGATGTGTGACCTATTAATTACCCCATCACAGTATTATCATATATGGAAAGGCTCAGGCTAGCAAGATGGCAATCGAGAAAGGCTTATCAGTTTAACAACAAAACAGTTACATTCAGTAACCATACGCTAAATTACTAAAGGCAAGATTATGCAATATGTGCCTTTCGGACATAATGATTGTTCGTTGGTAATGCCAACCAGCTAAATATTCCGTAACTTACAGATTGTCAAATTACAAGCGCAATCGATTAGGTCGCATTGTGTCCAATTTAAGGTACCGATAAAGCTGCTCAAAAATGTCTTTCTCCTTTCTTATCCCGCAGTAGGACGTGGCCAGTGGCGGCGAGCAAAACCACCCCAACAAGCAACACGTCGTGTCCGTTCTTTCGTCTCAAGGCAGATGCATCGTGATATCATATCTCACTTACGCAATAGACAGAATAGCCAACAGGGGACTAGCCATGCCCTCCGCTCCCTCCTGGACGACCCCGGAGTCATGCCTCATGCTTCAGATACGCGGTGATCCAACATATAAAGAGCATAAGCTGAGAGTCGGCCACGAGTAAAAAACCCTACCTAAAAATAGATAACCATTCTTAATTAAACTTTACACAATTTAATATCGCAGTTACAGCTCATATTCCTCGACATGGAACTTAATCAAGTGAATTTAGTCTTAGCAAACTAGGTAAAATATACAATCTAACTGTACATTGTAGTTCTGGAAAGGAATATAAAGGCCAGAGAGGAAGTGAAGGTATCTCTAGGCAGAAAGCACTAATCGAATTGCATATCTAAATACCTATGGAGCATCGGCGAACGCGTTTCGCAATTTGATGTAACGTTCGCCCTATGTATCCACTATCTGGCTTCTACCGTTGCAGTTGATGGTGATGCTGCTTGCGCCTCTAAGGCAGCCATCGAGGCAATGGCGTTCCCGAAGTCATCAGGCCGAACCAGAGTGCGATCCATCTAAACCCCTCCTGTTGCTTAGTTGGTTTACAAAAATTTGTAGCCATTTCTCAAGCTAGACACATGGAAGCATTGTTCTTACTACTAATGCTGCTATGATAAGGAGGCCATTCCTCGAAAATGTAGCTAAAGCTGGAAAGGATCTGCAATCAAAGCAGAACTATTTACGTGAAGAGGTCGATCGGGCTCTGCTGCCAGCTGTTCAGCTAATATCTATCCTGAACTATTATGTATATATATATATATATACAAAACGGCTCAGTAGGGCCTGATATATCTTAGGCCCTGCGCCTACTGGTCTAAATACGTATAGATGAACCACGCATGCAGATTGAAGACCGAGTCGATCCTAACAAAATAAAAATACGAAGTTTCCAGTGCATTCAGGACACTGGAAATATAATTATTGCTCGAGTCGCTTTTAAGTAGATACGGAAAACGCGAGAGCTCAGATTATATAACAAATGATATTTTGAGTCTCTCTCTCAGTTTGACAAACGAGAAAAGTACGGTGTTTGCATCGTTGTAAAAGGGACTACTTATATAATATCTGCGCGCGCCCAAAAGCGTAAACCTGAGAAAGGTGTTTTTCTTTTTATTGTAGCAAGAGTCAAACCATATTCTGCCCCAACGAAATTTGTTGTAGGATGTAGAATCACGCAGCGGCGCTTAAAGCAAGTAACTCGACTGTAGCTTCAGAAGCCCCGAACCTACCTACCTTATACACTAAGCTATTACTTCCTACATTAAGATATAGTTATCTGCATACCGAGTTTTTGATGTTTTGTAAACACTTTGAATGTTCGTGTCAACAAACAAATCATTTTAGAATCTACCAGCTTATAATACAGACTAACAAACAAAAACTAGATCAATTCTAGTACATAGTAGATAATCTAATGGTACAAGTGATATCTTATATGTATTTTCTTGCTTTTATCAATTTTTAATCACAAACCGGACACAGAAGAGCTGTTAGTTTTTTTTTTATACTTTTTAAAAACATAGGCAACGTACAAAACAGAGTAGGTTCTAATACCGCCAAGCATTGTCAGTAATTTATTTGTAAATGTTTTATCAGCATATTCAGACTTAACTTGCATGTGACAGACGTTCGAATTTGGTGGCTGGCAAGCGGATTAGCTAAGTGATCGAGCTCGAGAGAAAGACACTGAATTTGGCAGATTGCTTTCTACCTGTACATTGTACAATGTCCCGTAGGAAAATCCTAGAGTAGTAAATAACAACGGGCCAAGATGTACCAATCCTGTTTTAGATTTTGCAGGTTACCCGTAAGGAACAAACGATGTTTGTGAACAAAATGGCAGAATTCAAGCACACCCTCTGTACTTCAGTCAGAACGATCACCAGATTTCGAAATTAGTGCATACAATCAAAAGTATGTACAAAGGTGATTTTTAGATATGGTTATATACGGTACTGTTTTCAATATTTTGAAGCACGTTTTGCGATTGTACAATGATGTCCGCTGAACTCATATCTTCGCTTTCTGAATACATCCATTGAGCCATTTTAGCCCTAGAGCGGCCAATGGAAACAACTAGAGTAATTCCAGTAGCAGCGAAGAACGTCTTTTTAGGTACAGATCCTTTAAAAGCTTAACTGTGTCAAGTTGAGCGATATTTTTTTTTATAGACAAAGGCTACGTATAATCCCTCTAGTATTTGTTTTTTTATAGCACAACTAGAATTGTTTTATGCATAAGACAATATAGGCGATTTTGTACTCGTTAAACGGCTTCGAAAAGAAGACTTTGCTTTTTAGGAGGCCGCCCATTGAAGGCTAGTCAGTAAGTTGATAATGTGAAAATATATTTACAAGGTACTACTAGCCTTGTCTGTCTCCTTTATCGCAATTATCAAACATATCGAAAAACCCATTGTTTATGTGAACTTTTTCTTTACGCTGCTGTTATTTTAGTTGTTAACTTATGCTCATAGTAATGTTTTAAATAACTGTAGTTACAACAATGCTTTAATAGCCAGAACGTAAGCTAAAATGGTAGAAAGTTTGCCTATTACGATACCTCTGTACTGTAATCTCTCGTGAAAGCTAATTATATATGTATATATATATATACCTATTCAGAATCTTGAACAAAGCTTTTTTAACAACTTAAGTTATTTCCATCACTTCAAAAGGCAAACATGTCAAGTAATCTGTTAAAGAACTCCACACAGTTACTATGAAGTCTTCTACTTCAGTATTTCACTTCAACATTTTAATTGATGTCACGCAGATCAGTTATTTATTGGGACATCTTGACTATGATCAGAACGTCTAACGTTATTGCGGGATATCTCGAAAAATTTCACAGGTGTTTCAGCTTCTTCTCGTAAACTTATGTATATATATACGAAGATCAGTTTTACTTCACTCATATTTGTTACTTCAGATTAAATGATTTTTGGGAAAATCTTGAACGGGCTTACCATGAATGTACATCAGCCACTGCATAATGAATTAACATTTAAGATGGTTGTCGTATAGCTTGAAGCAGTACGAAACGCCTATACAAAGTGCTGGCTTTTTTTTTACCATATTACATCATAATTAATGAACTGTAAGTAATTATATGTGAGAAGTCCTCGAAGTTACAACTGCCGGACTTCCTACCAGTTGCTTAATTGACGTTGAATTTTGGTTTAGCGTATACTTTTGCGGTCTATTATGATAAAGAAAAAAAGGCTTACTTTGCGACACTCGGCGGGGCTTGGTTCACGTTTAGGCTCATAGGGTCGAGTAGGATTGTGTACGAGCCTGTAAGACAGGCATTGCCAATAGAGCTAGTTATAGCCAGCAGGCAAAGAACTGTATGTTTTCCCTGAAGATGGCCAAAAAAAGTCCCAATTAAGAATATCAGGATCGGCTATAGAGTTGTCGTATCCTTACTGATCGACAATCGGGCCTTTAGACATTAACAACTGGCAAATCCGTAATCTTACTGAAAATATTACACATTGATTGAATGAATGAATGAATGAATCAAGTGAAAAATCGACTTTGTAAATATGGAAAGCATTTTTTAAACGAAACCCGCCTAAACGAAACGTCTATTTATTACTTTAATAAAAAATGGTTTTGAACCGCTTTAAAACACAACTTTTGACAACTGTTTCATTTACCAACTCAGGAATTGTTTCCACTTAATATCTTCCACTATCACAGTGTACGTCACCCTTTCGCTGACATCTATACAAATATAATATATGGCCAATTAAAAACGTATCGTACATATTTAGGCGTCGACTCGAAGGCAAATACCCGTTGGAAAATAAATCATTCGTCTTGCTCTTGCAAAGTCTTCCATTCTCTTCTAACAATCAATGAATCAATGGGTCTGTCTGAAATAGGAAAGAGGACGCCATCCGAGCTGCCTGACAGTTGGAAAGATGGCCCACATAGGCTCTTACAAATCCGAAGGGACATTTGCAATTCTTTTTTTTTTTTCGATCCATCCCGTTTGTTTGAGGAGCGATTGAACGGCGTTGTAAGCAGGAAAGTAATTTATCATTATCACTCAGAGGAACTGATCGAATCAATACATCGCGCGATCATTTGATGTTCGTTTGACCCATCAACCATTTCATGCGAAAGAAAATCCAAACAAAAGTTGAACTATAATCAAACATGACAAGAATAAATGAGTGTTAGTACCGTCAGGAACCCATGTATAGAGTTCTAACGAAACCCAAGTATCGCATACATGGATCTTGACACCCTACTGTATCAAGGTCTTTTAGTTCTCTAGTATGATTCTCTTCAATGTCTAATCAAAACGTTGCTATAAAGCGCAAAGAACGGATACGCCGCAAGGTACATCGGCTATTTTTCGAGTTTTTCCGGACGAAAGTGTTAGGCCTGCGCTAGCAAAAACCCTATGAAAAATTAATTCCTATGAAAAAATTGACAAAATGAATAGCCAGACGAAGAAACGAAGTCATCTATTTTTATTACCTAGAGATCATTTTAGCTATGGGAGTAACCAGCCTGAAAGTGGAGGATACCTTGATAATAACAATAATTAAGTATTTTATATAGCCGATATTTAATCGAAGTGATTCGATCAACCTCAAAATGTATAATAGTGGACCAGAGCATTTGAGAATAGTAATAGACTTTTATTTAATAGCATACCCATAAGAACCAAGTGTATGTACGTTAGCATTCAATTATTGTGTACATATTCATTCAAAATAGGTCTTCCTGGCTAGCATTTTCTACAGCAATGGACATTTCGGCGCACTGATGAACGGTAAGCCTTATTCTACCAGTCAAGGTCCTTTGGTACCTGTAGTTTGTAACGTCGATAGAAATATCCGACGAGCCAACCTTATATCAAAGCGAAAAATTTTTACAAAGAACTGCTATGGCAGCGTTGGAGACCATACTAAGTACTCTATGTCGACTAGACAAATAACCACTACGCCTTTGACTCTACGTGACAATAGTGAAAGTTCGGCACGCACACTTTTTCAACTTCCACGGTCAATTGCTAAAAATTCATCTGTCGAAACCGCATGTTTTGAAGTAAATATTAACCTTCGTATCTATCAATCTGAAGTACAAACCAGAACTCTGCTCACAATTGGGTGCTCGAATATTGTATAGTACCATTGTCAAGTAGGGAGAGCAATTCGACATATTACCCGTTCCTATTCACAACAAACGTTAGTGACGTATTACGCAGACTGATGGCATAGCTTGTCGTATCTATCGACCTCACCAGACCGGTAATGTACGTCGTCAGTGTAAGTTTTGCACTTTTAGCACGAAAATGATCTTTCCTATGTTTTTTGTTTGAGTTCGTATGTCTCTCGTTAAAGAGCTTTCGCACTGAGCTAACACGACGCGCCAAGTCGTTGCTGAGGTTCGTCGTACTACATATATACAAATTGAAATCGTGAGATAGCTAGTTGAGACTACACTATATGCCCAGTTCCTTCTTAAATATTTTCGGTTATTCTGTCTGCTCTGCTTTAATTCAGTTTATGTTTTGCGTCTACTTGTATAACCCGTAGGCCCCATTTAAGCTTGCGCTGACCCGGGGGTTGACAAAGCCAAACGATGCCCACGACGTAAAGTGTTCATTATTTCCCCTTTCAATGGCGCCAACCTCATTATAACGGAATTGCACTTGCCGCATATAAGCATTCATAATAGATCTATCGATAAAGTGCTTCCGAGGAGTTTTGGTCAGGTGTACTGCCCTGTATTAGGTTTGCAATAAGTACGATTTTCCTTCAGCTAAGAACAAACGATTTCACAGAATCGCCTTACGGTTAAAATCTAAGTGATAGTCAGATTCATGTATTACTGCAGTTTGTCCTATACGGAGATACGCGTAACAGATAAGTCAACAGAACTCCTTTTATCTGGATACATAATTTTACTCTAAAGTATGTTTGCGGCGATTGAAGTCAGTGGCTAGGTGAGCCTATTTATCACGTCCGTACACTTCCCAGAGGAATAGTAAACAATGGGAAGGATCAATCATATAAATTGATTTCACGCCAAAGTGTGAAGACCACTTGAAAGCTGTTGAGATTCGTGTCCTCTCCATTTAGCGATTGTTTGGTAACTCGAAATTTTCAAAGCCGTGTCGTTCTGGCAACGGGACATACAACAGGTCATTTTTTGACTTTATAGTATACTATTAGATTAGACAAGGTAGATAATAGAATAGATTAAAAAAGCTTCAGTAACGGGAGCAACACGTAACTATATGGGTCTATAGGCATGCAGAGACTAGTTCAGAGGTATGCCTTTTCTGGGACTATAGCAGGCGGTGGCCTGCCCACCGTGGCAACGTGCCCTCAAATTGGCATTAGATCCGATAGTTTAGTTCCGGAATAGAATTTCGGCTCTTCAAAAGGGGGAACGTACGTCTACGAAGATCTACGTCTCTTAGTTGCTTTCGTATGGAAAGTGCCATACCAAATTGGCCCAGAAGCTTAGGATACCGTTTTCTCCTTTTTTTCAGTCTCGCTTTGCCTTTACTCACTAACAGTTGTCCATTTTCCCACTTACCACGAAGTGAAACTGACAGGATTTTTGCGGCTGTGTCACGTTTTTTTTGCTGCGCCCCGAATGCATCCTAATCGAAGCTTCTATACGAGTAAATGCTGTAAACTCAAGCATAGCATAGGAGCGGTACTAAAGTGTATATTTAGCGAAACGTATACTGGCTACTTATTATGGGTTGACATAATGGACCTACCGATTCGTATACATCAGACAAATGTAAAAATATGACGTTTCTTTTTTGCATACATATTGACCCGGTTAGTTCTGTTTAGTTTTCCAATAGTGATCCATCGAAATTTTACAAAGGCTTTTTCATAGCTAACTACCGAAAAACAGTATTTCCACGATAATATTAACGAGCATTTACCCTCGTTCTGACCGGTATTGGCTTTAACGGATTGTGGGACTAACAAATGTGCTAGTCGTTTCCTAGTGCTTCAGGCGTACGCACTATCTCCATCATTACATCGAAAGAAATCTGGTGCTAAAACAAAAAGCCATTAGTAAAAAACGTGTTAATTGTAAAATGCTTAACTATTCTGGTAAGGCTTAAACGCTTAAACACGTACTTCTTCGCTGACCGTTCAGCTTTTCCAGCAGCTGTGGTTGGTTACCTTCAATCCGTAAATGCACTTTTAATTGGAAATCCATGGCCGTAAGCCACCTAACTAAAACCAAGGTAAAGCCTGCTCCTTCATTACCTAAGAATACTTTATGCGTACAATTTGGTCATATTTACCGACTTACTTTATTTCGATATCTCTGGACTGAAGGGTTGTTATATGCAATTGAGATAGACCAAATACTTTGAATAGTAACAGAGCTCAATACCGAATAATTTCAACGCATCCTTCATGTGTCAAACGCACGACGCTACTTCAAAAACCGTAACGTCTGCACAGTAGTGTGGATCTTCCGGAAGTTAGGCGTCAGATACGCTAAGGCCAAAGCAGCATTAACCCACTGAGCATTTTACAGTCGCCGGCCGAAAGCTGCAGTGCGTAGTCTCTGCGACGAAGGCTCGCAATCTATAGGGATCACCGAAAATAAACTAAATAGGGTCGTTTTTTCAGATTTTGGCGGCCGCTAAATGAAAACATGTTCATTACATGGTAGATTCTTTGCAACCAAAACTATTTCACGCGTGAAATCTCTTATAATGTCATGTGATGCAGATTCTTTCTACCTGTCGCCTATTCCTTACATTGCCACGCAGTAGATGTTACTGTGTATTAAATCGATATCATTAACCGTTGCTATACTAAACTTAAAATCAAAATGATTCGTCGCTTTAATAAACATTTTTAATAAACATTTTTTTAAGCAAAACGCGTCCATATGTAGATTCTCGTGTGTGACTTGAATATGAGTTTGTAAGGCAGAATAAGGAAATATCCTAGAAGATCTCTATCTTTATAGGATCACTACTGGCATCCACACGAGTAACGGTAATGACGAAAAAACCGTAACGAAATTTCAGTGCCACTACAGGCACCGATAAAATGGCTGAAGTATTACGCTTCGAAAAGCATTTCATTTACACTTCGTGCCTGTACTCTGCCTGTCGGTCGGTAGTCATCATTGACAAACCATGATACGTTCATCAGTTGTTTCATCGAGATCCAGCAATCCCCAAGCTCGACAGTTGTCCGTTACGCCTTCCTTACCAAAGACCACCACATCGCGAAAATAATGAAACAAGTTTGGACAGTCGGTCGGCTTTTCGGCCGCTAGCAGGCCGGCCGAGGAGTGACTAAGTTAGCGGGTTCTCGCTTCACTTGCGTGTGCACGCTCGCCCAGTCGCTTGTTTTGAGTTCTGTCACTATGAGTGCTAATGGCAGTGCGGCAGCGGTGGCGCCAGTGGTCGTCGTCAGCGAAGTTGGAACCCGAAATCACTCTGCAGACCGGTGCAGTATCATGAACGTAAATAGGGGTACGTACCGACTGGCCAACATGCCCGACATCCCCTCCTGGGCTCATCCTCTTCATCGGTGGGCGACGCCAGTTGCCGACACAATCCGCAACGTCCCTTTTCCTACTAGTCCCTTCGTGGCCATCCTCCTGTTCCTCTTCAGTCGTCGAATGGCTCAGAGAGCGGAAACCCGTTGACGCTATTCATTCATTACTACGCTATCCTCAATTTGTGTGTCAGGAGACTGTGGCTCCAGAAGCTGGCCGGTCAGACGTTGGAATCGTCTGCGAATGCTCGCCCATAAACGACGGCACAGAGGAATGGAGCGTAGAGAGATATAGAGTCCTCCAATACCGTCCAACATGGTTAAATAAGAGTTTTCCCACAGTTTGTAGAAACATGCGCGTATATGCTGACACATAGGCAAAAAAACCTTGTTACACGTTTTATATACTTCATGTTTCAAATAATACATATGTGGTACAGGACTGCATATGGTATAAAAAAGAGTTCGACCGCAAAAGCATCCACGGAGGCTGTCTGTCACCCCTTCTTAGGTGTCCTTGTGTAGCCTTAGCTTCAACAGCTAGGCATCCATATACGAGAGTGGTCAAGACGAGCTATTACAAAGATCTATATTCTATACCTTATCTTTTATCTCGTAGTGTGCATTTAATGGTTGCTATCTGTACTAAAGAACGAGGGCCGCTTCTTTACGTTATTATATATGTGCGTTTTGTCATACTTAGCTACTTAAAACCTTTCCATACATTTCTCTACAGGTATATATAATATGTTTACATATTACATATAATTACATGTAATATGTGTTTAAAACGTTCTAGGTTTTAGGTACAGTATCGCCGTTGGAAACTAGTTCAGATGGCTGGCTCCCAATATGAAATGAAAAAAGTTTATGTGTGTGCAGGTGTACAAGTCGAGCCGGATACCACTGTGCGGTCACGTGAACATCATACGCATCTTTCACGCACAAACCTAAACTCATTCTCTACATCCTTGATGCACATCTGCTCTATGAGGGAGAGTGTACATATACAATATACAGACAGGCGCATCCTGTCTGATGTTACGTGCGTCCATTATTGCATTAATGGACATGGTTTTGTACATTAATTAATTGCATTTCTGTCCTCTTCACCGTATAACTGGTTTGGGTGTTCATTTCATTTTCTCTGTTCCGGGTACCTCTTCACAAAAATCAAAGGCCTCCCATAATTGTACGTTTCATGCTCGTAGAGCCCCACAATTGATTAAAAGGCATCCGTTCCGTCGCGTTTCACTCCTTTCCGCATACACAACACAATCAATTTTCGTTTTCTCAGAATTTTACTTATACCTTTTTTTTTTTTTTCAAGATACCTACCCTTGAATCTGTGAGTAATGCTGACGTTTTTTTCGCTGTATAGTGTTAGAGAGCTTTTCGTTTGTGTGTGTGCGCCGGTCTAGATTTCATCTCATCCCTGTGTCTTCATTTCTTTGACTTTTTAGGTATTTGTTCACCCTATTAATATAAATTGACTATACTTCAAGCAACAAAATATACCTATTCTAGTAACAACCATTCCGGCAATCCTATTTATTTTTCAGTGCTTACCTCCTTCTTTGCTTCGAGGATTTCCGCTGCTCGAAAGCTAACGTGACACTATAAAAAAATCTCAAGTCTCGCGTTGAATACTACCTTTGCCTGTGTTTTTCTCGTCCAGAAACTCAATAACGCAAAACGCGGCTTCCAATAACTGTGGGTTACATCCGTATTTATAGCACATTCATTATGGCGCTGACGCTCTTTGTACTGCGTCTCACTGCGTCATAGCAACCGGTGCTGTACTTTTCGTCATAGTTGCATCCGCATATATCACCGTTAAAACAGATATATTCTGCCATATTTTCTAGCTACAAAATATCTATCGCATAACCATATTGGTTTGGTTCTATTCACATCTCTCTCTAATTTAAATATGTTTTTCAATAATGTTTGTAACTAAAACCTAAAATGTTTGTAACTTTTCTATGTACTTATACTATATTTCCTCTCTATGTTTACGCATGTCACGGCGGGGTACTTCGTTTCGTTATGATTTTACGTTAAATCTTTTACAAACATCAAGCAGTCATCAAAATAGTATCACGTACAAATAGAAACCTGTTGATTCAATTTCTCCTGTCCTTTGTACTCCGCGCCTTACCATGCATGGAACTAAATATATTTCAATTTCTTTTTCCGACACCACTTCATAATCCGTAGCGAAAAGCTCTGCCATATATTTTTCCAGCGGAAACACGGCAGTACAGCCAGTCTCTATCACTACCCCTTTACTGTGCCATTTACAGTCGTAATTTGTTACGCTCCATTGTATGGTGCCCACATCTTGTATTTGAATAATGTCCAACTGTTAATCTCTCGTTTTTGTTCTAGCCTCTTAGGTAAAACTGCATATATACGTATTTACCTACTTATTTTTTATGTGTTTACAATAAGCTCGTTCTAGGTAAAACATCAACAACTTGTCCCCACTAGCCGTGGTAGACCTTACCGGACTTACTTATTTTGGACTTTGCACCCATGAAACGGTACCGCAACATTACAAGCATATATCAAGCTCAATAATAATAATAGTACATTGTTTTTTAAATTATGTTTTTTTAGTTGCTTGTTTTCCTCTGGCAATTATTTTTCCTTACGGGTTAGGTTCATTAGAAAACATCTTAGTTACGGGTTACCATGGCAACGCAGCCAGAGATGCGTGACAGTCACGCAGACTATGCTGCTGTTCCATTGGTACGCATGATATATACACGTATCACCATATACTACACTAGTTATTATTTTTACAAATCTTTTTTACGTTTTAGTTTACATTTCAAAAAGGCCCCCCTGTACGGTAGCCGTACTTTTCCAGTAATCATCATCTTGGTAGAATCATGCTAAACTAGTTTTCTAGAATCGCGTAGAACAAGGCTTCTACGAGTTTAATCAGTTTCATTAATATTCTGTTTTTCTTAGATCTGGACTTGTCATCTTTGTTCTTTGTTTTTTCTTTCATCTTATTTAAGTGTGAGCTCCACCCTAAGTCACATCTGCTTTTCAGTTCTTCATTCTTGTGATCACTATATCGCTTTACATCGTCTGAGTGTCTTTTCAACATCGTCTCAAAAGAGTTGTTTGTCCGCTAACCTCATCTTGTCCCCCTAAATTTTTCCCTTGCTTGACGGACTCCCAATATTGCTTCATTCTAACATCCTCTGCAGTTAATAGAATTAGGCTGAACTCTTTCAGCTTCTTGTCCTTAATACTATGTAGATGGCGTTTTTCATTTTTTTAATTTCGCGTCTTTGCGCTGCACTCATAAGTTATCCGTTCTATCTTTATCAGTGTATTGTTGTATCTTACGTAATTGCGGTTCGTCTCACTTTAGAATCTCACTTTAACTATTTCATTCGATGTTAATTATATATTTTTCTGCTATAATAAGCTTCGCCGTTTCCAAGGGCATGCGCATGGGCTTTTCGCTTGTACGTTCCTAACCAGATATCTAAAAGCCAATATTGGTTAATTATAAAAAGTAGCCTTCTTCAATTTTATGGAGAATGAACAGAACAAAGCTGTCGCGTAGTTAAGAGCACGTTTCCACGTCAAACTAAACGTGACCATGAATATCGTCACAAATCTAAAAACGAATTCCGCACGCCAAGATAAAAGATTTATAACAGGAATTGGATCCTAAGGGTCGAAAATGGTCATATCGAGAAGCAGTCACGTCCTTAAGTATCGTGTCCGTTGGCACATATGCAAACATCATTTAAATAACTGTTCTCAATTAAACGCATCTGACAGACTAAGAACATAACCTCTATCTTATTTCATACGGGATTCCCTGTAATAATAGGCATGACGTTTCATCTGCTAGAGGCCGTGTGCCTAAATCAGGCAGAGGAAAAAACCCTTATGAACTACAGCTCCAGAGTACTCTCTCCTTAACTAAAATGCGGCCGCCATTTGGCCGCTGTAAAAGGTGGCGCCGCGAGCGAGGATGCAAATAGAGGGACGGAAGACAAATGGGGAAGGGGTGAAGCAACGCTGAGGCTCTACAACGACTTCAAAATGTTATTTCATAGCGTCACGTACTGCTGCCAGCCTTGGTCTCGAGACATCTTTTGAACATTTTACCTTTTTAGCCACCAGAGTCTCCCTGCCAAAAATGTATCAATGTTTATAATAAAACTTTTCTTCTTTACATGTAACGTATATTTAAACATACAGGCGGGTATCAACACACGCACACACATACATACATACATACATACACGTATACCTCCGCATCTGCTGTGCACGCGTACGGCCCACAAAACTGGGAAGTGACGAATCAAAGGAACAGATTCATATTCATATTGTGCACTGCAGCCAGCTGTCGCACAGTGCCGACTCGACCTGTACTTTGTTAGATCTATGCATGTACAGAAGAGACACAAATTAATAGGCACGTCGTTTGCGGACGATGGTTCCGTTAAGTGCAAAGAAAAAAATCAAAAAACAGTTACGTAAGAGGAAGAGGCGACTCTATCTCATCGGTCGGTTGCTGTATTGCACAGTAGTAAAATATAGCTATACTGGAATGATGGTAGATGAACATCCGAGTCGTGAAATACTAACTAACTTAACCACTACGAAGCCCACTTACCAAACGCACAAGTTGGCCTAGTATTCTTATCGAGTCTAAGATTACGGTAGGATATGGGGAGCTTTTTTATATCGTATCAACCCCGTCACACTTTGCCAACATGTTCGTGAAAAGCTGAAGTCATTCAAGAGTAGAATTTGATAGGCGTAAGCCATGATCGCGTTTTAGATGATATCGAAGACGAGAGACGGAACTTCATATGGTCCCAACTGAATCGAGTAGCATTCGAAACAAGCATGACGAGGTGAAACATCCTATAAGCTAGCTAAATATACTTTCGGGGCTGCTTGACGCAAAACCCCCCAGAATGATTGAGTAGATCATCAAGCACGGTCTATGGAGAACAATGACATCGCTTTTCATTTGAATTTGATAGTACTCGAGCTGATAACTCGGTCGTATTGAATACATGGCACTCAAACGCATTGTGTACCTAAAAATACCTACTTTTTAACCTATTGAAATGAATCAGTGAGAACGCTGACGTTTTTCTATGGTTCGTGGAAAAGTCGAATTAGCCAAATGCTATTTTGCCATTCAGTTGGACAAAAAATCCGCTTCACGACGAATACCGTAATATAGTCAGCAGACATAGGAAAAGAAACCCTGTGAGAAGATCAATAGGAACGATTGGGGTACTTTCTTTGTGCGAAAAAGATCGGCATCGCTTATGGATGCTGACCTACAGCGTTTCTACAGAACGCTGTCCTAAGTAAATGCACTAATTTACTACACATTTTTTATTGTTATTGATAGAATGTAAATTCATGAAATAAAACCATTGCTAACGCTTTCGTAAGTGATCGCTGATGTTGAGCGATGAGCGACTGAGTGAGTCACTAAAAGAAGCAATATTGTGACTTCGTGAAGCCGTCAACGAGATTTTTTATTGTGCCCGTATAAAGTGAGGCTCGAACATGCACACTACAATCGTATGAACATAATTGCGCTGGAACGTTTTTCAACACTGGCCACAAAATGGGCCTCATTTACCCTTAAGTTGTAACTTGGTTGGGTTACTGAGCGGCTGGTCAACGACATGGCAGCATAATTATCTCGAATTCTATATATTAATCGCTATACATGATTTTTGCTGGTATTCGGCCTGCGCTGGTATAACGACCCATGATGCTTAAGCTGCAGCGAGGCCAGTGTTCGATGTGGGTCTCGCTGTTGCCCCCGTGAGCTAGTTCTTCCAACCGTGCACCCAACCCAACTATGACTATTACGTGGGCCATGTATCGTCGCACGCGGTTCGAACGCTTTGGCAATGGCAGAAATGGGCGAGCATTGTCACGACGCTGTGAAAACGAGCACAAATTTATGTTTATAATAGCATTATAAAGTGACTGATATATGTCGTAGGTATGAAATGGAGAGATGAGCCTTCCTCGTTGCTGCTTGAGCAATTGACATAACCACAGTTCCGTTAAAGCGAGCTCATTCGAATAAATCGGAATTGAAGTAGTTTGCTCGGACGGGAGACTGTGGAAGTGGCAAAGTACTCACTGCAGGCCGGCCATACCCTGTAGCACTTTAATTCGTGTCCTATCCGCGCGGAAGTCTTGCGGCGCCATTACAACGAAAGAATAAGGGGTGCAAGTAATACTAAATATTTGTCAACAGCTCATCGTTCACGTCAGAGATAGCACTACTGGGTTCAATAAGGCCAAATCGGTACATTAGTGACAATTCTAATGTTATTACTAATGCCACAACGACCTTTCAAAGAGCTGATTGCTAATCTAATGATGGTTTCCTTTAAGCAATATCTGTAGCTTACGTATCCATTTACTATTTACTTTTTTCGTGTCATCAATGTGCTCTAGTGGACCCGGAAAAGGATCATGTCTGCAACACGTCAGCTATCTTCCAGTGGAGATTTGTTGCGGCGCGTATATTTTCACTCGTAAACGTAATACTGAGACGTAATCCTCGAATCAAACCCGTTCACTTCTGCTTGACGGGCCGGCTTTCTAACTACCTTGTAGTTTTCAACAGTGCATCGTCTGTACGATCCTAATCTGAATGAGGCAAACCAACTATCTAGCTTGGATTTTACAAAGCTTTCACGCACCGCTAACCAATAGCGATTTATGTTACCTGCTCCAACCTGCTGAGTCGTGAGCGAAGTCATCGTTCTTCATGAATTGGTTTACTTTTATAAAAACGCAAAATGACAATGTTTGTTACAGTAATTTCTGTATATATATATATATATATATATATATACCGTATAATAATGTGATAATCCATTGTCGACAGAAAAGCTCTTGCCGCTTTTACGGACGACGCTGCCGGTCGAACCAGCTCGTTTGTCGCCAGCTACAACAACATCGACTAGAAAGACCCAATCAGCTCTCAATAGACACCGTCACAGTGCTTCGTTCCTTCTCAATAATAGATACTATTATCCAACAATAACAGCAAAACACAACAACGCAATAATACTAATACCACTACTAATGATAATCACAGCAATAATAGTAGGGTACAATTGCGGGACGATAGCAACAAGAACGTCATATTCCACTACTACTGCCGCCGTCACCGCTTGACGACTGCGGGCAACTGCGATAGAAGTAAATAATCGGTTAGATCTTTTTCATTTGCCCTGCACTGTTTAGTGGTCAGCTCATTCCAGGGCGAGTTAGAGCTACAAAGCAATTGTTGGCTCGTTTTATCGGACGCGTGCCAAAGCTCACTGCAGTAGCTAGAAAACAGAGCGGATCAAGTCATACTGGACCTTCTTGACGGATGTGCATTGATGTGCAAATCAGCTGATTTGCCTATGTGCCATTGCAGTCGTTATATGTTGGGTCGAGAAGTTCGTCGGTGGGTAGGCCACGCGAAGTCATTCACGATCGTTCAGCTAACCTGAGCACATATAGGTCCGTAATCAGCGCCGGGACACATTATGTTCTGTTCTATTATATATGCCTACTTTGTGCATAGTTACGAATAGCAAACGGGGGAGACGTTGCATCATTTGGAAGGACAGCTCCGACCACCGCCCCCCACCCCGGCGCCTCCGCTTCGACAATGGCGATTGAACAAGTGAGCCGTACGCGCTTTTCTGTTGTCGGCACACTTTTTCTGTTTTCTCTTCTGTGACTTTGACTAATATAGGCGTGGCGCGCCTCCCTGGCTATAGTAACCACGCGGGTGGTAATAACTCCCCAGGATTGGTGACATGGACATCAACATGGAGCATTGCTACCAACAGCTTCACGATCGACTTGAGTAGATCGTTGCCCGACGGAAAAGACACCTGGATGGCTAGATGAGATAGTGTATCAGCAGTCGGCTAGCGCATGTAGCGGCACGTTGTTATGTAATACTCATTTCGTATTTAACAAAAAAACATCACTTTCGGTTTATCAATTAGCCTGGCCTATTTTAGTACGGCTTGTAGTACGTTGTATTCTATCCTGGTATTGTTTACCTGATACGTAAATTTCACCTTTCGCTCGGGGAGAACCACGGTGCTCGTACAATCATGTTCCGCATAAAGACCATTAATTTATCAAAGTCAACAACCTTTCGCAGTAACCCAGAATTTTTATCACACAATTTTAACACAATCCATGATATATGTTTCAGATAATAACAAAAAAACTACTAACATTGTTACAATTACTGCCAATTGTGACCCACAGAAATTATAAATAAACGTTTGGCTATATCCAGATCTGAGAGGGGCAAACAAGCTATTATTCTCGCGTCAAAAATGAAAACTTGTTTTCCAGCCTATAATAGACAGCGAGTGCACGATTCCTAAATTGTCACTTTCAACTCGACTCATTCATTTATCTAGTGTAAACAATTTATGCCAATGAAAAGGAAAGGGAATTCCAACAAAATCGGAGTTACCTTAAACGCTTACCAGGCGCCAGCTTCGCGTCGGATCTTTGTCCTTATATTTCATCATTTTCCCCTTCCCTGCTCTTACCTTGCGGCGTTACCTTGATGCTTGTCAATTAAATGGCCCGTCATGGCACGCTGGCCACATTCAGACATTTCCCACTTGAGATTGGGGTATATTGCCTCGTATATCCGCAGCGGTTTTTGCTGGGTCCGTCTCCACTTTATAGCATCCTTGTCTCTAGCGACTCCTCGCTATTTATTTTCGTTTCGGTTATATATAGCTAAAATAACAATGACTAGAGTAGAGCTTCAGATTGACGGAGGCACAGACATGTATACGCTCTCATAGTATATCTCTACCTGTGGCCTGGCTCAATAGCTTCAACCAGCAAAGCGTTTCTACACATTTTGATAAACAATAATTATAATAATCTTTATTATTATAAAAATAATAATACGCCCTTGATTGTTAATCCTATGTTGTGAGAATTTGGTGTGCTGACGACAAAAATAGTAGATAGCACATAAATTTAGAAATAATATAAAAAAAAATTCAATAGTTAATTTCGAACGAATTGCTTATTGAATCTATTACAGTTGCCAACTTAAAGTTAAATGTTGATATTATGTTAAATCCATAGCTAGGTTTACTTGCATAGTTATAAATCTATTTTTGCACACCGTATTACATACGCTGTATATAATCAACTGTCATAATAACAATAATAATTCGTAATAGCAACCGTCGAAGTGACTTGACCTTCCGTAGGAAGCGTAGGCTTTGTTACAGCTGAGTAGTATAGAATAGCTGGCTACAGGTGACAGCCAATTTGGTCCAAGACATTTTCAACTTATGTAGATAAAGTTAAAATTTTTCGTTATTTTATAAAAATATCGCTGATATTAATTAGATTAAATAGGCGTGTTTCGCTTAATATCCGCTCGACGTAATCGTCAAACAAATGAGGTCTTCTGAATACATCGATGGCTATTAGCACCCTCATTTCACAGTTTGATTTTCGGATCATCGTTGACCGATGACCAATCGGTATTTCAAGTGGTTAAGCTGCGAAGTAAACTTAAATTCTCATTCTTTGTCAGCGAACGTGTAATAATCTTTTATCGAAGAACGAAAACGTCTTAAAGCCGAACTCCCCACTACCAGGACTGATGGCTTCCTGTAGAAGAGCAGGATAGGACCATCGAGTCCGCGTTGCATCAGAACGTGATTCACCAGTTTCCAGATCTTTCAATTGAAGTGACACTCTCGGTACTTATAAGTTCTTACATCCACAGAGATTCGTGCTGACTAGTGAAGCTTTGATGCTTGCTGTTGTTCTTCTACCTAGGCCCTATTTCGTCTTAAGCAGTTGTCGTGCTTCTACTATCCCATCTACGCTATACTGCGTATTTAACTTGAGCAAAAAAGTTTGTCTTTCGCTGTATGGAAATTGGAAAAGATCAATAAAATTGGAGTAACAATATTGATTGGCTTCGTGGTGCTCTCGAACCCCGTATCAATCCGGAGTACTTTAAATGGCTGAAACGGTAAAATTGCAGATGTACCTGATTTATAATTAAATTGATGAATCATTCCAGAGCTAGGCTGTAGATGAAGATTAGTCTTTTCGAATAGAAGAAGTCAGGGAACCATTTCGTACGGCATCACTACGTTACCCTGACGTGCGATACAGCATGTCCTGTCAACAAGCGCTTGTGCTTTCCTATCAGGTAGGAAGGAATTATTGGAAAAACTATTATGCCTAATTGTGTAGTAGGTAACCTTTATACAGTCGATCAAGCAGAGTGTATGACGCGAATTATATTATGCGAAAACACGCACAGCTTAATGGGAAAGATCAATCACCTGAGGGTCCATATTAGCAACATATCAATGGTATTGGCTATATTTGTTAAGATCAAGTTCCGAAAGACTGAAGGCTGGTACGTGTGAAATGAGGTCTTTCTAAGAATTTTTTAGGTTTATTTTTTTGAGACTGATCCTCAGTTTAAGAGACACAAAAGGGAAATTTGAGGATATTATATGAGTGTTCAGGGATTACTGCATGCGATTGTAGCTCCTGCGTCGCCGGGGGCAAAAGCCGGGAAAGAAGGTAATGCGATGCCGTCTAGCCCTTAGTAGAACTCGCCTCAGATAACAGAATGATTTTTTTTGTTGAACACCAGTGAAGGATGACACACGTTCGAATGTAACTACTGGCCATCGTTGATCCATGATCGTCGAATTACTGAATAATAAGATGAGGAAAATTATCTTTTTAAATTCTGTATCTCACAGCAAACTATGAGAAGTACACACGCAAAAGACTGGCATATTGATTATTAATACGGAAACTTTGAACTATAATATATGAACATCTGCATACTCGATATAAACAAATTTCTAAAAGGAGATTACAAAATTAACCATATTATTCTTTACATAAGTATATTACAAAATAGCCTAATCGACGTCCTGGGGGCGCGTATGCTGTTTAGAGACAATTCATTATATAATACACATTAGTCTGACAGCTCCTCAATAAGACATTCTGTGGTTTACCTGTTATTGATTTGAAATAGTTCAGGCAGTAGACAGAAATATCGTCAGGAAAGCGTTAAAAAATTAGGAATCCTTTTACGTCACCTTTTAATAATAGGCTAATAAATAATTTCTATACAGTTTTGTATACTGGAGCTATGTTTAAACTCTATTTACGCTTACAGGTAGTCTTGGCTAACCGCCTAATTGTGTCTACTTCCAGCGTTGTATCTTCTACCTTCATTTGGTACCGGCGCGCTTCCACCTTCGCGGAACTTCGTCTTGTCATATGCATATTTGATTGACGGGAAGAAAAAGGCAAAAGAGGTATCAAATATGCCTACTTTGCCTCTTTTATCGACCCAACAACACTCGTTCAATGGCCACTCAATAACTATCGCCGCTTCGGACGGGGAACGATCCCAGTTTTGCATTCTTCTTTGACCTCTTTATTTCTCATCCTTCAATTCTACTTGCTCGTCAACCCCCAATCAGATTTCAAAAGCTCTAGACTTAAACTCGTTTAGTTGCCAGATTGTGCAGCTTTTCCAATTCATTCTGTCTGTTTGGATCTCTGCTACTCGATCTCTTTCTGCTTTGCTAGCTCTCCGTCTCTTTGTGCGGAACGGGGCGACGTTCTCCGGCGTTGTCGCTTTCTTTTTCCACCATTGAACCAGCAAACAACTCACTCGTGCAGGTAGTACTAGCCTGTAGCAGGTTCCCATTAGTTTCCAGAAGCTGACCCAGGAATTATATAGGAAGACGGATAAATAGGCGTCACTCACTGAGCAGTGCAACGCGTACGTGACGTCTCAAATAAAATTCTATTAGTATTTACATTCCGAGATGTGTTGACTAAACGCGTTAACATGACAGTAGCGTAACGAAATGGCTGTCCTCATTCGACACGCGTATTGACCAACTAAATTCAAACGAATGTGGCGTCACGACGGTTCTCTCCCGCACTCGGTCACCTGCGCTCGTCCATGGGTTAAACCGTCTCGCGACCTATCTCCGTGCGGAGAATGTTTTCCAGTGATTGGCTAGAAAAATCTTTCGTTGCTTGTTGTTTTTTAATACAACTTCGAATGTATTTTTATCTTCGAAGGAGTTGAAGCCTGAGGATTTATCGAACGAGTCAACTGCCAGAAACAGTCATGCTCAGAAGACAAAATCTACATTCTACGACTGTACAAAAGAGACAAGAGAGTGTGGTAACATATCGTGCCACATATACTTAGATTGACTTGGTTTAAGAGGTTCTGACTTGCTGCGAATTAAATATCGAAATGTACACGTAAGAGGAAGAGGCGACTCTATACTCATCGGTCGGTTGCTGTATTGCACAGTAGTAAAATATAGCTATACTGGAATGATGGTAGATGAACATCCGAGTCGTGAAATACTAACTAACTTAACCACTACGAAGCCCACTTACCAAACGCACAAGTTGGCCTAGTATTCTTATCGAGTCTAAGATTACGGTAGGATATGGGGAGCTTTTTTATATCGTATCAACCCCGTCACACTTTGCCAACATGTTCGTGAAAAGCTGAAGTCATTCAAGAGTAGAATTTGATAGGCGTAAGCCATGATCGCGTTTTAGATGATATCGAAGACGAGAGACGGAACTTCATATGGTCCCAACTGAATCGAGTAGCATTCGAAACAAGCATGACGAGGTGAAACATCCTATAAGCTAGCTAAATATACTTTCGGGGCTGCTTGACGCAAAACCCCCCAGAATGATTGAGTAGATCATCAAGCACGGTCTATGGAGAACAATGACATCGCTTTTCATTTGAATTTGATAGTACTCGAGCTGATAACTCGGTCGTATTGAATACATGGCACTCAAACGCATTGTGTACCTAAAAATACCTACTTTTTAACCTATTGAAATGAATCAGTGAGAACGCTGACGTTTTTCTATGGTTCGTGGAAAAGTCGAATTAGCCAAATGCTATTTTGCCATTCAGTTGGACAAAAAATCCGCTTCACGACGAATACCGTAATATAGTCAGCAGACATAGGAAAAGAAACCCTGTGAGAAGATCAATAGGAACGATTGGGGTACTTTCTTTGTGCGAAAAAGATCGGCATCGCTTATGGATGCTGACCTACAGCGTTTCTACAGAACGCTGTCCTAAGTAAATGCACTAATTTACTACACATTTTTTATTGTTATTGATAGAATGTAAATTCATGAAATAAAACCATTGCTAACGCTTTCGTAAGTGATCGCTGATGTTGAGCGATGAGCGACTGAGTGAGTCACTAAAAGAAGCAATATTGTGACTTCGTGAAGCCGTCAACGAGATTTTTTATTGTGCCCGTATAAAGTGAGGCTCGAACATGCACACTACAATCGTATGAACATAATTGCGCTGGAACGTTTTTCAACACTGGCCACAAAATGGGCCTCATTTACCCTTAAGTTGTAACTTGGTTGGGTTACTGAGCGGCTGGTCAACGACATGGCAGCATAATTATCTCGAATTCTATATATTAATCGCTATACATGATTTTTGCTGGTATTCGGCCTGCGCTGGTATAACGACCCATGATGCTTAAGCTGCAGCGAGGCCAGTGTTCGATGTGGGTCTCGCTGTTGCCCCCGTGAGCTAGTTCTTCCAACCGTGCACCCAACCCAACTATGACTATTACGTGGGCCATGTATCGTCGCACGCGGTTCGAACGCTTTGGCAATGGCAGAAATGGGCGAGCATTGTCACGACGCTGTGAAAACGAGCACAAATTTATGTTTATAATAGCATTATAAAGTGACTGATATATGTCGTAGGTATGAAATGGAGAGATGAGCCTTCCTCGTTGCTGCTTGAGCAATTGACATAACCACAGTTCCGTTAAAGCGAGCTCATTCGAATAAATCGGAATTGAAGTAGTTTGCTCGGACGGGAGACTGTGGAAGTGGCAAAGTACTCACTGCAGGCCGGCCATACCCTGTAGCACTTTAATTCGTGTCCTATCCGCGCGGAAGTCTTGCGGCGCCATTACAACGAAAGAATAAGGGGTGCAAGTAATACTAAATATTTGTCAACAGCTCATCGTTCACGTCAGAGATAGCACTACTGGGTTCAATAAGGCCAAATCGGTACATTAGTGACAATTCTAATGTTATTACTAATGCCACAACGACCTTTCAAAGAGCTGATTGCTAATCTAATGATGGTTTCCTTTAAGCAATATCTGTAGCTTACGTATCCATTTACTATTTACTTTTTTCGTGTCATCAATGTGCTCTAGTGGACCCGGAAAAGGATCATGTCTGCAACACGTCAGCTATCTTCCAGTGGAGATTTGTTGCGGCGCGTATATTTTCACTCGTAAACGTAATACTGAGACGTAATCCTCGAATCAAACCCGTTCACTTCTGCTTGACGGGCCGGCTTTCTAACTACCTTGTAGTTTTCAACAGTGCATCGTCTGTACGATCCTAATCTGAATGAGGCAAACCAACTATCTAGCTTGGATTTTACAAAGCTTTCACGCACCGCTAACCAATAGCGATTTATGTTACCTGCTCCAACCTGCTGAGTCGTGAGCGAAGTCATCGTTCTTCATGAATTGGTTTACTTTTATAAAAACGCAAAATGACAATGTTTGTTACAGTAATTTCTGTATATATATATATATATATATATATATACCGTATAATAATGTGATAATCCATTGTCGACAGAAAAGCTCTTGCCGCTTTTACGGACGACGCTGCCGGTCGAACCAGCTCGTTTGTCGCCAGCTACAACAACATCGACTAGAAAGACCCAATCAGCTCTCAATAGACACCGTCACAGTGCTTCGTTCCTTCTCAATAATAGATACTATTATCCAACAATAACAGCAAAACACAACAACGCAATAATACTAATACCACTACTAATGATAATCACAGCAATAATAGTAGGGTACAATTGCGGGACGATAGCAACAAGAACGTCATATTCCACTACTACTGCCGCCGTCACCGCTTGACGACTGCGGGCAACTGCGATAGAAGTAAATAATCGGTTAGATCTTTTTCATTTGCCCTGCACTGTTTAGTGGTCAGCTCATTCCAGGGCGAGTTAGAGCTACAAAGCAATTGTTGGCTCGTTTTATCGGACGCGTGCCAAAGCTCACTGCAGTAGCTAGAAAACAGAGCGGATCAAGTCATACTGGACCTTCTTGACGGATGTGCATTGATGTGCAAATCAGCTGATTTGCCTATGTGCCATTGCAGTCGTTATATGTTGGGTCGAGAAGTTCGTCGGTGGGTAGGCCACGCGAAGTCATTCACGATCGTTCAGCTAACCTGAGCACATATAGGTCCGTAATCAGCGCCGGGACACATTATGTTCTGTTCTATTATATATGCCTACTTTGTGCATAGTTACGAATAGCAAACGGGGGAGACGTTGCATCATTTGGAAGGACAGCTCCGACCACCGCCCCCCACCCCGGCGCCTCCGCTTCGACAATGGCGATTGAACAAGTGAGCCGTACGCGCTTTTCTGTTGTCGGCACACTTTTTCTGTTTTCTCTTCTGTGACTTTGACTAATATAGGCGTGGCGCGCCTCCCTGGCTATAGTAACCACGCGGGTGGTAATAACTCCCCAGGATTGGTGACATGGACATCAACATGGAGCATTGCTACGAACAGCTTCACGATCGACTTGAGTAGATCGTTGCCCGACGGAAAAGACACCTGGATGGCTAGATGAGATAGTGTATCAGCAGTCGGCTAGCGCATGTAGCGGCACGTTGTTATGTAATACTCATTTCGTATTTAACAAAAAAACATCACTTTCGGTTTATCAATTAGCCTGGCCTATTTTAGTACGGCTTGTAGTACGTTGTATTCTATCCTGGTATTGTTTACCTGATACGTAAATTTCACCTTTCGCTCGGGGAGAACCACGGTGCTCGTACAATCATGTTCCGCATAAAGACCATTAATTTATCAAAGTCAACAACCTTTCGCAGTAACCCAGAATTTTTATCACACAATTTTAACACAATCCATGATATATGTTTCAGATAATAACAAAAAAACTACTAACATTGTTACAATTACTGCCAATTGTGACCCACAGAAATTATAAATAAACGTTTGGCTATATCCAGATCTGAGAGGGGCAAACAAGCTATTATTCTCGCGTCAAAAATGAAAACTTGTTTTCCAGCCTATAATAGACAGCGAGTGCACGATTCCTAAATTGTCACTTTCAACTCGACTCATTCATTTATCTAGTGTAAACAATTTATGCCAATGAAAAGGAAAGGGAATTCCAACAAAATCGGAGTTACCTTAAACGCTTACCAGGCGCCAGCTTCGCGTCGGATCTTTGTCCTTATATTTCATCATTTTCCCCTTCCCTGCTCTTACCTTGCGGCGTTACCTTGATGCTTGTCAATTAAATGGCCCGTCATGGCACGCTGGCCACATTCAGACATTTCCCACTTGAGATTGGGGTATATTGCCTCGTATATCCGCAGCGGTTTTTGCTGGGTCCGTCTCCACTTTATAGCATCCTTGTCTCTAGCGACTCCTCGCTATTTATTTTCGTTTCGGTTATATATAGCTAAAATAACAATGACTAGAGTAGAGCTTCAGATTGACGGAGGCACAGACATGTATACGCTCTCATAGTATATCTCTACCTGTGGCCTGGCTCAATAGCTTCAACCAGCAAAGCGTTTCTACACATTTTGATAAACAATAATTATAATAATCTTTATTATTATAAAAATAATAATACGCCCTTGATTGTTAATCCTATGTTGTGAGAATTTGGTGTGCTGACGACAAAAATAGTAGATAGCACATAAATTTAGAAATAATATAAAAAAAAATTCAATAGTTAATTTCGAACGAATTGCTTATTGAATCTATTACAGTTGCCAACTTAAAGTTAAATGTTGATATTATGTTAAATCCATAGCTAGGTTTACTTGCATAGTTATAAATCTATTTTTGCACACCGTATTACATACGCTGTATATAATCAACTGTCATAATAACAATAATAATTCGTAATAGCAACCGTCGAAGTGACTTGACCTTCCGTAGGAAGCGTAGGCTTTGTTACAGCTGAGTAGTATAGAATAGCTGGCTACAGGTGACAGCCAATTTGGTCCAAGACATTTTCAACTTATGTAGATAAAGTTAAAATTTTTCGTTATTTTATAAAAATATCGCTGATATTAATTAGATTAAATAGGCGTGTTTCGCTTAATATCCGCTCGACGTAATCGTCAAACAAATGAGGTCTTCTGAATACATCGATGGCTATTAGCACCCTCATTTCACAGTTTGATTTTCGGATCATCGTTGACCGATGACCAATCGGTATTTCAAGTGGTTAAGCTGCGAAGTAAACTTAAATTCTCATTCTTTGTCAGCGAACGTGTAATAATCTTTTATCGAAGAACGAAAACGTCTTAAAGCCGAACTCCCCACTACCAGGACTGATGGCTTCCTGTAGAAGAGCAGGATAGGACCATCGAGTCCGCGTTGCATCAGAACGTGATTCACCAGTTTCCAGATCTTTCAATTGAAGTGACACTCTCGGTACTTATAAGTTCTTACATCCACAGAGATTCGTGCTGACTAGTGAAGCTTTGATGCTTGCTGTTGTTTTTACGCATGTCACGGCGGGGTACTTCGTTTCGTTATGATTTTACGTTAAATCTTTTACAAACATCAAGCAGTCATCAAAATAGTATCACGTACAAATAGAAACCTGTTGATTCAATTTCTCCTGTCCTTTGTACTCCGCGCCTTACCATGCATGGAACTAAATATATTTCAATTTCTTTTTCCGACACCACTTCATAATCCGTAGCGAAAAGCTCTGCCATATATTTTTCCAGCGGAAACACGGCAGTACAGCCAGTCTCTATCACTACCCCTTTACTGTGCCATTTACAGTCGTAATTTGTTACGCTCCATTGTATGGTGCCCACATCTTGTATTTGAATAATGTCCAACTGTTAATCTCTCGTTTTTGTTCTAGCCTCTTAGGTAAAACTGCATATATACGTATTTACCTACTTATTTTTTATGTGTTTACAATAAGCTCGTTCTAGGTAAAACATCAACAACTTGTCCCCACTAGCCGTGGTAGACCTTACCGGACTTACTTATTTTGGACTTTGCACCCATGAAACGGTACCGCAACATTACAAGCATATATCAAGCTCAATAATAATAATAGTACATTGTTTTTTAAATTATGTTTTTTTAGTTGCTTGTTTTCCTCTGGCAATTATTTTTCCTTACGGGTTAGGTTCATTAGAAAACATCTTAGTTACGGGTTACCATGGCAACGCAGCCAGAGATGCGTGACAGTCACGCAGACTATGCTGCTGTTCCATTGGTACGCATGATATATACACGTATCACCATATACTACACTAGTTATTATTTTTACAAATCTTTTTTACGTTTTAGTTTACATTTCAAAAAGGCCCCCCTGTACGGTAGCCGTACTTTTCCAGTAATCATCATCTTGGTAGAATCATGCTAAACTAGTTTTCTAGAATCGCGTAGAACAAGGCTTCTACGAGTTTAATCAGTTTCATTAATATTCTGTTTTTCTTAGATCTGGACTTGTCATCTTTGTTCTTTGTTTTTTCTTTCATCTTATTTAAGTGTGAGCTCCACCCTAAGTCACATCTGCTTTTCAGTTCTTCATTCTTGTGATCACTATATCGCTTTACATCGTCTGAGTGTCTTTTCAACATCGTCTCAAAAGAGTTGTTTGTCCGCTAACCTCATCTTGTCCCCCTAAATTTTTCCCTTGCTTGACGGACTCCCAATATTGCTTCATTCTAACATCCTCTGCAGTTAATAGAATTAGGCTGAACTCTTTCAGCTTCTTGTCCTTAATACTATGTAGATGGCGTTTTTCATTTTTTTAATTTCGCGTCTTTGCGCTGCACTCATAAGTTATCCGTTCTATCTTTATCAGTGTATTGTTGTATCTTACGTAATTGCGGTTCGTCTCACTTTAGAATCTCACTTTAACTATTTCATTCGATGTTAATTATATATTTTTCTGCTATAATAAGCTTCGCCGTTTCCAAGGGCATGCGCATGGGCTTTTCGCTTGTACGTTCCTAACCAGATATCTAAAAGCCAATATTGGTTAATTATAAAAAGTAGCCTTCTTCAATTTTATGGAGAATGAACAGAACAAAGCTGTCGCGTAGTTAAGAGCACGTTTCCACGTCAAACTAAACGTGACCATGAATATCGTCACAAATCTAAAAACGAATTCCGCACGCCAAGATAAAAGATTTATAACAGGAATTGGATCCTAAGGGTCGAAAATGGTCATATCGAGAAGCAGTCACGTCCTTAAGTATCGTGTCCGTTGGCACATATGCAAACATCATTTAAATAACTGTTCTCAATTAAACGCATCTGACAGACTAAGAACATAACCTCTATCTTATTTCATACGGGATTCCCTGTAATAATAGGCATGACGTTTCATCTGCTAGAGGCCGTGTGCCTAAATCAGGCAGAGGAAAAAACCCTTATGAACTACAGCTCCAGAGTACTCTCTCCTTAACTAAAATGCGGCCGCCATTTGGCCGCTGTAAAAGGTGGCGCCGCGAGCGAGGATGCAAATAGAGGGACGGAAGACAAATGGGGAAGGGGTGAAGCAACGCTGAGGCTCTACAACGACTTCAAAATGTTATTTCATAGCGTCACGTACTGCTGCCAGCCTTGGTCTCGAGACATCTTTTGAACATTTTACCTTTTTAGCCACCAGAGTCTCCCTGCCAAAAATGTATCAATGTTTATAATAAAACTTTTCTTCTTTACATGTAACGTATATTTAAACATACAGGCGGGTATCAACACACGCACACACATACATACATACATACATACACGTATACCTCCGCATCTGCTGTGCACGCGTACGGCCCCACAAAACTGGGAAGTGACGAATCAAAGGAACAGATTCATATTCATATTGTGCACTGCAGCCAGCTGTCGCACAGTGCCGACTCGACCTGTACTTTGTTAGATCTATGCATGTACAGAAGAGACACAAATTAATAGGCACGTCGTTTGCGGACGATGGTTCCGTTAAGTGCAAAGAAAAAAATCAAAAAACAGTTACGTAAGAGGAAGAGGCGACTCTATACTCATCGGTCGGTTGCTGTATTGCACAGTAGTAAAATATAGCTATACTGGAATGATGGTAGATGAACATCCGAGTCGTGAAATACTAACTAACTTAACCACTACGAAGCCCACTTACCAAACGCACAAGTTGGCCTAGTATTCTTATCGAGTCTAAGATTACGGTAGGATATGGGGAGCTTTTTTATATCGTATCAACCCCGTCACACTTTGCCAACATGTTCGTGAAAAGCTGAAGTCATTCAAGAGTAGAATTTGATAGGCGTAAGCCATGATCGCGTTTTAGATGATATCGAAGACGAGAGACGGAACTTCATATGGTCCCAACTGAATCGAGTAGCATTCGAAACAAGCATGACGAGGTGAAACATCCTATAAGCTAGCTAAATATACTTTCGGGGCTGCTTGACGCAAAACCCCCCAGAATGATTGAGTAGATCATCAAGCACGGTCTATGGAGAACAATGACATCGCTTTTCATTTGAATTTGATAGTACTCGAGCTGATAACTCGGTCGTATTGAATACATGGCACTCAAACGCATTGTGTACCTAAAAATACCTACTTTTTAACCTATTGAAATGAATCAGTGAGAACGCTGACGTTTTTCTATGGTTCGTGGAAAAGTCGAATTAGCCAAATGCTATTTTGCCATTCAGTTGGACAAAAAATCCGCTTCACGACGAATACCGTAATATAGTCAGCAGACATAGGAAAAGAAACCCTGTGAGAAGATCAATAGGAACGATTGGGGTACTTTCTTTGTGCGAAAAAGATCGGCATCGCTTATGGATGCTGACCTACAGCGTTTCTACAGAACGCTGTCCTAAGTAAATGCACTAATTTACTACACATTTTTTATTGTTATTGATAGAATGTAAATTCATGAAATAAAACCATTGCTAACGCTTTCGTAAGTGATCGCTGATGTTGAGCGATGAGCGACTGAGTGAGTCACTAAAAGAAGCAATATTGTGACTTCGTGAAGCCGTCAACGAGATTTTTTATTGTGCCCGTATAAAGTGAGGCTCGAACATGCACACTACAATCGTATGAACATAATTGCGCTGGAACGTTTTTCAACACTGGCCACAAAATGGGCCTCATTTACCCTTAAGTTGTAACTTGGTTGGGTTACTGAGCGGCTGGTCAACGACATGGCAGCATAATTATCTCGAATTCTATATATTAATCGCTATACATGATTTTTGCTGGTATTCGGCCTGCGCTGGTATAACGACCCATGATGCTTAAGCTGCAGCGAGGCCAGTGTTCGATGTGGGTCTCGCTGTTGCCCCCGTGAGCTAGTTCTTCCAACCGTGCACCCAACCCAACTATGACTATTACGTGGGCCATGTATCGTCGCACGCGGTTCGAACGCTTTGGCAATGGCAGAAATGGGCGAGCATTGTCACGACGCTGTGAAAACGAGCACAAATTTATGTTTATAATAGCATTATAAAGTGACTGATATATGTCGTAGGTATGAAATGGAGAGATGAGCCTTCCTCGTTGCTGCTTGAGCAATTGACATAACCACAGTTCCGTTAAAGCGAGCTCATTCGAATAAATCGGAATTGAAGTAGTTTGCTCGGACGGGAGACTGTGGAAGTGGCAAAGTACTCACTGCAGGCCGGCCATACCCTGTAGCACTTTAATTCGTGTCCTATCCGCGCGGAAGTCTTGCGGCGCCATTACAACGAAAGAATAAGGGGTGCAAGTAATACTAAATATTTGTCAACAGCTCATCGTTCACGTCAGAGATAGCACTACTGGGTTCAATAAGGCCAAATCGGTACATTAGTGACAATTCTAATGTTATTACTAATGCCACAACGACCTTTCAAAGAGCTGATTGCTAATCTAATGATGGTTTCCTTTAAGCAATATCTGTAGCTTACGTATCCATTTACTATTTACTTTTTTCGTGTCATCAATGTGCTCTAGTGGACCCGGAAAAGGATCATGTCTGCAACACGTCAGCTATCTTCCAGTGGAGATTTGTTGCGGCGCGTATATTTTCACTCGTAAACGTAATACTGAGACGTAATCCTCGAATCAAACCCGTTCACTTCTGCTTGACGGGCCGGCTTTCTAACTACCTTGTAGTTTTCAACAGTGCATCGTCTGTACGATCCTAATCTGAATGAGGCAAACCAACTATCTAGCTTGGATTTTACAAAGCTTTCACGCACCGCTAACCAATAGCGATTTATGTTACCTGCTCCAACCTGCTGAGTCGTGAGCGAAGTCATCGTTCTTCATGAATTGGTTTACTTTTATAAAAACGCAAAATGACAATGTTTGTTACAGTAATTTCTGTATATATATATATATATATATATATATACCGTATAATAATGTGATAATCCATTGTCGACAGAAAAGCTCTTGCCGCTTTTACGGACGACGCTGCCGGTCGAACCAGCTCGTTTGTCGCCAGCTACAACAACATCGACTAGAAAGACCCAATCAGCTCTCAATAGACACCGTCACAGTGCTTCGTTCCTTCTCAATAATAGATACTATTATCCAACAATAACAGCAAAACACAACAACGCAATAATACTAATACCACTACTAATGATAATCACAGCAATAATAGTAGGGTACAATTGCGGGACGATAGCAACAAGAACGTCATATTCCACTACTACTGCCGCCGTCACCGCTTGACGACTGCGGGCAACTGCGATAGAAGTAAATAATCGGTTAGATCTTTTTCATTTGCCCTGCACTGTTTAGTGGTCAGCTCATTCCAGGGCGAGTTAGAGCTACAAAGCAATTGTTGGCTCGTTTTATCGGACGCGTGCCAAAGCTCACTGCAGTAGCTAGAAAACAGAGCGGATCAAGTCATACTGGACCTTCTTGACGGATGTGCATTGATGTGCAAATCAGCTGATTTGCCTATGTGCCATTGCAGTCGTTATATGTTGGGTCGAGAAGTTCGTCGGTGGGTAGGCCACGCGAAGTCATTCACGATCGTTCAGCTAACCTGAGCACATATAGGTCCGTAATCAGCGCCGGGACACATTATGTTCTGTTCTATTATATATGCCTACTTTGTGCATAGTTACGAATAGCAAACGGGGGAGACGTTGCATCATTTGGAAGGACAGCTCCGACCACCGCCCCCCACCCCGGCGCCTCCGCTTCGACAATGGCGATTGAACAAGTGAGCCGTACGCGCTTTTCTGTTGTCGGCACACTTTTTCTGTTTTCTCTTCTGTGACTTTGACTAATATAGGCGTGGCGCGCCTCCCTGGCTATAGTAACCACGCGGGTGGTAATAACTCCCCAGGATTGGTGACATGGACATCAACATGGAGCATTGCTACGAACAGCTTCACGATCGACTTGAGTAGATCGTTGCCCGACGGAAAAGACACCTGGATGGCTAGATGAGATAGTGTATCAGCAGTCGGCTAGCGCATGTAGCGGCACGTTGTTATGTAATACTCATTTCGTATTTAACAAAAAAACATCACTTTCGGTTTATCAATTAGCCTGGCCTATTTTAGTACGGCTTGTAGTACGTTGTATTCTATCCTGGTATTGTTTACCTGATACGTAAATTTCACCTTTCGCTCGGGGAGAACCACGGTGCTCGTACAATCATGTTCCGCATAAAGACCATTAATTTATCAAAGTCAACAACCTTTCGCAGTAACCCAGAATTTTTATCACACAATTTTAACACAATCCATGATATATGTTTCAGATAATAACAAAAAAACTACTAACATTGTTACAATTACTGCCAATTGTGACCCACAGAAATTATAAATAAACGTTTGGCTATATCCAGATCTGAGAGGGGCAAACAAGCTATTATTCTCGCGTCAAAAATGAAAACTTGTTTTCCAGCCTATAATAGACAGCGAGTGCACGATTCCTAAATTGTCACTTTCAACTCGACTCATTCATTTATCTAGTGTAAACAATTTATGCCAATGAAAAGGAAAGGGAATTCCAACAAAATCGGAGTTACCTTAAACGCTTACCAGGCGCCAGCTTCGCGTCGGATCTTTGTCCTTATATTTCATCATTTTCCCCTTCCCTGCTCTTACCTTGCGGCGTTACCTTGATGCTTGTCAATTAAATGGCCCGTCATGGCACGCTGGCCACATTCAGACATTTCCCACTTGAGATTGGGGTATATTGCCTCGTATATCCGCAGCGGTTTTTGCTGGGTCCGTCTCCACTTTATAGCATCCTTGTCTCTAGCGACTCCTCGCTATTTATTTTCGTTTCGGTTATATATAGCTAAAATAACAATGACTAGAGTAGAGCTTCAGATTGACGGAGGCACAGACATGTATACGCTCTCATAGTATATCTCTACCTGTGGCCTGGCTCAATAGCTTCAACCAGCAAAGCGTTTCTACACATTTTGATAAACAATAATTATAATAATCTTTATTATTATAAAAATAATAATACGCCCTTGATTGTTAATCCTATGTTGTGAGAATTTGGTGTGCTGACGACAAAAATAGTAGATAGCACATAAATTTAGAAATAATATAAAAAAAAATTCAATAGTTAATTTCGAACGAATTGCTTATTGAATCTATTACAGTTGCCAACTTAAAGTTAAATGTTGATATTATGTTAAATCCATAGCTAGGTTTACTTGCATAGTTATAAATCTATTTTTGCACACCGTATTACATACGCTGTATATAATCAACTGTCATAATAACAATAATAATTCGTAATAGCAACCGTCGAAGTGACTTGACCTTCCGTAGGAAGCGTAGGCTTTGTTACAGCTGAGTAGTATAGAATAGCTGGCTACAGGTGACAGCCAATTTGGTCCAAGACATTTTCAACTTATGTAGATAAAGTTAAAATTTTTCGTTATTTTATAAAAATATCGCTGATATTAATTAGATTAAATAGGCGTGTTTCGCTTAATATCCGCTCGACGTAATCGTCAAACAAATGAGGTCTTCTGAATACATCGATGGCTATTAGCACCCTCATTTCACAGTTTGATTTTCGGATCATCGTTGACCGATGACCAATCGGTATTTCAAGTGGTTAAGCTGCGAAGTAAACTTAAATTCTCATTCTTTGTCAGCGAACGTGTAATAATCTTTTATCGAAGAACGAAAACGTCTTAAAGCCGAACTCCCCACTACCAGGACTGATGGCTTCCTGTAGAAGAGCAGGATAGGACCATCGAGTCCGCGTTGCATCAGAACGTGATTCACCAGTTTCCAGATCTTTCAATTGAAGTGACACTCTCGGTACTTATAAGTTCTTACATCCACAGAGATTCGTGCTGACTAGTGAAGCTTTGATGCTTGCTGTTGTTCTTCTACCTAGGCCCTATTTCGTCTTAAGCAGTTGTCGTGCTTCTACTATCCCATCTACGCTATACTGCGTATTTAACTTGAGCAAAAAAGTTTGTCTTTCGCTGTATGGAAATTGGAAAAGATCAATAAAATTGGAGTAACAATATTGATTGGCTTCGTGGTGCTCTCGAACCCCGTATCAATCCGGAGTACTTTAAATGGCTGAAACGGTAAAATTGCAGATGTACCTGATTTATAATTAAATTGATGAATCATTCCAGAGCTAGGCTGTAGATGAAGATTAGTCTTTTCGAATAGAAGAAGTCAGGGAACCATTTCATACGGCATCACTACGTTACCCTGACGTGCGATACAGCATGTCCTGTCAACAAGCGCTTGTGCTTTCCTATCAGGTAGGAAGGAATTATTGGAAAAACTATTATGCCTAATTGTGTAGTAGGTAACCTTTATACAGTCGATCAAGCAGAGTGTATGACGCGAATTATATTATGCGAAAACACGCACAGCTTAATGGGAAAGATCAATCACCTGAGGGTCCATATTAGCAACATATCAATGGTATTGGCTATATTTGTTAAGATCAAGTTCCGAAAGACTGAAGGCTGGTACGTGTGAAATGAGGTCTTTCTAAGAATTTTTTAGGTTTATTTTTTTGAGACTGATCCTCAGTTTAAGAGACACAAAAGGGAAATTTGAGGATATTATATGAGTGTTCAGGGATTACTGCATGCGATTGTAGCTCCTGCGTCGCCGGGGGCAAAAGCCGGGAAAGAAGGTAATGCGATGCCGTCTAGCCCTTAGTAGAACTCGCCTCAGATAACAGAATGATTTTTTTTGTTGAACACCAGTGAAGGATGACACACGTTCGAATGTAACTACTGGCCATCGTTGATCCATGATCGTCGAATTACTGAATAATAAGATGAGGAAAATTATCTTTTTAAATTCTGTATCTCACAGCAAACTATGAGAAGTACACACGCAAAAGACTGGCATATTGATTATTAATACGGAAACTTTGAACTATAATATATGAACATCTGCATACTCGATATAAACAAATTTCTAAAAGGAGATTACAAAATTAACCATATTATTCTTTACATAAGTATATTACAAAATAGCCTAATCGACGTCCTGGGGGCGCGTATGCTGTTTAGAGACAATTCATTATATAATACACATTAGTCTGACAGCTCCTCAATAAGACATTCTGTGGTTTACCTGTTATTGATTTGAAATAGTTCAGGCAGTAGACAGAAATATCGTCAGGAAAGCGTTAAAAAATTAGGAATCCTTTTACGTCACCTTTTAATAATAGGCTAATAAATAATTTCTATACAGTTTTGTATACTGGAGCTATGTTTAAACTCTATTTACGCTTACAGGTAGTCTTGGCTAACCGCCTAATTGTGTCTACTTCCAGCGTTGTATCTTCTACCTTCATTTGGTACCGGCGCGCTTCCACCTTCGCGGAACTTCGTCTTGTCATATGCATATTTGATTGACGGGAAGAAAAAGGCAAAAGAGGTATCAAATATGCCTACTTTGCCTCTTTTATCGACCCAACAACACTCGTTCAATGGCCACTCAATAACTATCGCCGCTTCGGACGGGGAACGATCCCAGTTTTGCATTCTTCTTTGACCTCTTTATTTCTCATCCTTCAATTCTACTTGCTCGTCAACCCCCAATCAGATTTCAAAAGCTCTAGACTTAAACTCGTTTAGTTGCCAGATTGTGCAGCTTTTCCAATTCATTCTGTCTGTTTGGATCTCTGCTACTCGATCTCTTTCTGCTTTGCTAGCTCTCCGTCTCTTTGTGCGGAACGGGGCGACGTTCTCCGGCGTTGTCGCTTTCTTTTTCCACCATTGAACCAGCAAACAACTCACTCGTGCAGGTAGTACTAGCCTGTAGCAGGTTCCCATTAGTTTCCAGAAGCTGACCCAGGAATTATATAGGAAGACGGATAAATAGGCGTCACTCACTGAGCAGTGCAACGCGTACGTGACGTCTCAAATAAAATTCTATTAGTATTTACATTCCGAGATGTGTTGACTAAACGCGTTAACATGACAGTAGCGTAACGAAATGGCTGTCCTCATTCGACACGCGTATTGACCAACTAAATTCAAACGAATGTGGCGTCACGACGGTTCTCTCCCGCACTCGGTCACCTGCGCTCGTCCATGGGTTAAACCGTCTCGCGACCTATCTCCGTGCGGAGAATGTTTTCCAGTGATTGGCTAGAAAAATCTTTCGTTGCTTGTTGTTTTTTAATACAACTTCGAATGTATTTTTATCTTCGAAGGAGTTGAAGCCTGAGGATTTATCGAACGAGTCAACTGCCAGAAACAGTCATGCTCAGAAGACAAAATCTACATTCTACGACTGTACAAAAGAGACAAGAGAGTGTGGTAACATATCGTGCCACATATACTTAGATTGACTTGGTTTAAGAGGTTCTGACTTGCTGCGAATTAAATATCGAAATGTACAACATCTTCCGCTAGCGTAATTGAAGCCCTCTGAATAATTTTTAAACTTTTGTGCACAAAAATTGATTTCTCCAGACATGAACTTTTTGAGATATATTTTTCTCATTGGCCAACCTAGTCTACTGAAGAATCAATCGTCGAAGCTTTTTCCTCAATATCTGTACGAGAATACGTATATCTATATACGGGGTATGACACTCAAGTTACGAGAAACTTTGACGGGCATGCGCTCATCCGCTACTCCTACTAGTGCACGAGAGCTAGCTTCTTCTCCAGGAAAATAACGAAGTCGTCATAAGGAAGAACGATGTGTCATTTTCGAAATTTTAGTGGACTAGCTCAGCTATTATTTAATCTTTGCATTATTATTATCATTATATTATTTAATCTCTGACCAGGGTAAAAAGTATTCCTTGTCCGAAACCGACAGTCTATAGTAGGTTGATTATTGCTAGTTCACATGTTGTCTCTGAAAAACCCGAGAATGACTTTTACGAGGCAAACCAGTAAATCTTCAATTGAGCCTAGATTTTAAAGGCTTCAAGATTTATCAAAATGGCTTAAGAAGCCATTTTTTATAGATTTCGGTTCCTACTACAAAAATTAACAACCGTATAATATATATATATATAATATATATATATATATATATATATAATACGGCTTGGATATACATGCTTGTGTCAGGTGAATTTCCACTGGGTAGGACCAGCCCGGGATGCACAGTGCGAACGAGCACAGAAAATGCGTAGGCAGAATTGTGATATATTATAAATGCTAAAAGAATGGTTGCTTTCACAATTAAAGCATAGGTAAGACACACGTTGGTCCGCACTTAAAAAAGCGTCTGAGGTGGTTCGAATGTCCAAATGAGGATGAAAGCTGATAATTTGTTATGTGAAAACATTACATAAAAATCGCGATTTTGAGAAAGAATCTGCATTATTAGATGTTGTTGCCAAGTTCCTTGCTATCGCTTATCTGCTTCTAGATAATAAATCAATATCAATACACTATAAGTATTGAAACCGTCTTTTTGGATACTTCCCAGTATATAACGTTTCATGTAATGAATTGAATTTGTGGAGCTAAATGGGTTAAATACCAATCGGTGGGTAGGACCTTAACGGATGTTTTCTGCAAGGGAAACTGCGCTGACCTTTATAAACTATACGATGGCTACATCATATTAGAAATCACAGCTCCCAAAGAAAGAACGCGGATGGCATCTACTGCTACTACGGGAACCTTCAGCAGTGTCATTCACGAATCCTTTGTGGATTCTTGCAGGCTTGAGGGGTGCATGCAAGGCGTAGTCTTTGCTGTTGTCGAGGCGCAATCGCACTCTGAATATTATCCAGGCGGTCCGACATCGAATCGCAGCGCGATGGTGGTCAAACTTTCTGGCAACGGCGGCAAATCCATCTTCTCCAAACCAACTTTGAACCCAGGGAAGCTAATCCTTCTCCCCTTTCCCTTTCTCTGCCGCTTCAGATGCTGTGGCATTGTGTTTGACCTTGAGCTGCCCCCTCCCCCCGGGAGCCTTCTCTTCGATTTGTACGACTGAGCTCAGTTGACTGCTTTTGGCACAAGCGCAGGCGCTTGCTCTCACTCTTATTTTTTCGTAGCGTTCGTTTTCGTGTTAGGCATTGCCAGGCGACCACAGCTAACCCGCAATGCCTGCTAGCGGCAGCCAGGCCACTGTTGCATCCGTTGTGCGTCTCACGCCAGCTTCGCCACATCTGTAGAAGAAACCAACGCCGTCCGTCGGTACACTATACAGCCGAGACTTCTTGACTTGTTGTTTAGTCTTGCTCCATGCGGTCGTCTGTAGAGAAAAAAGAAACGAGAACAGAAAGGCCGCCAACCATCGAAAGTCCTAAGCTGCCAACCAACTCCCACCGGTGTAATACATTCAACTTTTCCTGCTGTTTTTCTCCCCTTTTCGCATCTGACAGTTCACGATTCGCTTTCGGTTTTTTAGCCTTTCTCTGCTTTGTACGATACTGCTCTTGGCATATCAGCGGCGAAGCTTGCAGTCGGCTGCCGGTTACCTGATCGCTTTTAAGCATTCTTCCTTTTAGTCTCCAAAGGCGTCGCTTGCTTTAGTCCGTTTAGAAGGTTATTTGTTTGCCTCAGAATCGGTATGTAATAGATAGATAGATAGATAGATGGGGATTAATATACTAGTATTAGGATTTATATAAATGCTAGTAGAAATTGACTTAATCAAGCACATCGATTGGCTATGGATCGCGTAAAACTAGAAAGACTAGGTGTTATACCAAGTAAGACAAAAAAAACATAATAATAAAAAGTTGTTTTTTCAACAAGTTGAACCGTACATAGATTGTAACTTGAGTGTAAAATTTTCGGTTTACCAAGTCCACAATCAGTCTGTTTTAGTGTTTGCTTTTCTGCTTCTTCATAATGGGCTGAACCGATAACTCTATTTGAAAAAAGTTTCCATGAAAAGTTTGGAATTATCAGAAACAATATATATATATATATTGTTCTTCATATATATATGTTATTCTTCGAAAATTTCGAAATTCACCAGAGGCCTTATCTGAAATCAGTAAGGACGAACTAGAGGAACTGGCAATAATCAAGATTAATTTTCGGATTTTTCGATTATAGGACTTTATAATATGTTTAAGGTAAGACTAAAAAAGTCGACACAGATTGGACGATTATGCTTATTGTGACTGTGTCTGTCTGTCTGTAGAATTGTCTGCTTTTTTAATTACGTATTTTATTATTGGCTATAGTAAAATTTATTATTTTAGCGTAGACTACAATGGGCTTAATTTGATTAGCAGCAGCTTACTGGTCCATATGAATTTCTAGCTGTTCTGTCTATATGGTATCGTGCTATCAAATCAAGACACTTCCTTAGTATTTACAGAGTAGGGCACCTATAACCGACTTATATCTATGCTTGCGTTTAAACAAAAACAGGTATTTGAACGACATTTTTCGCAAACGATACGCATGTTATTCGTGGCACCAATACTTATTCAACCTAATTATAATTACTACTCAAACTGGACCTTATTTACTAATTATCTTCCGAATATTGTTTCTCAATTGTGCAAATAGCCTTTGAATAGAAATCGTGCATCAACCGATATCTACAAATGTCAACTGAAAATGTCGTTGATATGTATAGCATACAAAAAATACTAATAGAATTGAATTTTCGGGTAACCACAGATCAGAACAGGAAAAAAAAACCTAAATTATCGACATCGGCAAAAAGTTAAAAAAAAAAAATGGACTATCCAATTGGCCAATGATATTCTACTACCAAAAAGGGTTGTTAATTTATTTTATTTATCAATTTAAATAATAAAATTATATATTAAAAATAAAATAAAATCAATTTAAACCGATTTTCAAATTTGCCTCATGCAGATCTCATTCGGATTTTTCAGAAAACCGGCGAGAAGTGAGATTTGAAATGTAATCCCAACGGAAACCCGTCCAGCCTGAAGATACGGAATATTAGCTGATTTTTGCTCAAAAACTAGCGCCATTGTCTTCCACTATAATGATTTTGTTATTCTGTTATAAAAAGAAATGGCTTTACTGTAGTGCTAAGGATACCGGATAAACGACATGCCGAAGAAATTCGTCGGCGTTTGTATGATCCTATCTGTGTATAAAGATTGTTAATCTAACTTGGTAATTTCATAGTCTGGTAGAGACAGGCGAATGGATCGCAGCCACAAATCTATGTCTATAGTTTACTATTTATTCGCATGATGCTTATTACATTGAAACCTACCGTAATCCATATCTTCGTTACTTTCCTTTTTTATGGCCTAACCACCATTTTTCCATTTAGGCTCTTATTAATCTCAAATGACATTAGCAGGCTATATCGAACCATTCCCGGCCTTCCCGGTCGCTTATGGGCACTCCTCCAATTGTATTGTGTAATGTTCGGCATAGCTGACCGCTCCATGGTTGTATCCGGGCAACCGCCACAAAGCTGTAGTCAGGGAGGAAAGGACTCCCAATTTACTCAATGGTATCGCCATCGTGGTCCTTGGTAGAAGCAGACCTCATACCATTCACATTTACAGACCGTCTTTTCCTTTCCCTGCGCTTTCCTGCTCGATATACTTCGTTCTCGTCACGAGCGACCTGTGCTATCGCTATTGCCGTAAAGTACACCATTGAGACGTCGCCCACTGGTACGACCGATTTTTGTCGTACCTACTCCTCCCGTTTGCCCACAGTCAGCAACACCTCTTAGTGCCGGCCATCTCTCAATAGACACGTGCAAAAACCGCTGCTATCACCCCACCCCACCCCACCCCACCCCACCCGACTGATGTGGCGTGGAACTTTGATTAGAGCTCGCTTCCCATCAAGCGAACAAAAAGCGGGTGCTACGCTGGCTTACTACGGCAACACACCTACTGCTACTTGCTGTGCTAACAGTAGAGACCAGCTTCAAGAACAGGCATATATAAAAATAGTTGTTATTTGGGATTCCTATTGGAATGGAGCCCTCCCGCCTGTCTCAGATTTGCTTGGCCTGCTCCCTTGGTGCGAAAGCCTACGCCTTCGGTTGAACATTAGCTTGGTTCCCGTACAGATCGGTGATACTCTTAAACTACCTGAAATTGTACTGAACCTAACCTTATAGGGCACTAATGATGTCAAAACGTGTTAACAGCTACCATGTGAAGGACGATCAACGAAATATTAGTATTACTTATGTACAAGGACATAATACATGCCGGGTTTATCCAATCATGTTGCGGATAGATCTTGAGTTCGAAGCTAATTGACAAAATGGCCGTACCATGAAGGACGTTTCGTCGAGTAGGTTGAAGTGGCTTTTTTATTCTCTTTTTCGATATCGTTGTATCAATATCTAGAGGCTGGCGGTAATAAACAGTGGATACTGATCCGATATGTAACGAATGCGGACAAAAGAAATAGGCATAGCTCTATTACGCCAAACTACAGATGCGTTTTATAACTGCGCAGTAGGTACACTGCGATAGCCATAACAGGTCATTGTTTCAATTACAATGAACCTACCTTGTGAATGTGATGACTGAATGAAAATATTGTGTATGTACTGTATGTATATGGCGCAAGGATTATTTTTTTTTGTAAGGATTCACCTCACAGAGTTAGGGAATTTCTCTGCTATGAAATCAGATGATTAAAAAAAATGTTTCTCATTTTTACGTTCGGTATTTAATCCACAAGGAATTACTTCAGACGGCATGAAACAAAGTTCGTCTACGCTGGGATTCAAACCTGGCTCGCCACTTGTCCATAATTTTAGCAGGACTAAAGTTTGCACAACTAAGGAAACAAGGACATGTGATGGATCTAGTCCCTAAAATATCATTCGAGACCATAGCAAGATCCTCCGACCGCAGCTTCTCCCCTGTAGCTCGGATACTGTAGCGTATCTGTGCGCGAATAGCTTCAAAATGATCGAAGCCACCGCGAGAGGCCAAAATGTTTTAGCCAAAAAAAAGTTGATCAAAGTAAACATTTTTCATATTTTAGAGAAAATTGACCTAAGTTAAGAATGAATGAGCATTTCATATGAGACTTTGGGGGTCAATTTACGCATTTTAATTAAGCTCTAACGTGACAGTCTAACGACCTTGTCATCGAGCTCTTGTATAACATTATTGCAACGTGGAATATTTTTAAAACGTCCTGTTGTAATGTAACTTATTAGATGATGGTCTTTTATAGAAGAGAAAACAAATTATCAAAGTAGGTATATCTACTTGTCGTTTACCTCATTTTCGCATCAATTCCTCTGACAGGAAAGCAATGTAGCAAACAAGAAGGGAATTTTTATTAACTTGTTTAAAAACAGCAGTATGCTTTGGCATTGAAACTAAGAATTCGCCCATGCTACCCTGTCTGTATGATCGTCTTGTAGTAAGAGACTGGAGTATCTGGTAAAAAGCCACCCTGCGTGTGTTCATAATAACATCGATAAACGTTGTTTTGTCTTTTGTTCCAACCGTCCCATGGAGAGAAGTACTTCGTATTTTTTAGGAACGACATTTGTTACTGTTGGTAAAATTTATTTCTCGAAACTGGAGCAGAATTTCTTCAGTCTGAGTAGATGATATATGCAAAAACGCGGTTAAGTGTTTTAGGCTAAGAAAGTTAAGTGTAAGCAAATTTGTGTCTCGTAAGCTAGAAAACGACTCCTAGAATCCTTAATCCATTTGTACATTAACCTTCGTTCTGCAACTATTGTTACTTCGTACCTTGGAGACTCGAGGCATCCTCTTAGCGGCTACTGGGCGCAGAAGCTTTGGCTGGACCCGTTACGGAAGGCCATGAGCTGGGGCGCAGGGCTAATGTGAGAAAATGCTTTTAAAAGATTCCAGTCACTTAACTTTGGGTGGCACGCTAGAACACAGAAAGAACAATCTCATGGTGTGAATATTTCGCCAATTGGGAGTGCTCGGAAAGCAGGTAAAAGAAAAGGAAGTTGCCTGTTGGAAGGATGTGGCTAGTGTCTTGGGATTGGGAAGCGTTTTCTTGCAGCAGTACTTTTTCATCGTACCGTCCCAGTATAAAGCTGACGGTTGTACGAAGGCGCAAAACAGAGAACGGGGGCAAGGTTTCGAAGAAGAAGCGGACTCACGGAACGAAATGCGAAAGAACCAAAAAAAAAAGGAAACATAATAGGATCAAGTTTATGTCTTGGATTCCATCCCGCACAGTGGGGAGAAAGCTTAAGCTCGTAGCAAAGGGAAGTGATCCGTTATCTGAGAAAGTGGGCAATAAAGGCGTTGCGGCGGCGCCAATAGCAGCAGCAGCAGTGGCGTCGCGGTTGGCAAAGTACAGGCAATCTCTCGCGTTGGAAGGCCTCAAGCGGGAAAAATCGAGAAACGGGGGGACTGCACTAGCTGGGGCATGCAGCACGATAACGTCGTTACCACCTTCTACGAACTGCTACGACAACAACTGGCATCACCCCAACTGCCTTCGTTGCCGCTGCCGCTCCAAGATAGCTTTTACCTTGGTGAAAATTCAGTGGAGATATAGGCAAAAATCTTATCACCAAGATCCGATATAGAGAGAATTTCTTACGGAGAAGGCGATTATCAAAGAAACATGGTACAAATTCAACCACGAACGTTACTTTGAAATGCATTCAGCCTTAACTGTACGTATGGCATCAAATCAAGCGTAGACGATGCAATAAAAAGCTCGATTTGTGAACTAGATAAATAAAATTAATGCAAACTAGATGCCGATGAAGCTATAGCAACAAATTAACACGCCTTTGCCACTGGTTGCTCTTTTAAAAAGCCGCCTACGGCTGGCTCTGTTCCAGAGGCTTTTTCATCTCTGAAAGCATACCGTGACTGTATTTTATGTACGCACCGCTAACGCTTTAAATGTAGAGGGGTGACATCAACGTTTGTGATATATTGCTTATTTCACGTTTCGCCGCCGAGAACAAAACGGCAAAACATTAGAGTAAGTCGATGTCCGAAGGACTGCTAAACACGAAGCTATTGTATTTCCGAGAAGGTATCTTAGAGTTAGAGAACTGATTTAAGCCATTCTTCAAAAACCGCAACTATCGAATAAACAAAGAATCGGCCAGTTAGACGATTACCAAACACCTCTATATTATGAAATCTATTTAAAAACTTGAAACTGTGTGTGGACCATTATTCATTGAAGATGTTCCCCGTAGAAGAAGTTAATCATCATTATCTTCAGAAACAAACAATACGTACTAAAAGCGTCTTCGTACATAAAGTCTCCGGTAAAAGCTAGGGGTATCAAGGTCGCGACAATTTAAGCGAACAAAAGGACAGGCATCACATAAGTGGGCTTATAACATTAACTATTTATGTGGACAGCTATGTAAAGAGCCATGTTTATAGGCTACATAGATTAGGTATATAGGCTTATTGTTATATCTAAAGTGTAACGCGTCGATCATAGCTTCGTATTTGGTGGGGCTAAACTGGTTTTGTACAATACTTATAGGCTACTTGTTGTAATGTCAAGTACCTATCAGTCTGGTGCACCCGGCGAGCGCTACCAGGCGGAACGGCCTCGTTCCGTAGCCACCGTCTTTCCACATCCCACTATACTGCACCGCTCTTTCACCTCAGAAATAATTTAGTTGACATGTCGCTCTGACTTTCGCATAAATCGAATAAACGGCCCAACCTCTTGATGCGGATAGCGCTGAGCTTTCTAAATTATCGGCGAAGCGTTTCTTGGGCAGAGTCCCGCATTTGGTTCATAACTCGGCCAGCCACTTCGGCGTGTCACGATTGAGAGAGCTCGTGTCCTACAGAATTTACTCTTGCCGCGTTGTTGCTCCTGAAGCGGCCAGTCTTGGTTGTTACATGTAGTTAGCTGGTAACTGACACAATTGACAAAGTAATCCTGGGTTCAGAACCGAATTACTCTCCCCGTACGATATCGTGCTCGCAGTCCGCGTATCCTGAGATATGTTTAGAGGTGTAATAGCTTTAAACTAAACAAGTAAATTCTGCCTACGGACTTACCTATGCTACTGCCATATGGTTACCAAATGCCATGGAGTTCGCCGTCCGTTGCACGTTTGGCTAGAAACACTTAGGGTCAAACTCTATTTCCACCTAATTAAGCAAGACTCGCTTGATATGCGCAGAGTTCCTTACGGGTGTTCCAAATGTTTCTTTATGGGTATCGATGGGGCTGAAAAATACTTTGTCAAACCTGAGGTTATTTCCGGAATGCTTGTCCTTTAATCTCTATTATGTATAGATCCCCACCATCTTACGGTCATAGCGTACAGCACGGCTTTCCTGAGGTACCTCTTAACTCTCCGAACTGTTTTGTCTCCAGGCCATTGTTTGTGGGTTATTCAATGCTTTATCTCTTCGATTTACTTCTTCGGTTTGCTACTTCAAACTTGAGACTCCCCAGTGCGTTCGTCCCACACTGTATGGCTTCCACGAACCCGTGCACGATTTCGTGCATTCCACAACGCTGGCGTTAAGTTGCAATGTGTTAACTGTAGAAGAATCTGTGGTCAGGCCAGACTAACCCTGCCGAACTTTACATTACGCGTTAAATAGCATTTATTGCACTGTCAAGTATATGCATCAATTCGTTTCAACACGTAAATATCTTTTAGCTTTCAAATAGACTGGAAGATTGTACGTAGCTCCAATAAGCCATAGCATAATCCAACATACGCATAGGAGAAAGTGAAGCTATATTGGCCAAAACTGATTTAGCCCTACCATTGTAAACGACGGCTGTCGCGAAAAAGAAAGACTGTACCTGTATAACTCTTGAAGGCTCCTCTGTTGTGTGGCCGAACGGACCCACTGAAAATTTCATCATGTTCGATAAAGTATTAATCGAAGGGGTCGTTGGGCCACATTACCCCATAAAGAGTGCCGCGCCACTAATGATTTTGTGGGCAGAAATCAGTCATTCAATAAAGCTAAGGAGAAAATGCTTTTCTTCCTACAAACGCCTGTAGTTATGCCGGATCACTTTTTTATTGTTAAATTAGACAAGTTAGAAATTATGATTAGCCTATCGTAGGTCCACACGAAGTTCTGTTCGCAGAGCGAAGCTTTTCAAAGGTCTAGGTACCGACAAAGATAGAAAAACCATAGCGATGTTCTCCAAAGTCAACTTCATACAGTTGAAGGCCTCATAGGTTATATAGGATTCTGGTATACCTACGTACGGTAACCTCTGGCCCACAATCATAATGATCCGCGACGTAGTGCATTATTGTTTTTATTGCTTGAACGATGCACCACGCCAACACATTTGTCAAAACTTATTTATAAAGGAATTATATATGACATGCGAAATTACGACGCCTTAATTAAAACTAACATACACGCATTGCTACTAATAGACCGAGGTTTACTCTAAACTTCGTTAGGAGAAAAATCAGCTCGAGATGCAATATGGTTACTCTTATAAAATGCAATTTATTTTTAGTTTTCCTTTAAAAATGTAACTTTGGTACAGAAAAATACCAATTAGCGGTTGAATCGCTCAGATAGACTCAAATAGATGATTAATCTTTTTGAGGTCGTCTGTGCTTTTTCAGACGTTGTATATTTTAAACGGTAGTATTTTTAGGACTCGGTCTGTTACAAGTTCGAAATGTAATTCCGCCAGACATGTGGCATGCTTTAGCGAACCTACATATATCAATATCGCTTTAAGCACGGTTAGGGAAGAAGTATCTTGAAAGTAGCTGGCGAGTGGTTTAGGTTCTTCTTCGAACATGCAATCGCAATGAATGATGTTTATATTGTATAGCAGATGCAAAATTTTCGCCTAAATAACTGTGTTCTCTTATAGCTTAAGAAACAACTTATAAGAAGAAGCCCGGATATAGACGATCCATCTTGAATCTATGCGATATATGGAACTAGCAAGTAATCAAAAAATGTTAACGAAAACAAAAAAAAAAACATAGTCACCGGCACTATGTACATAAAAGTGATGTTCTTCAATAGCACATTTCAGGTGTTCCAGTGTACAGTTAATGTCTTCACGTGTTTATATTTATCTCTCCGCCCCAATATGTTGTTGTTGTTTATTCGTTGAATACGCCCTTTTTCAGCGCCCACTAGTCGTTGATTGAATGCTGCCGGGCGCAGAGTTTATAAGAAAAACCCTACGGGGAGGCGTGTTTGACTCAGTTCATTACTGACCACCCAATTAGTAATAGTGCTTATATTCAGCTTTGTGGTAAGGGCCAATTTTTGTATAATAAATATAGCTACCTATCACTGAAGCCGAACGCGGCGCATGCTGTAAAAATAAAGCAGCGTTAATCGCACCCAGGCGAGGGCAGTATTATGCCCCAATAGTAGCTATCACTTTCGATAGTTCGCAGAGATTATCGTAATCACATGCGCGAGGTAAAAAAGGCTTTGGCCTTATTATTAGACGCGTGATGATAGTCGCAGACCAGAATGCTTCAACTGACTAGCTAGAGTCACTATAAGCCAGGTAGGGGCTAGCTATTAAAATTTGCTTGAGAAGTTAACTGAGACAGCATATGTTCCCTAGCATAGCATTGCTGGATATAGCTTATAACTAAAATAAAAATAATAAACACAATATAAACATTTGCCCATACTTCTGAACTAGATGAGCAAAGAAAAGCGTTTCCAATAGCTGTTGTCATCGAAACACTTTTCACTATGTCCAGCAAACTATCTAACACAGCTGAACATTAAATTAATTTAAAAAAAAGACTAGCCATATGAGAATACTTGTTTACAGGTGTCCCTACAATATTATGGACAATATGGCAGGTATTGGTTGAAGTATCGCACACATAGAACTTCATTTTCATAGTTTACGTTCTCAAATCAGCGTCCGTCAAACTATTTCGACATGATTAAGGGCGAAGGCGAAACGTATCTGATAGTTCCGAGTAACTAACAAACATTTCTCCACACTTCCAGGTCAGTGGCGAGTAAATCAAGCCATTATCATTTTACTTCAACAATGAACACACGGACGATCAACAATAGCTCGGCTTATCTCCGCACTCATAACATACGGTCGAAGTTCACCGCTGGTCCGATGGCCTCAAACTGCATAACTTCAATGTAGCCTAATGGGCGTTTGAACACCTCTCTGCACAGGAGAAGCCGCTAGCTGAAGTAATTCGAAAAACTATAGCATCAATATTCTACTTACCGGCTGCGTCTCGGCGTACGTCGATCTGAACGATTACTCGGCACCACAGCGTCCCCATAACAGCAGAAAAACATAATAATAATAAAGGCCGCGATAACGACGTTCGCCCGTCAACTTTTTTGCTAAACAACCTACAAGTTAACAGCCCGATCGAGTTGCAGTCACTCTGTCTTGTCTCTCTACAAGGACTATCTGTGAAAATTCGGCACCAAACGGATGAACATAACGAATAGAGAATGGCTGGCGCAGTAAAGGCAGCAGCTCATTAACGGGTGACTTTCTGTCCTGATCAGTAACTTCGCTTGTTATTTGAAAGTATGTTTATTAAGCTCAATTTGTATCTACTATGCGATTTACACGAACAAAGCGTTTTTACCACTGATCGAACAACGACGAATAATTATTTACTACATACATTTTTTTTCTATCCCTTTTACGGTCTGATCTTTCATTCGTTTACCAATTCATTTATTACGCCTCGCTAAAAATTCTAAGGTCTGCTATTGTCGCGTTCATTCTTTGAGACCGTCTACATCGTCCAATGTATTGCTTCGATTTTCATTTGTCACTGATCGACAGAGAAGGTAGTCCGTCAGTTCGAGGTCTGAGGAATATGGCGGGTGCAAAAAGCAACTTCTACCCAAGGTTTCGCTGAAAAACGAACGTCCTTTGCAATGTGTGGCCAGGTACTGTCTCTGATCAGAAACGTCGTCTCTTGATTCTCTAGAGGCAGTTCGTGGGAGTAACATAACCGCAATTTATGCTCTTGTTCAAGTGTTCCTTTTCCTTTTCAAGGTATCCTCAGACACCGTTTTACTAAAGCCTTGTGCAGCCTTAAAATAGCTGCGAATGATTACCGGGGTAAAATAGCCTTCAGAATTGACTTTATATGTACATATATGCGACGTCCGTTAGAGAAAGAATGAGTTCCAAATTGTGTTCATTCAACCACAAGATGATTACAGGTTTGAAAGTGGCTGATGTACATGTCAAGGATTGAAAACTGCGTCTGACAATACATCCGTGACCGCCGATATTCCAAATATCTATTAAGTACCTCAGCGTATTTATTCGATATGGGAATATTGAAAAAAAAAGGACAGATATTAAGCAATAGTATAATAAACGGGCAAACGATTCATAAACGGTGGCAGACTGCGGATATCTGTTCGGATTGTGACGTGAACCCCTTTCTCTCTTTTCTGTGTCTGGCTATATAAAGCTCTTTCCCTTTTCCACACCCTCACCATCTGTTTCATCCCCTCCCTCAACGATCCCATCCCTTTTTATGGGATTTTGCTTGAATGCGCCCTTTGTCGCGCAGCTATATTTGTCGCGCACTTGGGCTTCCCTGTCGTCGCTCAGCTGAAGCTAGAAAAGTGTACAAGATGGAAATGAAGGTAAGTCGCGACGATGGCATGGTACAGCAGTGGCGTTCGATGGGAAGATGTTTACACTAAGTGCGGCCGCCTGGGCCAAAATCACGTGCACGAAGGGCATTTTGGTGCTGAGGGAACGAGAGACCACACGTTGTATATATAGATATGTTATAGCTAGCTGGTCGTAAGCAAGGAGCTAGCTGTTAGATGTATACTGTACAGAATAATTCCTACCATCTGGCAGTCGCGGTCGCGATGTTTTTCGTTCCCTTGGCAAAATGCCTTGTTGATGTTCTATCCACTTGTTTGTTTTCGGTAGGCGACTGCCAGAATGGGTGATACTGACTAAGATAGAAGGAAAGTCAAACCACGCGGTTCACTGCTTCCACCGTCATCGTCATCAGATGACCACGGGTACGCAATAAATGGAAGCGTTAGGCGCGACCGATCTGGGGCAGCCACGCGGAAACGACGACAGGTATGGATGCTTGCTTCAAGGGCAAACGGAACACTCTTTCCAACATGCCAGATACTTGTTCTTTGAGACCTGACAGCTCTCATATTGTCCGAAGCGTGCGTACAACTATCATAGATAAATTTGATAATTCACCGTATCCAATGAGAAATGTGAGGAACACAAGTGGCCTATGCAGCTGCGACCGACTACTTGATGTATTATGCATACTAATAAGATATTCTATTTTGTGTCGATACCAATATCTAAAGGGTTATCTAGCTGATCATAAAAAATGCCCCTGGGTCAGCGATTTTTTTAATTGCATTCAGCTTACACAAATTATGAAATTACACAATATATACTGAAAGCTAGAAACATGCAACATAGAGTAGAAGATATGATTGTGTACATGTATGGACATGCTTAATTAGTAAACTCATAGAGTTTGTAAACTGCTTGACTGATCTAGTTGAGCTACCCTGCCCGAAATGATGTCTGCAGAATTTCGGGTCTAGTTTGTCCGATGAAGGCCGATATTTAGCTATGTTTAAAATGAATAAAAAGTCTATTTTGGTTAATTTTGATTTTTATGTCTATATGTGATGAATGTATCGTTCGGTTTCGAGGACGTTGAAGTTCTTCTTTCTCAATGAACTACGAATTCTGCTATACTCGCTAGGAACAGGATTATTGTGAAGTTTATATATTCATTACAGCGTATATTGAATATAATTTATCGGACACTGAGACACGTATGGACTAGGGGCTTCTTGTCGAGATACAAATGTCTATGTAAACAAATAAGAGATTCCAATGGTGCACAACTAGCAAAGAACAAATACGGATAGTTTCAAACACTCTGTTGACAAAAAAAGGCTCTTTTTAGGCGTAGTTTGGTATAATTTTTTTAGATGAGTTGCTTGTTAATGATGCAAAAAAATGCAGTTTAAAACATTTATTAAGTCCTGTTTTGCCCGGGGCGAAGTCCGGTTTCCGTACAGTGTCTATTCCCCAATTTCAGTGGCATGTGTCATTATTTTTAATTACCAATACACCCTTATGCGCTAAGGCTACGCAAGTGTGTCATCGGTAATGAATTATATTTAATTAGGTACAGATAAAGCCAATACACGTGGGAATAATCAGTTAATTGTCTCACTATCTATCCAAAGGACGAAATAAGCCATATCACGAAGGGGCAAATATATTTACAATGGTCCGTTATGTTCCTACGTAGGAATCAACTGGCATGTATTGCACAGATTCGCCAGTCATTTTGTCCTATAGTTCCCTACCTGCATGTTCTATAGTGTAATGCAATACTTGCATTGTGATAGCCTCGTTCCTTGTTTCCTGTAAAGAGCTACCAACTGAACGATGATCGCGGACGCCTCATTTAGCACCGGTTCATTGATTATTCGACACTGCATCGGTATAAGCAGTATTCAGTTGGCACCTTTGTGTTTGCTTGTTTGTGATGGCCTGGGTTTATATATACACACATCTATACTTGGTAAATTGTTTGTGCGTACTATGCGCTAATGATACACGAAATGGTGTTGATAATGAGAATGATCATGGCGTCGTCGTTCCTCTAACGGTACCTACGAAAAAAAAAAAAAAAAAAAAACGTATTGAAGGCTTTAGCAGCTCCAGCATGTAGCGATGCTGTAACAAATGGGGGCAATAATACGTGGATCTATATGCATGACTGCGTGTGATATTGTGCTGCCCAGAATATCACACGCAGTCATTAACGTTTTGAAATTGAGCCAGTGACCTAAGTGAGATGAACTACACTATAGGGTTGTTGTTGTTGTCTTCAAGACAACCTATCTCAATATTGTGCATTGACTAAGCACTAAGTAAGTACTTTGACTGTCTAGAACAGAGAATGAACTAGAGATACCATAAGCTTTGCACAATTTTCGCGCAATAAAGTGCTACTTTATATATGGTATTAATAAGGTTGCTTAACACATAGCTAAGGAGCAAGGCAGGCATCGTTCTTCAATTTGGTCTGTCATTAGAGTTACTTGGTGGTTACTCCACAACTTGCAACTAACTACACAGAGACTATTTCACTGATCGAAATTAGAAACTGACAGAAATTCGTGTCGACATCGAAGTGGCACAAAGCGGGCTATTAACCTGTCTTCTTTACAGACCCGTAGCTCGTTCCTGCTGCGTATCGCTGAAAGCAGCTCAGCGAAGTGACCAAATTATATCCGTCCAGCCTTGTAACCCTTTGAAGACCTTCATTTCCTTCATGCCTTCAAGCATTCTGTATGACTCTGACAAGTCTTGCATATGTGTTTCAGTTTCTCTTCTAACTAAAAAATATCCATATTGAACAATTTTACTATGCACGATATGTGTGCATCTATCGATCTGTCCTAAGTATTGGCTGCTCCTCGCCTCTCATTCACTTGCATTTCGTTCAATTTTCAAACGTGACCGCCGACGCCGACCTTGAAACGCGTTGTTACCTTCGTCGCAGCTGACGTTTATTACTTCTGCCGTTTCAATCTTGTCCAAAATGGGAAACCACAAAAGATATGTAGGGAATTTTTAACGTTGAAGCGTTGCAGAAACTCCGAAAATATACTCGAACAGCAGAGATACCAGAAAAAGTTTACACCAGACCCAGTGATTTCTAGCAATCGTCACATTGGCGCTCTATCGATTGTGCTGATTTAATCGATACAAATTTTCTATTCACCAAAAACAATAACACCCTTCTTGTTTCCTGATGAGCTTTCAGCAGGGATAGATAAGGGTTGTAGCTTATCTGACACTGTCTCAGTCAAAACAGATCTCTGCTTCCTTGTTGGGTCTAAATGAGGTATTCCATTTGTTCACCTGAACTATCTACAGAATTGTTTTCAGAATGTTTTTATCTTTTTTTGTACCCTAACTTTTATCTTTCGTATTTGTTTTTATCGACGCTGCTTTATCTTGTTTACATGTTTTCTAAGGATGGTGGAAAATCTAGCGGGCAAAACTGTGAACCTGAACAGGAGTGGGTTGAATGGCTACAAAAGCCAAGTCACCATAGAACCAACGATCTTTTCAGACAGACACTGCTCGGGCTTTTCCTGACACCTACAGCCAGCATTTTTCCCCTAGCCTTTCTTATATATAACTATCGATCTTCCTAAGCCGAACCACCTCAGAAATTTAGGTCTTCATGCGCACGCCAATATGATATTTCACTTACTACTTTTGTAACATGTAACACCGGTTTTGGAGTGTGTCAAGAATTATACGGCTAAAAAGGAAATGCCGTGTCACGGCAAGAATATGCTATTACTATATATTATATTATTATCAAATTGTTCATACTATTATAATAGTAATATAAATATTTTGAAAATGTTTATATTAACTTGACGTGACACTCACATACACACACCATTATTATAGACGATGTAAGTTACAGGAGTGACTGGATTTACTTCATAATACTAGCAGATGCAAAGCGTAATAGACAACTAGTCGTCTCTAACCCCTGAGGACTTCAACGTTATTTTAACTTGCTTTATACTTCTCTATATACCTATTTCCTCTTATGCTTTTCTCACAAGGGCAGGGTGCATTACGGCATTGGAACAATCCAAAGCAAAAAAAAGCCATTGGAGAAGAAGGCGCACTAGAATAGTGGGGAGGAAGGGGGTAACGGTAGAATCAATTTAGTTACGGGCGAACAGCCACCAGGAGCACCAATATTCAAAGGACCATAGGGATACAAGATGTCTGGTTGCCTGGCGTGGTGGGCGGAAGGGCCGAATCACCAAAATCTCTTGTATTCTCCATTGTTTCCTTGGCAAGGGGAAGCGGGGCATCGATTTAGTGTCATCACCCCACCAAGTATTTCCACAATGCCTTTTCTTTCCATTTTGCCTGGCAGTCGTTCTCTCTTCTGACGAGGAGCAGAGACGCAAGGGCAAAATGCAGAACTCGAAGTTTCGGGAGTAAAGAGACTTGGTGGAAAGACAAAAAGGGGACTACCCGTTTTCCTAAGCCGTCAGCCGCACCGACGTGAGGGGAGCGGCGGTAGGGGCCGGGGCAAGTGTAGAAACTGGAACGATGTGTCCGGGTGAGCCAACGGGGAGCATGAATCTAGTCTGCTTCGCTAGCTGTGGCCATGTATGTAGGTCAACTGGCCTGCGTGCGTGCAGGTCGCTAAGCTGTAGAGAGTAGCGGTTGCGGTAGTAATGGTGGTGAGCTTGCAGGGTTGGGTAGCTGCGGGTCGCAGAGCGTTCCTAGGAGGCTACGAGAGCTCACCGGGCCAGCCCTAATCCACTTGCGGACCAAATCTAGTGGAAGAAATCGACGCGTCTACCAGGCAGCGTCAAGTTCGATGAGGACAGCGAAAACACGCAAATATCGGAATAAGTAGAACCCTTCAGTAATTCTTTGATACCAAGCCATTGCATCGCCATGCTAAACGTAAGTGCGCGACAAAACATACTATACATGTGATCTACATTAACGAATATCTAGGACCATAGACGCTGCTCCAACAGCAGCAAAAGTTTAGAACGTTATCGCGAGATATCCTCGCCGAGCAAGTAAAGGTTGTGGCCTGCCCAGGTGAGACACGGTGGATGATAAGTTGTATTAAGGAAAAGCCACTAAAGCTTTGGAGGGGAAAGCATTTCAAAGTGCGGAACCGTGGCAGAACCAATGAAAGTAACCTAAACCGAGGCCTTCCGTAACATCGGAGAAGAAGGCTTTTCGCAATCGATGGATAGAAGAAACCTTGTTGGCGGTTTTTGCTTTTTTTAGTGCCATTAATCTCTCTATCCTTTAGGTTGTAAACAAGATACGAGTATTGAAGCTGTTTTACCTAAGGACGAACGGACGAATATTTTCGGGTCCGTTTGAGCCCACAGATGCGTCTTTCCGCAATTTTGTCTCCAACGAGCATTAGCTGCAGCGATAGGTAAGAGAGTATTAGCATACATGGCTAAAATAATGCCAATATTAGTACTTTGGAGACAACTCGTCACTTACGTCAAATGGTGTTGAATCATTCTTGATGCTTGATATTATGTGCGTTACACATTAGTTATATTTTTACTATTACTGTAGATGTCTTATTAACTTAATCTACCCTCTATCAAGCTTTTTTATAAATGCGACTCAAAAATAAAAAAAAAAATAATGAATTAGATGTCCGGGTAGGACAACTGAAAAAGGCTCCACGTGCACGCGTTGCTATAAATAAATTGATATAAATTTACGCCTGCCTTAAACTGACTCAGCAGGACGCCTTACAATTTTCACTTGCGAATTGGGTTTACATAGACCCTTTTCCTGAGAGGCTTCAGGTTGAGTTCTGCTAGCGTTCGGTAGCTCTTAAATAGACAGAAATCTTAAGTGGAATATTTTATTAACCTCAAAGAAAAAAAGATATGCCAAAAGAAACTAACATTTTGAAAAAATATTTCCCATTTTCCCTATTTAACTTTCCTCGAAGCATAGCGATCGCTATGTTTTAATCATTTTACATTCCTAGCATGATATTTGGGTCAGGCATCTCTCGCCTTTCAATGCTCGTTCATAAACTTTCGACCGTTATCGCCAAGAGCCCCTAGCTCCATGCTCCTGTTAGTCTGAAGGATAGGTAACTTTAGTACGAAGTAGGTCATTTTGACAAAATGTTCTAGCCAAACATTAAAAACAGCTATTGTGTTAAGCGGGGCGCAGGAGAATAAATTCGAACGCGTGCAGAAGAAGAAAAGCAGCAGAGCTTTGATAGTTTTATCGAAAAACGGACTGATACCTCGTTCAAGTTGTTCACCCACGTTACATCGTAGCGACAAATTAACGTACAAATGATTTCTGCCTATAATAATAATACAATTGAAAATATAGATAGCCAAATATTAGTGGCCATTAGATAAGAGTCAAGGTGAGTAAACCAAGACAGTGTAAGAAACAGGACGCCAGTGTCGATACTGACCTTAGTAGCATTTTCGTGTCTAGCGAATTGTCCATATGCGGAAGCTTGACCATAAGGACAGTTGAATCGGTAGTTAAGCAAACAACACGCCCTTCTTTTTTTTTCGACACTTGAATACTGTTCAAATACACTCGACCATCACCTCTTCTCAGCCATGCCTGTACACCCATACATTATATTCACCCCTGCAATCTGTGAATAGGAGCCAACTCTGTAAATGTCCACAGCACTGGCCGTCCCATCTTGATTCTAAATACGAAGAAGACACATAGTACATGTGTACACATATATATATGGGCTCGTTCGAGCGACAGCACGAGAATCCGTCAAACAGTCATTATATTGTTATAGTAATTCATCGTGGCTATCGTTAGATGATTGTAGATGTTGTCGGCGAGAACTCGAGAAAAATCTTCTATTGTATTTCTTAGATGCGCCTTAATCTGCGCCTTTTCGACGTATATAGCCCTCTTCCTCCCTGCCACCACTTTAGAAATGCTGGCAGTAGTGGTTTCTTGTCTCCGTCTAACATATGACGCTTCTTCAGGTAGGATACCGATGTTTCCGTACATCCGGTGCTTTTTCAGGGTGTACACAGTAGCCGCTCTGTCCAAATTGCCGTTGGCCGACGAATCGTCGCTTGAACGTATGTATGTGTTCGGTCAACTAACGTAGTTCATCATGGCTGCAGCGAGGGACAGTAAACACCGACCAGTCCGCTTTGATGGTAGTATTGAAGCAAAGCCGCTTCTCATATATATGACTAAGAAAACTGCCTCAAGAGAAAAAAGAACGAGACGCAACAGCCGCACCCCATCTGTGAGCTGCTCAATTTTTATAGTACACGCGCTTATTGTCGATGGCATCTCTTGCAACGCAGCGTCTTTAGCCGGCTGACTCAGTCGTAGCGGCCTGAATGCAGCAGTGACGTCCCTTCCACCTGAAAGGCGCTGTACCTAATCGGGCCCACAAGTAAGTGATAGGTTTGGTTGCATGATTAGTCGCACAATAGAACAAGAGCATGATCTGAATGAAATGCGTTTTTATGTTTGTCCAATGCATTAGACTTAACTGATTCTTCCTTTACGGACGGGGTGTTAAACGAGATGTTTTTCAAGTTAAGCATCTCAGCAGTCATTAAGAAAGTGGTTTAACACAACACAAAAAAATGATGAAGGCCTAGCGTGCAGGACGCTGCGTATCGAACTATACATGATTCGAAAAAAGAGAAAATTAGCCATATAAATACTTATTCGTTTGGGCGTAAATAGCTTTCCTTACCGCGCAGTGTTCTGTATTTCCGAAACATTTTGACAAAGTGGTTACAGATCAGCTGAGCTGAAATTAGCCACGTTTCTCTCACTAAAATGATATCTACTCTCTGAAGCTTTTTTTTAGCGTCCATAACCGAAGGAAATACAATTTGGATTCATGTTAATAGAAGATTTAGCTTGGCCTATAGCTACGTCGGGTCTATCGTTAACTTCGAGTCAAGCTGCAGAGAGGAATTCAGACTGAGTTTTCTTTTAACGTACGATGATAATGCGAAATAGCAGTATCGTTCTTCAATAGATCATCGTTAATCACGTGTTATCGTAATCAACGTCACCCTTTTTTAACATAGAATCCTCTATCATTTCTTCGAATTTTGATTTCCCTGCTTGTTAGGGAGGGTACATTGCCCGGACCACATGAAGGGTTCGTATGACGCTTCTGCCGATACGCTAGGACGCATCTTTGGGATGATGCAGGCAGCAGTCAGCTTGCAGGCTCTCTGGTTGTGGCTTGTCCTTGTTGCACTTGTTCAATAAGCTCTTTTTATCAACTCAGGCGTTGTTTTTTTGTTGATTTGGTATAGAGGCCGGTGGATAGAATGGCAGTTGATACTATGGCTGCATGTGCGCGCACAAGCGTCAATCAGCGCGTTCAGCTTGCATTAGCAATCAGATACAGCGTTATGATTGAGACTTCAATTTTGTCTTCGACGGACGCACTCTTTACGAGTTTTACATGTGTTTTTTTTTGTTTTCTTATCGAACTGTTATTTTCCTTTGCTAAGATTTCTGCGTAGCTCTTCATTCATTCCGCATAGATGATTCATTGTTTTATGTGTTTATTTGCTCGGTGTCAGCGCCAGCGCGTTGCTCGATCCTTGACGTCCTATCATTGTCGATTGGGTCATCCGATGCTTTTCATGTTAGCCTTACCATTAAAAGCAGCTGAAGTGAACCCACTGCAACTTTAATGCATTCTTACATATAATGCGCTCTACGCTCGTTTTTCTTTTTTGACAAATATAGGTTTCCTGCAGTTTCTCTCTTTCGGCCCTTCTGCTCCTGCAACTTGCCGTTTTCTTTATGGTGGCCTAACGTTAACCTGTCATTGCAAGGCTTTCACAAGATACGTCAGGATCTTCATTCTATGTCTTATCTAGAGTAGTGGTTTTAGGTGGAGATTTAGGCGGGTTTAGCATGCCACTAGTAGCCGATTTAGAGCGAGAATTGGCGACTTTTAAAGGATATATATTGAATGTGTAGTTGGTATTTGTCACCTCTTCGGCAGTCGATGGGTGAGTGGCTGAAAAAAATTGATTATAAGAGAAAATTCAAATATAGCTAAAGTTTTGTTAGCCTGAAGAGTCGATTTTACGTAAAATGTAGTAAATTTTTTTTTAAATCGTGTATATATATTTTTTATGCATCGATATCTATGCAAATTCGCTTATCGTAACAGGCCAAGCTAACAACTAATGTTATCACTAAAGTATCCTGGTGATCACCTAGGTTTCACTATTTGTCTGACCACATTTGACGGAAAAAAAGTAGCGACTAATAATAAAACGAGTGTTTTCGAGTCAAAGGCGCAATTTTTATTTCGATAATTTAAGAATATCTCATAGATCTGAGCGGTGACGGCTGTAACGGCAAGAAAGAAATTGTAATCAGCGATACATGTAGCTGCTTGCTGACGCGGATTGTATCACAATTTCGAACCTCGGCCATTCTACTAAGAACAATTATATTTTATTATTTATTATATTAATTATGTTTATATTTAGGAAAAAATGCTGTACATTTCTCTAGCTATCCCCGAGCTAGAAAGGCCTATGCCCTATGGAAGCAGCTGGACCAACTGCTCTACGGCTGGCGCCGTGCTGGATCGCTTTGTTCAACGAATGTCTTCGTTCTTCGCATCTCCAATAGCAACAACGATCCAAGCCAGCCTACGTCATAGAGCAAAATCGCTAGGAAAAGGGGTTGCCATAAATTTCTTGCGTACCTGCTGGCAAGAAAACTACAAGCGTTCTTGGCAAGTGTGAATAATCCGATATCCAACAAGCGACACGGATTCGGATGTTTGAAGACTCATTTAGTTGATACAGCATGCAAAATTTTACTTGTCGAATCAAGCAAACTTCATGTAGCCCCCGGGCAATATATCTTCGCGCAGTTTGTTGAGAAAGTAGTCTTCTACTACGCTCTAAGGAATTTAACATTAAACACTCTCGCGAAGATCTGCATTTCCACTAATATGCTTGAATGGTAGCGACACTCCAGGGTGATAACCGATGCCGAGGTCTCGGAACTGCCAGCGTTCTCAAAAACTATAGGACAATAGCTAAAGCCCTCTCTCGTGCTCGTCAGTCGTGTTCCAAGAGGGTCTACTGGATAAGACATGCGGATCGAGGAGTATCGTGAAGGTCCTGCTCTCTACGTGGGTGACTTAATTATTTACGGGAACACTCGCTTTCTCAGCGGTGGTCGGACCGTCAATCTGACCGAAATCTGGGCGATACAGTTAAGCCAGGTGGCGGAGCTGCGATGTGTGGCATGCAATATCTTTTTGGAAGACTGCTAACGCACGTTAACTGATTCACCTACTTGTAGTTGCTGTTATCTATATGTGTAACATCCAGTTTCTTTGAGCACAGTAGAGGAAAATGCAGACAAGCATTACGTTTTCAATGTCTAGCCTCGAATGGTTGCCCTTCTTAACCGCTCTGCAACTTTTCAGCTTTACCATTGCATCGATCTCCGCATATGGGGCGAACATAGTCTGCAAGGATCTTAATGTAAAAAATCTCAAGCACCTGAACCTCGTTCCTTGGGAGGGTTAAGAGAAAACTTCCTTTCATTATACTCGGATATGCTTAGTATTGAGTGTCCACATTTGATATCAACGGGCTGTGGGAAAAACAGAACCATGCATAACATTGTAAACTTCTGGGTAATTCACAAGAACTAGAACCTCGACTAGACATGAAATTCGAAAGTAAGTTGCCGTTCTGTTTAGCTAATTAAAATAATACTGTTACACAGCCGCGCCGTAGAGATATTGCGACAATGTCCCAGATAAATAAATAAATACGAAAGAAGCCCATATTCATACTTGTGCATAAGCATGCTCCCCTCTAAATATGTCGTTGTATTTTTAAGAGGTCCAGTTGACACTAGAGTTCATTCTCTAGGTTGATCTCAATGTATTTGGTAAAGAACTGTATGTCGTCACAATATGTCGGCATGACTATGTTGGTTTTCCAGGTACCAGTCTGCGATCTCTAGAAGCAAAGTAGGATTTCGTATTTCCTATTTACGCCGTGCTTTTCCCATTTATGTATTGGACGCGCAACTTTAACCTCTACAATTTTCTTATTGACGCCCTTGCTTATCGCAAATGCTTCGAAATCATCTCTTCGAAACAGCATCGGTGTCTATTCATATTAGTCACACACTTCACAGTGAGCTTCCTGCTCGAGTTGATATCATTATGTAGTAATCTATAAACATTCAGCTAACTTGACACTTAATAAGTTTAATTGTAAATACTACCTAGACCTATGTTCAATGTGTTTCCACAAATTTAGAATCTTAAGATGTAGCTAAGTAGTCTAAAAAACAGTAGTAAGAAAAATGTTCGTTCTCTACTTCTCTATAATATGTTGTGTTTGTTCCTTCAAGAACTCGACGTCATTGTAGAAACGCTGTCATTGTTCATTCCGATTCCCCCCGCCCCCGCCCCCAGAAGCCCAGCTAGAAGAAGCCCAGTTAAGTATAGTCAACTCGACTAAGTATGGCATCACCCAGACGAATATCCGAGCGCAAATCTTTCACGGGTTGTCAGTGTTAGCTTAGAGAAGTCTTCCTTAGTATCTTCGATCAGTTCGATATGGATATTGTGTTGAACATGACCGGTCTATTCCGGTTCACGAGCGAATTGAGTTCAACTCAATAGAAAATACATAGATCCTTGTTTGCTAATGTTTCTCCTTGAAATTTTGACTGTACATTTGTACAGTGTACAATGCACACAAACGTAATCGACGATCAAGGCTTCATAGAACTTTGCATTAGGCAACATTTGTTCTAGACCACTAACCAGCTCATTTGCTTAAGGTAATCCCCCGTCGCACTTATGTGACCGTCTGCTGTTATCGTCGAAAATGCCTTTCATCACCGAGGCACAACTTGCTGCAAGAATGGATCAGAGTTATGATGTAGGAGAAGATCGAATTATGTTTCTGTACTTGATTCTCGTTTAGATCATCGTAGAAGATCTTCCACGAGACTCATTTCCTAGTTAAATATTTCGTTCCCAGAATTTCTTGGAGCAACGCCTCATGGTGCTTCTATTAATAGTATCTTCACCGAATACAAGGTTTATACGACGAGCTGTCTCCACGGCTGTAAGTGCAAGATGGAATTTAAGCCACTTAAACATTTTTCATTTTTCGTGGCCCAGTCCAACTCGTCTGCTAAAAGTCCGAGTGATGCTGTCCAAGTGAAAAGTCTCAGATTTGAAGGAATTCAAGAGCATCTCGAATGCAGTAAAAATGTAACACAACGAAATACGAGATTAATGTTTGCCACGTTACAGGCTAAGCGACCTAATAAATATAGAATTCCCGAAGATGTAGGGCTTAATTAGGGCTGTTTGAAGCTATGATGTTTTTATGACATTTTATGGGTATTCTAAGCATATTGATCCCACGATAGTGTACGTCGTAGACGTGCATATATGCGTACCTATAATCTCTTCGATGCTGAAGAGCACTTAACAAGCGGCCTGTTCACCATAGTTACATCGATCACACATGGACCATTTAGGCAAGTTTCATTTGAAAATACCAAATTTCGAATTTGTTCAGAATTTATTAAACGTAATACAGTCAGGTATATTTATGAACGTACATTTTTTTTACTGTGTACAGCATTGCTACAATGAAGTAGGGCGTGGTAACCACAACGAAATACCATATAATCTCTATGAGAGTTTAAAAGGTATTGAAAAAAGGAACTATTCGTAATCGTCGCGTTCGCAGGTTGACTGTGGTACTTCAAAAACACCAAAGTTCTATTAGATCGCAACAAAAGAACTTTTCGGAAAGATTAAAAATGTACCAAGTCGTCTCGTCTGCCGCCCCTTTCCATTAAGGAGGCAGTGAGTGCGATCTATTCATCACGTGCTCTCGCCTAATCTCAGGGCTGAAGTTCTTTTTTTGTCATTAATTAAACTGGTAAGGAGAACCGTTATGTTGGCTTACACAAAGATTGAATACTGCTTGCCTATCAACCTTTGGAGCGCCTGCTCTAGACAAATATCCATTTATCAGTTATTTTTGGAATTTATGCAGGCCAGATGACAATGAGGTAAACAACCAGGGACACTAAGCAGACAAATAGGCGTCAGAATGACGTAAATGAAGCTTACAGTTATTACTGATATGCTTACGTGAAAAACATATCTCTGCTACAAATAGACTGAGGGGGGTATATGTAGGCATTTCTAATTCATTCGGTAAAACATCAAGAAACATTTTTAAATACATATTAAAAAATATTTTTGTATGCTTGCGTAAAAACCAGTTCAGTGTTTTTCTTTTTTTTTTTCTTTAGCATACTCACGCCACGGTGAAGCGCTACAGAATTTTTTAGAACGGCGCTAGTGCTCTATTTATTCGACCTAAGTATACCAATCAAGAAAAATCCTATTATCCAGGAATATCCTTCGTGGAACGCAGAGACCCAAACACGAGAACTCATCCCGATTAGTGCTTCCTGAACGCCTAACAAGGGCACCAAATCCGCTTTTAGGTGGTAGTAATCCTCCGTCCACAAGAGACGGTTAGGCTAATTCTAAATTAAGGGACTACAGTCAACAAGGGCCATACCCTTCCGTATTCCATATTCATAAAATATCAAGCAAATACAAAAACAGAATTCAACCAACCACCAAAATGATCTACCCGTCAGTAAAGCCAGCGGCGGCTCAATTCAAGGTGTGGTCCACTAGAGGCCAACGCTAAGTCGATACCGCACAGCCTGCTAACCAGTTAGCATTTGTCGCACGTTCCTAAACGCCAGCTTGTTCCTGCCTATTCCAAATTGAAAAAATGACCAGAAAACAAAGTAGATTAGGGCTCCTAGACAGGTGCTGCACCCCTCGCTAACTGCCTAATCAGAAGAAAAATAGTGTGCGCCTTAATTCTGGCCTTTCCACGCAACTTGTCAATGGAAGTCACTCTTTTTGATAAGTTAGAATTGAAATTTTCAGAAGCTGCATATTCCTGGAGTTGTTGGGTACATTTAGAACGGACTAAATTAACTGTTACGTAAAGAAATATCAGGCACTAAGTCTTCCTCACATATGTTATCATAAGATTTGAAGCAGCATAAGATGTAGGGCCTGCATCGCACGATACGGCAAGGGATTGCAATTCGTTCCATCTTTCCATTAATCAGGATAATCTTAAGCAGAAGAGAGCATCGCTATCTGCTATTTAAAACAAGTTATAAATAGTTGAGATGATAATAAATAAATGAGAAAAAAAATGTGTCACATACGGCGTCCGTACATGTATATCTATAATACAAGTTCCGGTTAACCTTAATATTATATATATATCCTGTATATTGTATTATTTAGGTATTTTATTTAGAGCAGTGCACATATATCATTTATAGTCTTATGCCTGCTCGCCTCTCTAATTTTTCGCGAAGAAATTAACCCTAGCTTCATTCTAGCCGTCTAGTAAATAAACACACCCAGGATCGTTCCGGGATGCAACTTCCTGACATCGAATAATGTGAATATTTTGAAACGACTCTTGCCGCCTACAAGTGCACTCGTTCCTCAGTTTTCAATTGAAACGAGCACGAAAAAGAGGTCCGAAGTCACCATAAAACGCTCGTTTTCACGTTGAGACAACAATTGTGTGGCGTCATTCCAGTCATCATCACCTGCGTAAGCCTCTTCCAATCTCTACTTCGAGCGCAGTATGGAGGAAGAAATTAGGGCAATACTTGCGAGCCATTTGTGAGCCGTAGTCATTAGACAGATCTTCTGGTCAGAGCTATTCGCTCTTCATGCACTATGCTGACGGCTTCTTGGGTCTCTTGGTCTTCGTGGGTGGCGATGCTTATGGCTGCGATGGCGAGCATGGACGCAAGAGGACTATGGAGCTGGGACGCATACCACAGCGGAATGGCTAACGCTGGTCCATACCTATCTCTCGTGATATCCCAAACGACGACTCGACATAAGCAAAGAAAACAGTACAGGTGAGTAAATATTTGCTTCGCTAATAGCTTCATAGCTATAGTTTTCTCCACCGTTGTCTTGTTCGAAATTCGAAAAAAACACCCTTCAACTTTTATCCAAAATTACCAAACTGCCAAAATGAAGGGGGTCAAAGATTATTATATAATTGTACTTTTGTCGTTCCTTTGTCCTTATGAGCCCCGTTTAGTTCAAAAAATAGGACTTGAAACCAAACAGCGGGTTGTTTGCGACTATTGTTTCCGATCTATATCATTTTGCGCTAGGTCCAAGTTCTTAGTATTCTATCGGTGTAAGATAACCAAAAATATATTAAAAGGCATCCCGTTTTAATTCAACTTGATGTGAATCGCTCTTGTTTTAATTTAAAAAAATAGTGTTTATATAGGTTTCTAAGCCATGGTTACTTAATTTTTAGCATTTCATATTCCGGCACATAAAACGCTGCGAAATCTTAAAAATAATTTTTAAAATAAATATATGTATATAAAATAATAATTTTTCTTCTGTTTTCCTAATGACATCATGGTTGACAGTTGACTAGATTTTGTTATGATTGGATGATTCTGGTTAGCCTTGATCAGGAGAGGGTGCCTGCCACTAACTTTTGGTTAGTTCGGGCCACGAAGATATTAAATATTTACTTTTAGAAAGTCTACATCGCTGCTTTGGACTAGCCATCAAAGAAACCCGGTCTACATACCATAGGAAATCTTCAGACTTAGTAGCAGGACCCATTCAGGTCTATCCTGCTATATGTAAAATAGCAAACTCTTCGTATAATTGTCCTCGAAGTAAGCCTTGACGTGGTTTGCTTACTTACTTTAAAGCAAGACAAAACGGATACCGGAATATGATCTTGAAATATGTGAAGTGATACTCATTTGATGTTACACCCTATTTTCTAATAACGATTTCACAGTGTCATGGAAATACTGAAAAATTATTTAAGTACATCTTCAAAAATCTAGTAAAAAAAAAATTACAATGCTTAACAATTGATGTAGTTTATTGATTGACACAGCTCCAGAACATGGGCTATCGAAGCTATAAGAAACGTAGCATTACTTAGGCCAATGGAACACTGTATCTGTTTCTTCATATCTTCAAATACGTGTCTTTCACCTAGCTAAGAATATAAGGGATATTATAAGAATATAAGCTAAGGGATATTATAGTTCCATAGAATTATAGTTCCGCTGCTCATTTGGTCCACGGTATATTTTACAACTTCAAATAAAACAGAATATAATGTCGTGTAAAGGTTAAGTACTGGAAATTAGCATGCATCATCGTTTCATTAAAGGACATAGGTGAATGTCAGTGTACATGGAAACGCCGGCAATCTTTGTAAATGCCACATGAGTTAGGGTGAGGAATAAAAAAAAAAAAAGATTAGGTAGATCTACGTAGGCTTCTATAGAGAAAGTGGAACAGAGGCAAAGCATCCTTGGAAATAACCTCCGCATCTTTGAGGTAGAAACGTGTGGAAAGTTGGCAGAAAAATGAGGAGTTTTCAAAAACCGTCTAGAGAAAATCCGTTAGGCACGCCGTATCCTGCGAGCTGCGCTTTTCTACGTTGTAGCTCCTTCTGTATTTGCATTTCTGTAATTGTCTACGGTTGAAAATAGGATTTGCAATGAAGATTATGGCACATTTGTTTAATAAAAGATAATAAAGGATTTTCAGAGATCCCCTAGAAGATACAGGGGCATTGCCAAACGCCACAGAGGATAAAACGGTTTTTAATCATCAACTTGTGTGATTGACAGCTATACTTTTTCTGGTGAAAGCAAATCGACAACAAAGGCCGAGTCTGTGAAGCTTCTCAGGCAGAAACGACGTATAATCCTGGAACGGCGAGCTAAACTGACAATGACAAAATAATCTATAAAGCAGATTAAACAAATTACGAGTCAGACGATACTTGACGATCTGAGGTTCTTCGTGTTGTTACAACGTTGCAAAGGATTCGTCGCGTGACGTACCGATAAGAACACCGTCTGAACAAACGGGGGTCAAGAGGCGGATCACGCATCTGCTAGCCACTAATTAACACTGCTGAGTCGACAAAATTAAAGGACAATTATTATTGCGTATAGCCAAGTGTCGGCCCGGACCAATAGGCTTGGTAACGTTTAATAGCTTGTTTAGATGCCATGTCCTAGGTGAAGGATGAAAATCATAGGCCACCAAATCACGTGCACAAACACACACGGTTAGTAAAATGCCATCGCGAGCTTCAATAGCTAAAAATCATGTTTATAGTAATCTGTTGAAACCAAACGAAAACGATGTACAAAGGAGACAGAAAAATAGGACACTGATTGTCTAAAAATTTATTACAGAAACAGGGACAGCAAAATTTAATTATTTTCATTATAACGTTTAATGACGATTTACACATCTAGATATAGGGTAAGATTATGTTCTGGTCCTTGAAGTGAAATAACAATTATTAGAGCTCGAAAAATAACATAAAAAATCTGCCCCAGGTGCTCTGGTCACGTTCCAAGCGATTTACCTAATCATTCGGCATTTATTTGAAGAGGACTATCTATTAGCCCTATATTGAATGCGGGTGCAAACAAAGTGTCGTCTAAATGCTTGTTTCGTATGATTTCTTACCTTAAATTAATTACTTGAATGTACCTGATAGCTCTCAAGAATGTAAATAAAATTTATTTGTTAACCTAAACGGTAGATAACGTTTCGCCGTTCAAAGGCTTCCAAAAAAGTGTGCGTCCTTAATCATAGTCGAGCATGAAACAAACAAATAATTTTGCAAAAAAAAAAATAGGTTTAATAAGACTAATTTCGATAGGATTAATGTCGGATTTCGTATTAGATTTCTTGGCCTCAATGTGGAAAATCCTCTAGAATATTCAAAACAAGGTTCGAATTTGTTATCGAATCAGAATCGTTCTTTGGCACGAGAGGAGTACTTGTTGGCGGCTATGGCAAGGTACGTAACTATTCAACGCCAGAGAAGTTCCATATCTAGAACAGAAACATTATGTCACCCACCTCCCACTGGGTACTGCTCTGTTCACCCCACCAACCAATGGAGCAGCACTCGCAAACTCACTTCACTATCAGTGCTACGCTCTTATGGGCCTATCGCAAGATCCTGCTCCAGAAGCTGCCGAAAGATTCTCAATGGTGTTAACTAACTATCACTTAGTTTATTTCACACTAAAAGGGTCACTTGATACATACGTCTCTGGTAAGTTGATTTCTTTTTTACCAACTAGTTGTCGATGTTATCTTGAAACTATATATTCTATAGAGAATCACGACATTTCGGTGTGACAATATTACGGAGATTACGATATTTATTTTGCCCAGTCTAGTTTCCATCTTCGCTGAAATATACCATTTTTGTTTTATTGTGTTAAACCAAAAGAAACAAAAAAAAACAGAAATCCGAAACGGGAGTGAAACTGGCTTCGTATTGGGGCTCAATATTTTCAAGTAGCTAGTAGTACCGATAATCGATAAGCTATAAACGGAGTCTATTTCCTGACTTCTATTTAGTCTGTGAAAAGTAATCGATACTGGGATGAAATCGGCAACCCATAGGGTTTGCATGAAACAAGTTACAATCATGGTATTATCAATATTAGAATTACAATTGTTGTTTTGACCCTAACAAATGGATACCAGTAAATTTTCGAAGTTATAACTGTTTTCGTTGTCGTTATGGCTATCAAAAACGCTTTCCTATTTGCTAATCCTTGCAGGCGACCTATAACAGGCACAACAGCGCGGGAATCATACCGAACTCCAGCTCGAATTTAACAACGATTGATTCAATTTCAATGAATTAATATCAACTTATAACAATCTAGTGATGAAAAAAGTATAAACTATCTCCGTAACATTTTATTATATTATTATTTAGCAGCGTCCGATATCACTACCGAGATGGAGCTTAGTAACCTCGCTGTGAACTTTTTATTTAGATGTACTTTTTTTCTATTTTTTTTTTTTTTTAGTTTGCCGATCTAACAATAATACCAGTTCATTAGGTGAATATAGCTAGCGATCCATTGACGTACTAAATATGCATAATTTTCATACAAAAAAATTAGCAGGTTATCTACAAAATTAGGGCCTGACCTTATTAGGCACTAACCCCCTATACCGCAGCTGGCGGTAGAGCGATTGTTGCGTGTTGATCACGCCACAACAAACAGAAACTACTGGATTAACCAACGTAATAAGGGCCAAGGCTTTTTGCATTGCTTTCTAACTAACCTTAAAAAATTTTCATTCCTCTATTGCGAAACTGTAGGAAACATCATATCTCTTCTTGAAAACAGTTCTTCTATCGGACGTAACCGGTTCGGTATTGATGGGCAGTAGCAACACTGTTTAACTCTACGCTCATTGTTATCCATTAATTAAGTATGGCGTTTACTGTTAAACGTTTATGATATAGAGGTAGGTGTACAGGTATCATATCTATGATATCAAGAGTCATTATAATTGCGTCAGCGCGTGTTAAAGGTTGCCGTTTTTAATCTAGTCGTGCACTGTTTTGTCAGTATAATCTCTTGTCCTGTACCATCCCACTGTGGGAAGCTTGTTCAGGTTATCTGATCGGGGTGTCAGTCTTTGTTCGGCCGCATTCCGCTGGTGCCGCTGTGGTCACGCAGCACTATCTTGCTTTTCGCTTTTTGGGCCCTGCTGGCGAGCGAGAGGCCCACATGCTGGGCGTCTAGTTTCGTTACCTTGTTGTTACGCGGTGAAAAAAGAACTTGAGTATACTGAAGGAGAATACTGCAGATCCTGAACGACCGCTAAACAGATTGCCTAGAGACAATTATTGGCGGATACGTGTTAACTGTAATATAGAATAAACATTATGGTGAAGCAAAAAAATATGGCTCTACATCTTTGGGCATGTAGACAAATCTGATCTGCCACCTGGTTAGTGGCCCTGTGTAAAACCGTCACGTTACATATCCTTAATATTATAATCACATAGAGCTTGTGTCGTCCCTAATATGCGATACCTAACGTACGCACAATTGTGCATATATGAGCTACGTAATCGTTTACAATTCAATGCACGTCGACGAGGCCAATCGGCACCAAAACGCCTAAAATTCATACTCTTTAATATTAATTAATATGCCTTTTTATTTTAAGCTAAACCGAGGCCCAGGAACGTGTGCAATTTCAGTGGGGATGCGTTATTTTTACTCTATTATTATTTAACGACATGGTGACTAATACAATTCATCCAGGCAAAAATATATCGTAACATCCATTCTAATGAGGAGTGTCAAAGGAGCCTTACGTACGAGTATGCCTGACGTGCATGTCCTTTCTGCGTGCACGCACTGGCACTTGCGGCCGGAAGTGCGCACTAGTATCAGTGCATTTATTATCGTTGTAAATAGGTAAATCGCAGCGTTTCGGTCAAATTTATATGGCTAACGTGGAATATTGGTTTGGCATTGCCTGCCTCAAACCAGAGACAGTAACTTTTTTAGGGATAACTCATGAAAAGCCCAAGCTGTTCCCTCAGTTTATGACGTACAATGTTCCACCCGGGCATTCAATTGCATCCGTTGACCACTGCAGGACGAGCATTGCCCCATACCCCCGCAATGTATTCCAACCATATACAGTAGTACGTAAATATTTAGCATGGTATCTTTCCTTTTAAATTTTAGAGTGTTCGGCATTACAAATATCCCTGTATATTTTGCTTAATCTCTCAAATCTCAACAACGTCCTTAAATTGACTACACGCCTACGGAGAAAGGACGCCACTTATGACCCGTTTAGGACAATACGACCTTTACGGCCGTGTGTGGGTAGCGCTCATTGTATCTGTTGTATTGATGTAGGAGCGCTAATTAGGTCAGCAGTAACGATTAACCTGAGTCTTTTCCTGTTGGTCCACTACGTTATACAATCGTAAAATATCTTCGCTAATAAGATATGGGTTTGTCTTCATTATAGCAAAGAATCGCGAATGCCTATATTCAAACGCGGGCAGCTAACGAAGATACAAATTGATATAAACCTGTAAGTAGGTGTTCTATGAAAGTACACAACGATCCAATAATTTTCAGTGAACTAGAATGCCAATTCTCGTTGCGTATATGGTAGTATTTATTATTATCTGTCGTCTAACGTGCGATGCATGTCGCACAGCACAAGCCATTAGCATATTTGGACAAGGAATACGTGGGGTTGCTAGATGGAAAGGGGTGTGACGTATGATAACATTGACGGATACCGTAACAACATTATTAGCTGGGAGACTAAGTTAGCTGCTATATGTTAGTTTGTCAGCCGTAAACACCGAACAGCAACCGCTCTATCAGCCGTTGACGGCTTCTCCGTTCAACGGCAGATTCGAGAGGTATTAAGCGCTCGGGAAACTTTTACTGGTGATACAAGTTTCATGTTAGGAATAGGTCACAGAGCCGACCGGACGTAAAATACGTCTATTTAGGTTACGCTATGGAAGAATATTGTCAGTAACAACTGTCGAAATGTCTGCTTTGATAGAATTAGCTTCCTTTTCCGTCACGTCCTTTGAAATGTAGAAATCAGACGGGCTTAAAATGAACTTCTACTCCACTTTCACAAATTACAAATGAACATTACTAATAGACATCTTTTGCCATCGTTCCTATTTGCAATATATAATCGTGTAATTCAGCGCCTTATTTTAATTTTAGTCATTTCGTAATGGGGTAAGCATTTGGAGATTGCTGAGCTAGCTATTTAAGAAACTCTACCTTTACTAACTTCACGTCGATCGCCTTGCATTCATCTGTTTTCCTCAACGGAGCTCACTTAAACCTACAAAAAAAATTCTTCGTTCCTTTTTAACTAAGTGTTGTATTTTTCGAAAGCGACATCAGCCATTACAGGTCGCAAGCCGCCCTGCCCTCTATGCCGACTCATCTGTCGCTCGCTGTTTGCGCGGATGAAACCAACACAACAATACGGGCGAGGGCCGTGAAAACCCCCAGAGGCTCATGTTTTGGATAGGCGTCGTCATCCATCTAGCAAACAAAAAAAAAAACAGGAAAATTTGTGCTAGACTGGAAGCCAAATATTATTCCCCACTCCTTTCTTTTTATACATACATACATACATACATACATATTAAGTGGTTGAAAATGTATTGAGCGTTTTTTTCGATCGAAACAAGTATCTTTTGTATTTTAAAACACTATTGTTAAACTAAGTGTGCGCCTTTTCGATCCATAGACTTTTTGTCGTGCAATTTTTCTGCTAAGACCATAATCCCCGTCACTGTAGAACTTCTGTGGTTTTTCGACGAAAAATAGTGACGGGTCATTTTTTCATCCCTCTGTTGAAGCTAAATTAACACTATGAAGAAAGTTCTACAAGGAATCAAACAGATGATGCCGGATGCATTTAAATATTTTAGCGAAATGTTTTAAATTTTTACCCGGTAATTAATTATACACGTGGTCTGGCATAGTCATAAAGAAAGACGATGCTTCTTCTGTTCCCTAGTTCTGGAGAATTCTTTGCAATGGCTTGTCGTAATCTTGTTAGCTGTTCACAGTCGAAATCCGAATGAAACGTTTTGCTGGGCGACAATAACTCCTAACGCACGATTATCTTCCAGTTCTACGAAACACATAGCATCACCTTCTTTGGCGTCAATCTGGGCTTCGGTGAAGACTGTGAGGCACGTTTTTTTGTTCGTACCTTATTGTTGTATGTGACTCATTTTTCATTACCTGTAAAATGGCCCAATCTTATTGAATTCTACTAGATCTTCGCAAATCGAGATACGATCAAGCAAGTTCGTCTGCGTCAATCTGTGTCGTACACAAACATCGATCTTACTATGTAGCACGCTTTTAAGTGTTTTCAATCTGTTCTTTACCGATATCATGGTCTCTAACGTTAAAATATCGTGTTAAAATTTTACAATAGCTTCATGAGCATTACAGTAAAGTTTCCGAGAGAAAAAGCCTAGAGAGCCATCTCTAGGCCCTTTTTTCATTTCTATATTCGAAGCGCTCTACCTAAACATATAGATGAAAAATGATTAAAACGTTTTTTTTTTTGTGTTTTAAGGGCTCCCTGTGCAAGCAATGTCGGAAATAGATGTGCATTTACTCCATATTTGTATAACAGTAAGTTAACTGGGGTTTGTTTCCGGAACTTCTATACCTTTAAAGTATAAGCCAAGAAGCAACTTGACTAATAGAGATAAACCATTGATTTCAGGGATATAACGGGCCACTTTGATCATACACACTTCTTTTCGCTATACGCATTATAAAATTAACTCTGTCATTGCATATCTAAAAGGGCACAAATTTGTTTATCGTTTGAACTAGCTACTAAACATTTCGGTTTCAACACTTGTAGCCAGAGCGACGAAAACGCCGATGTATATATATATATATATATATATATATGTGTGTATATACTGTTGTTTTACCCGATGTTATGACAAAATACAGTTACGGTTAGCTTTATTAATAAGCATGCTCCGATCGCTGGCCTATTGGCCAAATTAGGTACTCATTCATAAGAGTACGATGATCGTACCTGATACGAAGATAATACGATGACATACAATCAATTTGGGCTGCTTCTACGGCTGTCGAGATAATTTTGCGCTCGCTTTTCATTAGGATCTACTAATGCAACGCCTGTAAAATCGGATTGAGTTAATCACTTCTTAATTTTCCGAATGTGTTACACTGCTTTGGAGCTAAAAGCATCAAATCTTTTGCTGAGTATATATAGAGCTCCAGCGAAACGCAGCAGCGGATCAGACGCCCTCTAACGCCTTCAACAAAAACGATTTTCTATATTTCTAAGACAATGTTGTTTAAACGCACCGAAATTCAGGTGGTATGGTTCAGAGATAAATAGAGCCACATGCTATAACATTGCTCACAGTCACCCAATCAGACACATGGCAGAGATCGTTAAAATCGTCCTGTAAGCCCATCATATTCTCCAGACCCTGTGCCGATCGATTGCCATGTTGTTTAACCGCTAGCTAAATAAACAACACATATGACAGTTAAAAAGATTTTAAAAATTGGATGGGCGCAGCCCGTAGATTCAGGGTGAAGGTTTCTGAAAGAGATGAAAAAAATTAATTAAACAAGGGAGAAAGAAGAAAATTATGGCAAATACAGAATCTGCCTTTGACGAGTGAACAGCGATGTTCCTCATTGAAAGCCGAAAACATAGTAAGCACATATTACTTCCGAGCCCAGTCATACATCAAGTATCCTACGTAATACAGCAGACAATTACGACCGCTGCTATGGTGATTGCATCCTAGTACAAAAACAATTGAATATATATAAGAGTCATAATAACTAAAGTTATCCCACTTTTATTAAAATACGCTAAAGTGCCTCCGTTAATAGGACGAGGTGACATCTAACTGCAGAAGTCACGTAACATAAATAGTGTCCATATATCCAGGTGTGTTATTCTTTGCAAAGTTTTCAAATTAATGTTTTTTTTATTTCTTAACGTGAAACAACAGCAAAACGGTACCTGCGACCTTGAGCTAGCTAGCTCGCTTTATTCGAATGTCTAATTCATCTTTTTACAGAAATATGTTTTACTAGACAAACCGAAATTCAGCGTGAGTGTATAAAGGGCAACGGTTCATTTTGCAAGATGGCACATGTCTGCAGTTTTTGTTAGTTTTCTTAGATGGCGTTTACAAACTAATAACATGTGTTCGAAACGATCCATTGTGCCAGCAGCAGCAGCAGCAGCAGTGTGCCTTAGCTTGCTATCGGTTTTGTCATAGCCAAATGTGAGAAACACACGACTAATATAATTAGTTAGCGCGTCATCATCTATGTGTAATCTGTACGGGGCAACCATTACGGTAAACAGCAACCCCATACAGCCACTATTATTACATAAGTGCGGACAATTAGTTCTTGTTTTTTTTTTTTCGTAAATTCCGATTGCGTGCAATGTCGAATGGCCCGGCAACGATTCGGGACGGGTAGACCTCTTACGACTTGTTCGCTTCGTCAACAAGAATCTATAAACAACATTAATAACATCGATAGAGCGAACCCAATGTTGCTGCTGAGACATTTAGTCCCTTGCCAGCAGACTTTCTTCCGTTCGCTAATCAATTCCAATTAGTTGGAAGGTAGAGGAAACCGGAGTACCGACTACTGCCACTGTCGTGCAGTCACTAATTAGTATGTTTACCTGTCTAAATGGGTGCATGTGTATTTCAAATCGTGGCTTATCTCGCGTTCGGGTAAGTACTACAATAACTGTATGGTCTAAGTTTCATGTTAGAGTATGAAGACAAAGCTTTCAACCAGTTTGCTACATTTGGCCTCGACCTGCAACATATCAAACACCCGAACCGTGAGGTGCACGTACGAACATTTCACCTGGGCGCATTTTTGGTCCCCGGTCGAGAAACCCGCAAAGAGCAGGCACCCTACTGTAAAATACTCTTTGTCATGGTTTTTTTTTTTTATCGATTATTGGCTATCCAGTTTATTGGATCAGTGAGATGGTGGGTCTGCGATGTCTGTGCTTCTTATGGATGAAGAAACGCGCAAGACGTGACGTTTGTTGCAATGGTCACGGACAGCGTTGCGACGATCGAAGTGTTATCTTGCAGGTGACAGTCGTCACCTCTTATCGTCACTCACTATTATGGTAGGTGCTAGTATTATACTAAGCGGGATGAAAAGTCAAAAATATTTTTTATACAAGAAATACTTTTCGCTCTCAGAGCAAGCTATTTCGCTAAACGTATTTTTTGTACGACATTGAATCGTAGTATGTTCATTATTACCGTAACAGGATTAATTAGCCTAACGATAACTGCTATATGGCCACTTTTTTACCTTCATATGTCTCATCAAAAGAGTATTAGAGCTCTTCGCCCAGCGCGTTAAATTGCAGAATATACTAAGATACAGACATTTCGAACGCCCGCATTCTGATGTGCCGACAACCTATGCATAATATGGCGGCTAGCTAAAATCCCCAAGACTAAGTTAACTTAGCAAATTCATAGCTATAATCAATCTAGACTTTTCGGTACGATCTGTGCAGCTCGGTGATCCATGACGTGTATTAAAAAATAACGTATCTCATTATTTCGGACAAATCGGGCAAGGAATACAGACTGGCAGATTTTCCATCCTAACCGGCAGTCTGACGGCGTGAGAAACACAGAACCAACTATATTCGTATACCTTTAGCTTTATTATCGCGCGTAAAAACATTTCAATTTAATTGAACTCTATCTAGTCATCTGTCAACCCTGACAGCGCAACAATACACGCGATTTGATCGGAAGGGTGCCACATGTTATTTTTGCAATGGCTGCGTGCGAATGCTCGTTATTACCAAACGCTTATTATAAAAAAAAGAGGACGATAGTGTTGTAGAACAGAATTCTGCACAGTTCGTCGATAAGTTAAGAAGTTTCAAGTAATAGGTCAAATTAGAAAATTGCGCTTCAGGCAAAAAACCGCTTTCTCCGCAAGTCCTCTTCTTGATCACACTGCCAAGCATTGAGGCTTCCTATAGCACTGGTAATAGGCGCAAGTTTATTTAATTTTTCAACAGTTGTTAGTGTCAAGTTTTATGTATGCGGTCTTGTCAAGCCATTAATATTCGACATATTGGCGAGAAGTAAAGGGCTCCTTTCAAATCAACTTATTTCATTGGGCATCTCGTAAGTTAGAAGCGATACCGTTATGATAATTTGTTTCGTAGATAGACTTTTTCAGTTTTTGTCAAATATCTGATTAGATTTATAGAAAAATTAAGCGACTTACTTAAAAACAGGCGAACAAACATCCGGAATCTAAAGCTCCAGTTTTGCACAGAAATTGTTTGTACGTTACTAGATTTTATCTATCGCTGGCAGGGGTGCCAATATTCGATTGTTTGCCGGACTAGTTTTTGTGTGAATTTATATTTATGCTTTACATTACAGGATGTTCGGTTGCCTCAAACTGTCTGTGTACAATGGCGATCTATTTGATTAGCAGAGCAGAAATCAGAGTTGTGCAGAGCTTGCTTAACTGATAGCACACGATACTTGTGCATACAGAGACAACATCTGTACCTATTATACAATTCGTTCACTGCGTCTAATCTCTAACAGTCTGGTTTTTGGTAGCGCATTTCTGGACATTTTCCTGCGTGTTGAATAACTCTCGTCAGCAATACTTGTACCAAATGGCTTGAGCGTGACCCGCACGGGTAGACTCTATGAAAATGTTAGGCTGTCTCTTTTCAGCCTTACGATGTGTCCCTCTCGTGAAGACGGTCCTCCTAAACTATCATCGTATTTGACTCATTTTACTAACGGACACCGAGAGGGAAATGCCTGGATCATTTGCTGAGTCATGCCCCTTGTCGCTTTGACATCGGGGGCAGGGAACCTCTCCAACAGTATAGTCTGCCTCGCTATCTAAGATCCAGTGGCTTCTCCCAACGAGGGATCATCATGGAAGGAAGCTTTTGGCCAACAGCCTGAGGCGAAACTCTATTCGTCGGGAGGGCTACCGGACAGTGCACGATGTCAAACAGCCTCGTCCCCGGCAGCTTTCGAAGATCATCTAGTCAGTCTCTATGCTCCTCCATTTAGTGCTGCCGTTCAGACTAGTAACAGCGAGAGCAACAGCAGAAGCCGCAGTAGAAGAAGTAAGAACGATAGCATGTCATGGTAGTATATAGTTACCTAGGTGGTGCTGTGTCAGGTAAGGATAGAGCAGAATAAGGAGTTACTGTGGGGTGCTGGTTCTACGGATTCCAGAAACAGATTCTGCATTGTACAATACAATTAGTTATCCCTAACTAGACCTATAAACATCAAAATTACACTCAAACTACACACGGTCGAAACAAAGCCATTGTAGCTTGTGCTAGATTGACCTGACTATCCTACTGCGAAAAATTTGAGGTTGTCTAAATGTCTGTGTACAGTAAACAAGCACAGGGCCTACTAAGCGAAACCTAAGCTCCTGCCAATGGACTTGGTTACAAAATGTTGGCCTTCACTAGCAGTTAAATGAATAGCAAATGAAAGCAATACATCTGGATTTGAATTTCAAACGAGTCACAGTTATAAAGGTGGTTATGAGTACATCTCATGAGATGCAAGTCTGACCCTCACAATGTACGCATGTCACAAATGTATACGGACCGATGAATAAACATGAACTTTGAGATCAGCTAGCGCCTTGAGTTCATCTCATCGCTGCATGACCTCATGCACCTCAGCGTCTAAGGGCTTAATCAAAGCCGCGCGACACTGACAACAATACCTACTTAGAGTTCAACACTAATGTGTATATATTGTTTGGATATATTGGACTATTGGATATATAAGAACTATATTCTGATACTTGTTTCGCTATATTTTAGTTACGATAACGATCGCCTTGTCTTAAAATACCGAGTTAATTATTTACTAATAACTGTCGCGGATCGAGTCCGGGGATGGTCCCGGGGGACGCCGTTGTCGACACAACGTCAATGTGTCTTTCGTCTAGGGCCACAGTGCCATATTGCTTTGCTACAACGATGTCGCTCCCAAATCTAAAGTTAGAAGAATGAAAATGGACCGTCGAAAATGGAATAAAGATCGATCGATCGATGGCGATCCAGCCAGAATGATGGAGGAAGGCAGGCAGACGGGGGTGAAAGTTGCACTTGAAGGATGACCATTCCCTAAGCGATGATCTGCCTTTCACACACTGAGAGCCTTTACTTTCGCAGGCGATCCTTGCCGTAAAGTTCAACCAAAACAATCACAGCGATAGGTAGCTCATCTGATAAGGCGTTTACCGCTGGACGTATCTGATATATAGACAAAAGTTGTACATTGGGATCAAGATACACAAACGAAAATTGCATCTAAACTTGTTTATGATCGTTGTTTCGAAAGCACTGGTTATCTCCTCTCATTACAGTTTAACTTTGCTCTTACAGTAACAAAACGATTACACTGCCTCGCAGACAATAGCTGAACGTAAAAGACGGCCACGATTCGGATAGTATTATTGTATTTAGATAGCATTAATATATTTTACTGCTGGGGTTGCTTCTGCCGCAGGCCGGTCGGGACAAGGACGTGCCTGCCAAGCCGTTTCTCTTATCATGATTATCGCTAATCACCATTGCATTTGGATTCTGGTGGATCCGCCCTTGTGCTGATGGCTAGTTAAGCTTATCTTCCACTGCACCATTGCCGCGCTGACGTCAAGACATCAACATATCAGGAAGCGTTAGCCAACAAACTACTTGATATTCCCGTGTGCGATTCTCGTGATTATTAAAATAATTAGAAGATATACAGATCAGTTAGTAAATACACGGGCATTTCGTGACAGAATGAAGGGGCGAGCAAGATATCACGGAATGATTTGCATACAAGCGAAAGTCGGATGGCAGGGGAAGCATGCTAGGGTAATCGATGCCCAAAATATGTCACTGTTTTTAAGATGGACTATGTAACGATCGGCAGCTGTCAAAAGGATGTATCGCAAACCTCTAGCTTCGGTAGTAACAGTTTAAATAATAATAATAATAATATTCTAAATATATTCTGATGACTTGCTTCAGCCAGTTAGCACGTTATTAGAAAATCCACCTAGGCGGACAAATTATTTGAATGTAAGAACGACAGAATAAACAAATATATATATAGAAGCCGGAAATACACTTTGAGGACGTTCTTTGCAAGCACACTCTTGTGGATACCTATAAAAATTAACAGATAATTTAGCCTTGCAAGTTTTTGTGTTTGATGTTTATTCGCTAGCGGAGCTAGACAGCTTTCGTTGCGTATTGTTTTTTTGTTGCTTTATGACACGATAAGTTATACTGTGCAGGGAAGTTTCGTATTCCCGTTGATGTCACCGGCGAAAACGAATAGCACTTCTGTTGTGGTAACTCTGTCTTCATTCCAGTCTAATGGAAATGTAAAGACACAAGAAATACATTTATCAACGTTCCAATGAAAGGATCCGTTAAGGTCTGCACGATGCGTTATGTACATGTGTATGCATCCGCTATCGAAAGGGTCGATCGGGTCACCAACTTCTGGGATGCTTACCAGCACCGCTAGACGTCGTGCTTAACCTATACACATACGCCAATGTACACCGTAAAAAAATGCCCGATTATTTCCATCTAAGTGTATGGCCGCTGCACCGGGCGGCGACACTGTTCGCTTACGAAGGCATTTGTGTAAAATATTCTTATAACTGTTAAGTTAGCTGCATGTTTCTAAGTTATTTTTACAGTGGAACACTGGTCCACGAAGAAGTGGCCGAGAACGCCAGGAGATTCCGTTATGTTTTAATATTATACTAAAATTGTCTCTGAATATTGATCGTGTGACGGCTCTAAGTGTTTTTAGAACGACGCTTCTAGATACGACAGAATGTTCCAAGTAAATATCATTCTTTCGTTGTTTTTCGTTATATCGTTATGGCTTTAAAGAGTGAACCGGCATGGTAAACGGATCGCTATCGAACCCCATTTAACTGTAACAGGAAGAACAGGTCTTTCGCGCAAATCATTACCTAGTCGAATTGAGATAATAGAGACAAATGGGCAGACATTTGATTTAGTAAAGTCACAGTCAAGAACGCGCAACCGCACAAGGTACCTTCCAACAATTTACCCTATATTAATAAATAGGTCATTTAGGTCCTATTGCAATCAACTACGTCGGTTATAGGTGACAACCCAAGCGACATCCCACATTAAGTGGTCTACGGGGATCTGTGCCCAAAATGGCCGTTGTTAATTATCGCTATTTTATGCTACGGCTGACGCATTTGTTGTATTACGTGTCGTTGATTGCATGATGTTTATTCTGTAACAAACAGCCATTTACCATGTACGCTGTTCCTGCTCGAGGCTGGTGCTGCTGAAATGTTTATCAGATGTCATATTTGAACTCCCGTCATGTTTGATCCCCGCTTATTCCACTGACCACATATCTATCTAAAGCTAAATAGTTATTTGAAAACTGCGAGCTCGGGAACAACAGCACTCAGTCCCGTACGTTTTCGGTAGTATCAGTACATGCTGATATGTGATATGATCGAATGAACGTCATTGAAGCTAAGTAGAAATACTCTGAGACGGTACAATATGAGCGCAAGCATCACCTGAGCTGTACCCCACTCTCAATATCGTAATAGCAGCCATTATTCATTTTGACGAAAAAAGCCGATGAAGTCTTTTTTCAAGTTGTCCCGTATTTGGATATTATGACTGTTTCTTGTTACAGTCGAATGCTTACGCAGGACGACCAAGTTTAAGCTCCTGTATCGTTGAGCCACTCGTTTTCTACTTAACCTTTTTGTTAAACCGCTCATACTTACGATGAGACCTGTGCCTATAAGATTTCTTCAGGCGTTGGTTCATACTGTTGTGCAGCTCTATCGAGGATCGCCTTGAGTCTATATTCAATGAAAAAGAAACCAATATAAGTAGTGTGGGTCATGTGTTATTGTTGCATCTGATTATCTGTTTGCCGTAGAATACTCTGCAATAGATTTTCCACTTATCCCATGTAGAATAGGGTACTGTGCTTGCATCAAGAAGTATTCAAATCTATTTACCCTTATTCATTCCTTAGTTATCAGCTCGATTTGATTTATTTATCGATAATGACTAGTCCGCATGCAATTGTAAACCCAGCTTGGTCCATTACTGGAAAAAGAATCAGCCTAACCAATATCGAAACTGCTCCGCTAAGAAAGCATAGAACACGTTTCGTTGTCCAGTAGGACGCACGTCAGGTGCTTCCCTGCAGCAATTCTCTCGAGAATTGACAGTCTTGCGATCTACGGCTTCTAAGTAGATAGGCCTGTTGTTCGAAATGCAACCGATCGGCCGTAGAAAAGGGCAAGAGAAAAAAGACAAAGTAGATGGGCTTTCCTTTCGGACATCACTTAGACGGCAAAAGGTATGTTCTCTTAGAGGTGGATGGCTCTTGCTGCCATTCCACGCTGTTTTCCTTACCTTCCAGTAGGAACGTAGTGTGTAGGCCATCGTCCTGCACTCGCGAAGGGAAACAAACACGGTAGACGCGGAACAGCCAGTGACCTAATGAGAAAGTGAGTTCAGCATATGATATCCTTACTTAATCTTAGAGAAACTTACAAGTTGCGTTTATCCTCATGCTGGTACCATAGCATTTTTTGTATGCGAACAATTATTCCGATTAAGATAAACTGGTTCACTCTCGTCAAACTTACTCTTCCGAGGCAGATCATTTAACTCAATCAGCTTTTGCGAGCCGTCACATAAACAATACATGTATTTATGTTACTCTATAATGCCTTTACGCTATCTTTACCTTCGTGTTCGGACCATCGTATCTTCAGTCTCTTCCATTTGAAAAGTGAGGTGGAGAATGCTCCAAAGCGCCTTAGATGGCCTTCAGTGCTAACTGAGGAACTCGAGCTAATTTTTTTCTATCATTTTTTTTCTTTATAAACGCGGACCAACCGCGTAGGCCATAGTACAGGCACAGTACTGAGACTGTCTTACATTGCCAACGGCAGTCATAGATATAATTACCACGTAATCGTCTGCCATTGTCAGGTGTAAAACGGAATGTTCAAAACTGCGTGCACTGATCTAGATCTATTAATTTTCCAGGCAAACTTTGTTTAATAATGTTTATATCGGATCCAGCGGCTTCAGTCCTTCGTAAGCGGATAGTTACAACGTGACAGGAAAGGTCGTTGCATCGTAGTATCGGACACCGCTTGCATGTTTGTTTGCCCTAGTTAGTTTGTGCAGACTGCAAAATTCTACCTTGAGAGTACTGCTCAAAAGTGATTTGTTACAGAGCACATTTTATTTGGCTCTTTTTCAACTTGTTGACGCTTTTTGAACTAACATAATTGTCAAATAGAACCACTTCTCTGGGGCGATGCCTACTAACAAAATTGGGCGTAACGCTCGAAGCATTCCTTTGTAGGTAAACAATAGTATGCGCAACAAACATTTTTAGCTGGCCCCGCGTTTCTTTCACCTATAAACAGATGAATAAACGAGGCAGCTAAACAAAAAAAAAAACGGACGCTTTGCGATTTGGAGAAAAAAGAGCCTGAAAAGAAAAAAAAATACTAAACATTACTTATGCATTAATGTCAAACAAACAGCCATCGGTATACGTGGTGCTTATTAAATGATCGGGTTCAATAATATCCCGAGTATTGATTACACTATATATATATATATGCACTCAAACGGTATTGCGTTTACGTTGTTTACAGCCATCAACAGCTTTTGGTCTGTGTCTAACAGCCTGGATAAAGCGGAACCCACTGATCAATCCTGATGACTGTAGTTCTGTTTAAACGACAACTGAATGATGACTAGTTCGCCGTAGCTGGATACGATCGATTTCCATATCGGTTACAATGGTCTTTAAATAAATTACGTCATCTACAGGTATTTTTTGTATAGTTCACTTACAGAGTTACTGCCTGATAAATACTGTCAAAAAAACGTTGTTATACGAAAATGTAATTCTAGATTTTTTCACATGTCGTAGGCAGTCGCTCCGAGAAAAGCTCGATCAGTTCTGATCTGTGAGCCTCTATTTAACTAAGGCTTTTTTTCTGTGTCAAAATACGTATCAGGTGAAGACTGTTGTGTACGTTTGCAACTTTATGAACTTGAAGAAATGCATCTTGAAGATACTACTTCGATAAGCAGTAACTATACGTCAACACGTACTGTTTGATAAATTTATGGACAGCTAAGAAAGAAGGCATTTTATAAGTATGACGAGCTCGAAGGCGCTAGCGGAAGTAAAGGCCGGATGACAGTAGAAATCGCTAAAGGAGTTTTTAATTTTTTTTTTGTGTCTGCAGAAATCATTATATTGTTAATGTAGCTCGCTTGCAAATGTATCGTCTTACATTTTGATAGCCATTTGCCGACGACAGCGCATTGCTATTTGGAGTGTGTCAATCGATATTGCTTAGCTTGATCATTTGCCTGCATCGGAGGCTCTGTGTCCTTACAAGGCCTTCAGCAATCAATGACTTAGACAGCGAATGACAAGCGCATAAAAAACTTTGTACAAACTCAAACGTAGGGTGTATAAAATGGTTATCATTCGGCTTGCTTTTTAGAATTAGAGACGGTCGTGGCTGGCTCCTTTTATGATTCGCTCAGATTAAAAACAATACAAAGTTACGTGCTGCCGTTGGTTTGCTGAACAACACGAAGTAACGAGCGTTTTGATGTAGCTTCCAAAATCTCATCTGTCCCCCTGAAAAGTTTTCCTGTAAAGGTATGGCTTTAGAGGGATACTGTTTTTTGGTTCTTTAAGCAGCTTTAATATTTTTCTAGCGTGGATCGAGATTCGCGCGTGTTACTAAATCGAGCTAAAATACAGGAACACGAAAAAGACAAATGGGTTCAACGGACTTGTCGCAAATGCTGGTATCGGGTGCAGCTTGGAAGTAACTGAAAGAAATTTCTGGATGGAACTTGGACCCCTCAACTACTCCCAAACATATATATTAACGTCACCGGGCGACCCATGTGAGAAAACACCATCTTCATCAGCTCGTACAACGGCCTGCCTTTGTTCATTGATACTACATTTGTCATCTAATATTTACATACACTCTAGGATGACGCGTTCCTCTGATGTTCGTGCTATAGGATCGACACGCACACTCATTTGTGATAAAAAGTTTTTACCAAATACTCTTTTTCATTGATTCCGAAGAACATCTGTCATATCGAAATAATGGGCTACTTACTTAACATTTTCCGTTTTCCAACTTAAGTCGCAGCAGAGAAACCGTCTAGGAAGCCGCCCCTTAAGTGCATTAATCTTGTGCTACTTCAGATCTCGCTCCCTTGCTCTTCCAGATTGGACGAATGGTATGTTTGTATAGAAGCCGCTCGAAGCAAAGCATTCTGGCCACATCGACCGAGGCCGATAGGGTTTACCAAGGACGCTCTTAGCGGTCAGCTCTGTAGACTAGAGGCCCTCAAAAACACTCAGAATGTATTCATAAAATGATCATTCGAAGCCAGAATAGAATGCTACTGGGTTTCAGTTAAAATGTTGTCACCTATCACCAATGCTATCACTTGTTTCGAAATTGAGAATGTATACGTTACGTACTTCCGTAACAGTTACAAACGCAATTTAATAGTAACTTGTACGGTTGTAGTTGCTGGTGCGTGTCGTGCGGTTATGAATTGCATCGCAGATCATCACCTCGTCATTGGCGGCTGGTTTGCAGTATTGAAAGGCTCTACATAGTCAGGTCAAGCATTACAGGATAGCTCAGGACAAAAGGGAAATAACGAACAGTAACGTCACATCTGCCTAGCGTCATTTACCAGTTTTAAAAGAAGACGGGCCTTTCTCGTTGATAGGTTCACTGGACTTGCCCTCAAGATAGTTTAGAAAATTACATATTACGGTATTATCGAAGAACTGTGATCCTATTTCAAAACTTTTTAGCTCATAAACATTCTGTGCAGAGACATCGAATTGCCGTACGGTGCTAACTAACAACACCAGCTTTTTTTATAATACACCATTAGCAGCTAGAGCCATATTGCTTAAAGTCGGCTTACTTTAGCATCACCTTCTCACTATCCCATTGTTCTATATATGTACATACGGATATTTTTGAAAATGTGCCTCGGCTTAATCAACTCAGACAATTATCGAAGTTCAATAACAAGTGGAGGTTGTGCGTCATATGATTAAAAATGAATCTTTGAATACAGGAATCAAACAAACGAGATAATTCCTTATTGTGCTAAATAGCATTGTTGTGTATTATGGATAGTGGAGAACACGCTCGATGCAGATCCCTGTAGAAATGTTCTAGCGTAGGCTAGTAAATGGATACATTATGGATTTTAAAACTAGTACCTTGAGCAGCACTTTCGGGTTCGCAGTGTTGATGTTCAACATTATTCGAATACTAACTTCAAGCAATTCAGGCCATTTGTCCATCCAAGGACAAAGGTGGCCTCGTGAAGTAAACGGTAGCACTATGATCTTGTTAAGTGCTGGCGACAGTGAATATCGGCAATGGGAGTAATTCAGCGTCTGTAAAGTGAGTGCTTCAATGTCACTATGTAATTGTCAACTCTATTATATATAAACGTGTGCGTACACGTAGCGTTAGCGTAGCTGCGATTACGCCTTTAGAAAATGCCATGGCGACCGTAGCAAGTACAGGAACGGCAATATTCCGCGACCAATTGGATGCGCTTAATCGTTAGATAGATATTTCTGTTCGACAGCCCTAGCCCACCACGGCAAACTTCTGAATGTGTTACTACTGTGCGTATGTAGGTTCTTAGTAGCGAGCAACAGACCATATTCGCCGGTTTCGACATCAAAATGGCGCTTGTTCAAAACCTTGGCCTGTTTTTATATCCCGGCCTTCACTGCGCGTCTCCTCTCTCCTGTCGTTTTCATCCTCTCTCGTTTGGTCTGTTTACTACACCCCATATCCCTTCTTTCTCCCTGTGTCTATCCTTTGGTTAGCTTACTCGCTTCTTATTGCTTCTTAGTTGCTCTTACGTTCTCCGTCGTTCGCTTGCTGATGTCGAGATATTGAACGTCAGGAAATGGGGTTCCTTCTTCCGGCATCTAGATGTCGAGGCAGTATATGGAACCACGCAAGAACTAAGGTAAACGACTTACGGGAATCCTAGGGGTTGCTGCCCTTCTCGGGAGGGGGGGGGGGTGTGAATTCTTGATGAATCCACACACCGGTTTGGCTTTGCAAACTTGACGTTGCCGTTGCCACTATGCCAAACCACCGCTGTACTCACTGAATCCCTTAGGTTCTCTCCCCCTAAGTCACTCCGCGCTCACCCATCCCCCTTCAGGTCCTTTTTCGGTAGATCGAGTGCTCCTGATGGCGTCGACCGAATCCTACGGACTGAATAGCGCGGTCCTCGGTAGAGTTACAGGAAGGCAAGCCGATTTGCAGAAGGTCGTGAGAGATACGACCATTTGGGTGAAGGGGCTAGAACGGCTCAAACGGGGGAAAAGCTCACAAAAGGCCAAAGGGCCCACAGCCATAACGATGGGATGAGGATCGACTGACTGAGACTGTTGCTCTTGGAAGGGAAGGGGAGGCAGAACGTGTCAAGTAGAATTGTATATCTCACTAATCAAATCTCCGTACGCATGGTTAAGCATTTTATTACTGCATGTTGGAGTAACATACTCCGCTATATTTAGAAATAGGGTGTAAATGCGATGAACATTGGTGTAAGAGCCTTTTACAGAAAAGGAGCATTACACAAAATATAGCAACTATGCTTGAAGGATCGCTACGGTACACGCGAGGTGAACCTTTTAACCACAACACGATTAGGTGGTGCATTGTATACACGGCACAACTAAAGACAATTTGTTGACTAAAAACAAAGTTAAGACATTTAGAAATCATTTTTTTTTAGATTACAAGACTAGCAGTAATGTTATTCTTTTTATTTCTGTTTCCTTGCAATATTTTTGTGGTACTACATTGAGTCTGTGGGTATCTCGGCGACAGTAAACGTTGCTTAAAGTGACAGCCCCGAGCGTTTAACCCGTGAGTCCAGGTATCTCAATTGCAGTTAGGATTGCGAAAAATGTAAGACTAAAACACTACCGAGAAAAAAAAGAGATATTGTACGTCTCAATGAAGAGACTAAATATGCCCGAACACGACTGGCCAGCTAGGTTCAAAAGGTCAGACAACATGTAATGGGAGAAGATAACTCAAAAAATGCCGAAATTACTGAATACTTACATAGATGAAACTTTCAATCTAAAAACCTCTTGTCATCAGTAGATTTTATCTGGTTAAAAATCATCTATCAGCGCTTATGGTCGGTCACGGCATTACACATCCGCAGTATTTTCAACGAAGGCATAATAACTAAGTTCTCATTTCGGTATTCAATCCGACCTGCTAAACTCTCAACGGAGCAGAGACATGTTTCTTGATGCCTATTGCGGTAGACAACTTGGATAACTCGAAAACGGTTAACTCACATTTTATATTGATCACATGCTACCCCAGCTTTCTTCGATGCGAATTCCCACCTATCGTATCAAGAGTCATAGGACTTGTTGTGAAGTATGGCATATATATATTGTATATGTCATTAAAAACACGATGCTTGAGGGCCGTGCGGAGTAATAGGTCTGCACCTGTACGTTTCTACATATCTGTGCAGAGTATTTCTGGCATCTATGGGTATCTTTCTTACATAGTACAGAGCATTTCTATATATATCTAAAGTGTGTTTAATTATTCTATGTATTTATATGAGTCCATACGCGACTTGCGCAGTGAAAAATAGTAATTGATAGAATATAATTATTATAAATCATATTCAATCTTTCTGGCGATATCACACTCTTGTCATATTGTCTTTAGAATGGGTGCGGAGGAAAAAGTCTGCCCTAACTTTTCTTTGAGTAAAGTTAGATTGATCTCTCTCAAGAGTTTTCACTCTTATTTCTATTATATGCCAGTTAGGATACATCGAAACATGCATGTACATAGATATTGTATGAGTACACTAATAGTGGTTTAGACCAACAATACTATATAAGAGCGCGTAGTGCCGGCCTAAGTCAAAACAGTTAAACATACGTCGGTGTCCACGTACAAATGTCCATAAGGGATCTCAAAATAGTACTAAAAAGGGTACGTTTTTCAAGATAACGTAAGTTACACTTCTACCCTCTCTACCTATAAATACATAGTATGTTTTTACCTAGTAGGCGCTATTCCTTGCCTTTGATGCTACAGGTTGAATGCGCGCACAAGGCAGTTGTTTTAACGCGAATCTAAAGTGGGGACTGAAGACGTCGTTTAGTATTATTTCCACTGGTACGGCGCAGGATTCCATAAAGAGGACGAGCGGACATGATATGCCGTAATCGCAAGGCAAGCAGGCCGCTTCCCGCCATACGTTTTACTGATCCTCTATAGGACCCATTTAGAGCTTTTTGAGGCGTTAAGAAGAACTTTTATACGATTTTCTAAGGGAAAGGACCAGAGAAAGTTAAGTCTCGCTGTAAAATCTAGAGGAACTGCTGGGTTTCAACTCAATATTCGTTAGTTGATACCATAATATAAGAAATCAAATAAAAAATAATCAACGCTCATCGAAACGATAGATGTTTAAATATAAACCAAATGTCTTTCATCCATTTTGACGTTTCAAACGTCGATCACATTAAGCTTTCCGTTTGATTGAATGCGTACGAAAATTATAACGGTCATTGAAAACGGTCATTGTTATGCCATAGCAATGATATTATGATTGTAGTCATATTAGTATCACTCTTACGTTGTACGTACGTAATGTGACGGTTAGGTGGCGTCGTGTAGCCTGCGACAATAGTTAACCTGAAGATCGCTGCCTTAACAGTAACCTTTAATTTGCGATCAATTAAAGCTGCGACAAATTTGACAATAGTGCCCCTATTAAATGCTCATACTTGAACGGCTCATTAGATTACTCAATCACGTCAGTACTTAGGATCTAGCCCTAGATTAACTTAATCTCTCGCTTTAGGTAGCCTTTGCGTGAAATTTATTGTTGCATGGTAGACATTAACACAATGGTGGACTATTTTTCTGGTGCGTATTGAAATTGAATTGAGGACCTGGTCAGTGAGCGTGAAGTGCGAGGTAAAATATTGACGCAGAAGTGGGCCACTATGTATCTGTTATTCGTTACGATGAAACATACCGTTTCTAGTAATATATCCTTATGGTGAAGCAAACTTTTCGAGCATCAGGAGAGAGTATAATTGTTCTATTTTGTGCCAGCGACGTCATTGGGCACAGTCTCGCAGCCATTCAGATGGTTATTTCTACTTATATAATGAAAAAAAAGAAGCGAAATTAAATTAATTTTTTTCAGTTGAGTAAATGTTATTAGCTTGTAGCGAAGAAACAATGTGTATACAATAAGTAGCATAAAAACCTTTATCTAAGAAATAGATCCAACAAAGGCTCCTTAGATATTTGGATGAACAAACATATTTTCCAGGGAAAGATCGGTTGAGAGCGCTTCTTACTGTTATCAGATAAGATTTATCAGCACAGTATGAGCGCCAACCCATTTATAGTGTCTATATGATTACTTAGATCAAACAACTTACGCGCCGTCAACTCATGATTGACACTTGTATGGTCAGAATACAAAGAATAGGTGCCCGTGTTTTCCTTGGTACGAATAGAGCAATTTGGGACCAGTCCGTGTTGCGCCATCTCGACAGTTTTTAATCAGAAAAACGTTCATCTGAGCGGTAATAATCTTAACAAAACCTTTCATTCCCACAGAATCTACACATGGAAACGGAAACAGTTTTCTGCAAATGATTTTTGCCCCTTCTTCTGAACCGGAGTTAAACTACTCTGTGCAAACAGTTTTGAAAGCTTATCCTTTGCGTACAATTATTTAAATAGTCAACCTCATGATCGAGCAAAATAAATTTACTAGAACGTAGACATTATCCCATAGGGGCAACAATTACATTTTGTCCCTATGCGTACACGCTGATTGCACATAATCGTTGAGTTAAGTCGTGCGCGTATTTTTATGCACATTGGTGGTTGGTCCAACCTGACTTAGTGCGTCCCGTAGCCTCGTAAGTTATCGTCGAGGGGTCTATATTAAACACTTCATTCCGAAAAAAAGTTCCAAACGGACACGAGTTGAGAGCCCTCTAGATGTCTGCTCGCTTATCGGAAAAAACAGCGAGGGGGGGGGGGTCGAAGCGTGAATTTATGCGAAATTTCGACAGGGTACCAGAATCTGCTGATGTTAAACAATTTAACTGCGAAGCGATTTGCACGACAGTTGAACAATGCAGTGAACGCAATGATCAGAAAATGGTGAAGACCGAAAAATTTCACTTGTATGTTGTTTGTTCGGCGGCAGTGACGGAAAAACAAATTCCAGTCAACAGTTACAATGCGGTCAATATGCCCCTTTTAATAGTTGGGTTTTTCAGTTGGCAGATAAAGATTTTCTTTATCAGACAGAATAGAAATACCCACCGTTTACTGGATCAATAAGGCAAAGAGAGATTCTAAACTATATCAGTATTTGTTCCTAGCTGTAGGTCGACAGTTAACCCATGCGTAGGTTTAAATACGATTACCGTCAATTATTTGAGCATCAGCATTTATAACATATATATATTATTATGCCTATCTACATCGGTTCTAATACAGAACATACGATAATAGACAAATAACTTTCTACCATACAGATTATTTCATACAATAGCTCAGATGAACCGCCACAGGATGCTTCGTCCTGGCTCATTAACTAAATTTAAATTGTATAATTAGTTTATTATCTGCTATAGAAAAAAAAAAGAGTAAAACACAGACGCAAGTGAACATGACGAGCAGTTACATTCTAAAAGACCGGAAACGGAGTACTTATCTTGATTCCTGTAAATAATGATTAATTTTACTAAATAATCGTGCATCTGTTGATAGCAACGCAATGAATCCAGACACAATTATAGAGCCTTAGCATCGATCCATGCATATGATTACAGCATTTGATGATTTTCTGTTTTTTTTTTCAAACGAAGCCCTAATGCAAATGAATGATAGGCAGTCTGTGCGCAAAAAATAGAATTACTAACGTAGCAACAAAGAACAACACGTTATTACTATATCCACGTAATATTTTCATAGCCATATATTTACCGGAAAATTACACTTAATATTGCCAATCGTTTAGATTACTAAGGATTACTTGAAACAAAGAAGATACGTTATTAAACGATAGGGCAGCATCGCATACAGATTCGTCAACCCAGGTTTCGTAGAAAACACAACATGTACGAAGTTCACCAGGTGAAATCGCTCGATGAAATCAATTGCTCGCCGTTTGGCTGTGAAATCTGGGTTTTAGACAAACATGGAGACCTACAGACTCATGGCTTCGCTTGATTTAGGATAACCGTAGACGGTTTTGATATAGTTGAACTGTCAACTTTTTCCGTTATCTCGTCATACTTCGAATGTAGCCTTTCAAGACACGATCTGCCAAAAAGAACAGCTTAAGATTAGTACCTGTTTAACAAAAACTGAAATTCATTAGAATTAGTCAGTTATCCTTATTTACTATCCTTATTTATTACCAATGTACGAATCGAACTTTGGTCATAGCTTATCAATAAAGGAACAACATTTTTATGTCACTTTCATAGTTTTGTGTAGGTCCGAGCCATCGAATCCAGGCGATATCCAAGGGCTAACTACAACTTTTGTTTCTACACGAGCAACTATAGAAATTAGCGTCAATGCTTGTTGTATCAGTGCTAGAACACTTGATGGAAACTAACATTCTTATGCCATATCTCAAAGTTACCAAGTCATGTCGGTCAGCAGCGATAGCAACAAATGCTGTAGATGTAGCATTAGCACAGAAAGTGCGGTAAGTTCTAGTGTTATGTTATGTGTAAAACGGGTCCGTACCCCAACCCCCAAACTTGAGCAGTACGACGGAAATGGTTGATTGAAGAGAATCTAGCTTGACTCCAGCAGTTTTAGGATCATTTCTGGAATCATCTAGATTGACGCTAACAGTTGAGATCTTCTATTCCTGCTACATAATTAACGTGTCTGAATTACCGACACGACCGTAGCTGTGGCTTGAAATCCTGACAGGTACTTCTATTGGAATATTTATGCGCTGGTGATGATCTCGCACCCTCTACTAAATAGCTCATGTAACCCATCGTACGACCTCCGGCTAAAGCAGGAGCAATCGGAAGGTTCTTGCAAACCGCTGTTGCTAAAATAGAAAAAAGTCATTCCCATCTAATAACAGAAAATGTACGTCAATAAACTGCCAAAAAACCATAATACAGCAAAATTTTACATTACGTTTTTAGTACGTGTAAAACGATTAATTACACGATGGATGTAATTGATCGAACACAACAATGGAATCAACGTGATATAAAAGCTGTATAGTTGAGTGCTCAGTCGCGACATTACCGTAGACATACTTACGCTCGGGAACTTGCGTATGCGAAAATAATGGCGGTCCGCACTAAGCCATTCGAGAACAAGTTAAAATGCTACTAATGTTTTAGTGCTAAGTAAAATACAGGCATATATTGAATTTCTACAGGCTGTTCAGGATCCATCTTTTAATCTGACCTAAGTTGCCGCAAAATGGTATTTGTCTTTTTTACGGGAAAACTTGTTAGTCAGTTTGAAATTAAGGTTACTTAGCCACGAAGGCGCTCAGCACCGTATGTCAGTGACCAGGGCCAAAAAAGGTTTCTATATATAAAACGTACAGTTTACACACGGGACGGGTGCCAAAATTTTGATTGTATATTATTTTGACTTTCCGCTTTTATAGCACTAGACTTGATGCCACTATGAAATGGCTGTTTAAGCCGAACGAAAAACAAATACAGGTTTTAAGCAAGGTTTTCAAAAGGAATAGTGACCCAGTAATGCCATACGCCCGTACACCAGATTCGATGTCTGCTTGTGACGAGCTCTGAAATAGCGAATCCGACGAAACAGATGGTAGCGCATGACGCGTTACGACAATACTTTGGTAAAAACGATAGATAGAAACCATGAGAAGACTTTTGCGAAGCGGTTTATAACGAGTTTATTGTCGGAACCTGCCAGAGTTGCATTATAGCTCAGTAACTATATTAATAAGGTAAAGGTTAAGCACGTTATTAACACTGTTATTTCTCATTATACAGACGCCACCAAAGTGTACGCAAAAAAGCACACGTGGCGCGTATTTGGAGAGGCGGAATGACTGTAAAAACTTATAGGTTGACGTTATCCGCAAACTAATTCAACTGAAAAGTTCCACGTTTGCCTGTACCGTAAATGCACATTAATATCCGATTGCGAGTGTGCCGCTTATGGCCAGGGTAATTGAAATATATGGATACGAGGCGGGGCAGAACCCTTTATGCAGCCATGATATGATAATTTATCGTGTGAGATTTTTGCTGTCAGGCATGCTTTAAACGGGTAGTATAGCTAGCATATATTTATATCAGATCAGAAAATTTTGATGACATAATAAAAATCGCGGCACCATACGATATGGACACGGAATCAGCAAGAAAGATTATCTCGTCCACCATCTTAGATTTATTCAAGTGGCTCTACGAGCCGAGAGAGACTTCGAGAATAGCCTATACTTACAGCTTTGTTCTCGACAAAACTATAGCCACTTCCTAAGTGCACTGCATAAACTTATGGGTTATAAGACCAATGGCAGCCTGTTAAAAAACACTATGAGAATTTATTCCCAAATACTGACACTTCGGTGCCAAGGGCATCATCTCGGCTATTAGTAACGTAACCAATGTTTCTAACACTCAAAGCCTTTCGGGTTAAGACGATAGGTGTCCTTGAATAAATGACGTTTCAACAATGATATTGAAATCTCCAACGACATCACGTCTCAGGCGCATCTGAATATTGCCATAACTTCTTCGTTCATTACCATTAAACAACGATCCATTATACCAGAATAGGTGCTCGATTTTGAAGATCGATACTTACATGGGTGGCGACAGATTATTGCATATCGTCTTCTATATTGAACGGCGGAGCTACCGTCAACCCGCGGGCTGCGTTTGCTTTCAACAATCGATGGCCGAATCAATGAAACATTGATATATATATATATATATATATATATA